>NC_092710.1:342599808-342899808 GCF_047496885.1 Scyliorhinus torazame | reverse complement strand
ACTTAGGTGGATCCACAGGCGGTACATCAGGAGTGGAGGTGGCCTGCTGTGATTTCCATCCTGTGACCTGGGTCCCCTTTGGCGATTAAGTTCTGGGCGACTGGGCCTGGATGGCCCGGAGGCTGCTCAGGTGTTCCAGGTGGCCACGTGCCACCTTCTTCTGCCTGCTGAGCACCACTTGCACCAGGGATAGGAGGGCTGGGAGTTCGAAGCGCTGTACTGTTCCGGCACCTCCCCTGCGGGAGTCACCGGCATGGGCCCCATCACTTCCTCCTCTTTAAGGGTGCCAATGGCCCCTGGGTTACTCCATGAGATGGGGATACAAGTGGAGCTAGCTCCTGAGGCTCCCCTGCCACCCAGCACTGCCAGTCCTGGAGGCCCATGCCTGCCCCGACCAGGGTTTCGATACTCACAGCCATGCAGCACAGGGAATGGACCACCTCCCTCTGGGACTGCGCCAAATCATGCTGTGACTGTGCCACCACCTCTGGGTCTGAGCCACATCAGCCAGTGACTGCACCACCTCTCTCTGAATCTGTGCCATGTTGGCCAACGCCTGGCAATGTGGACACAGCCCTCAGACATGGCCCGCTGTGACTGGCCAAGCTCAGGAGCATCATACCAATGTCCAGGTGGACCTGGCACATGGTTGCCTGTAAGAGTGCAGTTCTGTCCTAGGCTTCGACCACCACCCGCACAGAGTGCCCCAGGCCTTGGACATCTTGAGCCATGGCCAAAATCTTCGCCCCCAAGGCCTCCACCGCCACCCACGCCTGGACTCCTCCAACTATCCAGCGCTGGATAGTTGTCAACACATCCTCATGTAGTCCCTGGCTCTGAGACTGCATCTCCACAATAGATGGGACCGCCCTTTCCAGAAGCCCCAAACCCGTCTGACAGCAGCTATTCCCTGGGGTCGGGCCGCCCTCCGATCATCCACCCCCTCGAGGGTTCCTACCTCCATCTGCTGTAACTCGGCATGTGTGTTATGTGCACCAAGTAGTGCCCCGGGAGCCTCTTCACTAAATTGCCGAACCGAGGGGAGTGACTCTGGGATGGTAATAATAATAATCTTTATTATTGTCACAAGTAGGCTGACATTAACACCCCAATGAAGTTACAGTGAAAATCCCACAGTTGCCACACTTCAGGTACACAGAGGGAGAATTCAGAATGTTGGAGACAGCTGTGGCGGGAAGTCAGTGTGGTCCCCGGATGCAGGTTGTCTTCTGCTGCGGGTTGAGTGCTCCCGTTAATGTCCGTGGCCTTCTTCTCCTCCTCGCTGCTCTCATCCTGGGGTTGGGGGCAGGGGACACCAGAAGGACTTGTTGATCCTGCAAGGCACACAACAAAATGCATGATTGGACCGTGGGTTAGGGTGGTGGGTGGTTGTGGAGGGGGCAATGTGGGGGTGGCGGGTATGGTGTGGAGATGGAGGTGATTGTGGTGGTGAATACTGTGGGGGGGGGGGTTTACGGGTGGTGGAGCAGGCAGTGGGGGGGTTGTGGGGGGTGACATGGATAGTATGAGGAGGCAGTATCTGTAATAATAATAATCTTTAGTGTCACAATTAGGCTTACATTAACACTACAATGATTGCATTACATTAACACTACAAAAGCCCCGAGTCGCCACATTCCGGCGCCTGTTTGGGTCACAGAGGGAGAATTCAGAATGTCCAATTCACCTAACAAGCACATCTTGTGGGACTGTGGGAGGAAACCGGTGCACCTGGAGGAAACCCACGCAGACATGGGAAGAACGTGCAGACTCTGCACAGACAGTGACCCAAGCAGGAATCGAACTTGGAATCATGGTGCTGTGAAGCCTCAGTGCTAACCACCGTGATACCGTGCTGCCCCATGGGGTGGTGTGGGTGGGGGAGGGGGGAATGTGGGGGTGGTGACGAGTGTAGGGGTGGGGGTGGTGACACACGTGCCATGAGGAACCGCAACTCAGCGGGGTCTCAATTGCTCGCTCGAGGCCTCTTGCAAGATTCAATGGCCTCTGCCCAACACCAAGTCGGGCTCCATTTCCCGCTGATTTGCCTATCGATTTCTCTTTTAAGATCTAATTACTGGAACATCCTGATATCCAGGAGAAGGTCTTCGTGGCGAGATTGAGATGTAGTCTGTTGCTGGAAAGGTGCTTTGATAGACTAGAAATGATTGGCCTTCTTTTTTATGCCTGTTTTAGGCTAATTTGGCCGTACAAGAAAACCGCCTTCAACGGGCCATGAAGGAGTTAGGAACTGCACAAGCCCAACTGGATGACAAACAAGCTGAGCTGGACAAGGTACAGGCAAAGTTTGACGCTGCCATGAAAGAAAAAATGGTGAGTCCAAATCTTACAGCACTTCTAGCTAATCATTAAATATGTTTTTATCTCATAGAATTCCTACAGTGCAGAAGGAGGCAATTTGGCCCTTCGAGTCTGCACCGACTCTCCGAGAAGAGCACCCTACTTAGGCCCACACCTCCGCCCTATCCCAGTAACCCCACCTAACCTTTGGATACTAGGGGGCAATTTAGCATGGCCAATCCACCTAACCTACACATCTTTGGACTGTGGGAGGAAACCGGAGCACCCAGAGGAAACCAATGCAGACACAGAGAGAACGTGCAGACTCTGCACAGACAGTGACCCAAGGCTGGAATTGAACCCAGTTTCCTGGCGATGTGAGGCAGCAGTGCTAACCACTGTGCCACTTTACCGCCCTCCACTGATCAATGTCTGAAATCATAATGTTCAGGTTTAATTAAATATTTGTGTGATTTATCTATTATTTACACCAAAATAGAAGTTGATGATCCCTTTAAATAGAACTGGTTGGGGTTGAGGTGTGGTTTCCTACCTGCTGCTGAATGCATTTCCAACTGTGTGAGTTAAAGAGGACATTCCAAAGAAAAAATGTCTTGCATTTATATGGCAACTTTCACAATTGCTGGATCTCACAGTGCTTTACGTTTGGTGAAGTACTTTTGAGGTGTAATTGTAATGTCGGAAACATACCAACCGCAAGCTCCCAGAGACAACAATGTGATAATGAACAAATATCGTTGATGCTGATTAAGGTATAAATATTAGCCAGGACTCTAAAGATACTCATCTGCCCTTATTCAAAATAGTGCCATGGAATCATTTATGTACACTGGGAGGGCAGGCAATTCCTCAGTTGTGGCATCTCATCCAAGTATGGTACCTCTGACATTGCAGTTACAATGAGGCATTGCTGAGAACCCAGGCATCTATTTGAACAACAAAACACCTGCTCCCCAAATGAACCACTCTCTGATCTCCTTGCAGTAATTTTCACAATCTTTCTTTACATAACTCAAGTGTTTTTCATTAAAAACCTGACCCAACTCTATAAAAATAGATTGTCTCCACAATGAAAATGGCCAGGTCGGAAGTACAGGATGCGGGCTTCTGACAAGAAGCAGCCTGCACCCTTTAAAGGCAGTCCCAAAGATTGAACAGCCTGGGATTGGGATCCTGGAACTGGCACATGCCAGGCATTTTTAAAGGGCTCCCCAGTCAACCTAACCTGGTGAAAATGCAAACCCATGTGTCAGCAGCATATATTAAACAATCCAGGTTCAAAATACTTCCTGTGCATTAATTTTAATGAAACTTCCAGAGCCAATATAACTTCAACAGTCACATGTAAAGATTAGCATGACAGGAAAAGAGCTCTTTTATTCCTACATTTTCTGCAGGGGCGATCTTGTCTGTTTAGGTGGACGATTGGGGAACCCCTGCAGAAATTCAGCCCCTCGGTGTGTGGCTGACATTCAGGGAGCCGAGGAACTCTGAATGACTGAAGCTGCTTTTTTATTGTTTAGGACCTTTTAGAAGATGCAGAAACATGTCGAAGAAAAATGGAAGCTGCATCGGCACTCATTGATGGCCTGAGCGGGGAAAGAATCAGATGGACAGAGCAGTGCAAGGAGTTTAAAGCACAGATCAACAGGCAAGTGCTGGGCCCTGGATGTCCACAGCTTTGAAAATCCCAGAACGCTGATTTAAATGCTGGCTAAGCAGGGCCAGGTTAAAATTGCAGTGGAACACTCATATATGCTGCATTCTCGATGGTCTCCCCACTATGGCATTTGGAATGAATATATTTAAATCAGCATTCTGTATTGAAACAGGAACCCAATTCAATTTGAACTAAGATTGCAGCAGTCCCACAGTCATTAAACCTAGTCCCATAAGGATCTAGAGCCAAGGAGGTACAGAATGTATCAGAAAATAGAAAATAATTAGTGAAACAACCAGTGGGGAGTTGAGGAGAATTTTATTTTCTGTTTGTTGTCATGATGTGAAATACACAGCGTGAAAGGGTGGTCGAAACAGATTTGATCATAACATTCGAAAGGGAATTGGATATTTATATGAAATGGAGAAATTTGCAGGGAAAGAGTAGGAGAGTGAGAAAGATTGATTTGTTTTCACAACATTTACAAGTGTAACCGACTGAATGGTCTCATTTTGTCTTATCATTCGATGCTGCAATGATGAGCATGATCTACTGGCTGCATCCCACTGGAATTGGGGCGGGAGATGGCCAGTAGGTCCCAGGAAAGGCCTCACCCGGGATTCCCGACGGCCGTTACAGCTCGCGGATCTCGCAAGACTTCACGATTGCGGTCCAGCCCACAACGTGTCGGGCCCAGTCTCGCACGGTTAAGTGAGTTGAAAAACCCACTTATCCGTGCCGACGCCTGTTTGTACGGCCACCCAGAATCTAACGGCCTCTCCAAGGAGACCCCCGCCGAGCGCTGATAAGTACACAAACAGGGACCAGGCGCACTGGCACTTGGGGCGGGTCTCCCAGGCAATCGGAGGCCCCTGGGTGGTCGGCCTCTGACCAGGCTGGCACCCTGGCACTGCTGGTGCCACCTGTGCACCTTGGCATTGCAAGCCTGGCATCCTGGCACTGCCATTAGACGTCCTGCCAGGTTTCCAGGTGGCACTGCAATGGTGCCAGTTTGGCAGTGCCAAGGTGCCAAGCTAGCATTTTCCCCTTGCCGGTGTTGGGCCTTGTGGGTGCCATGCTGGTATATTTTATTGTCACGTGTGCCGAGGTACAGTGAAAAGTATTGCTCTGCGTACAGTCGAGATAGATCATTCCATACATGAAAAAAAACATAGGGCAAACATGAATACACAATGTAAATACGTAGACACAGACATTGGGTGAAGCATACAGGAGTGCAGTACTACTCAGTAAAGAAGATGTGTGAAGAGATCAGGGGCGAAATTCTCCCCCAACGGCGCGATGTCCGCCGACTGGCGCCAAAAACGGCGCCAATCAGACGGGCATTGCGCCGGCCCAAAGGTGCGGCATGCTCCGCATCTTTGGGGGCCGAGCCCCAACATTGAGGGGCTAGGCCGACGCCGGAGGGATTTCCGCCCCACCAGCTGGCGGAAATGGCGTTTGTTGCCCCATCAGCTGGCGGAAATGGCGTTTGGTACCCCGCCAGCTGGCGCGGAAATGCGGCGCATGCGTGGGAGCGTCAGCGGCCGCCGACAGTTTCCCGCGCATGCGCAGTGGGGAGAGTCTCTTCCGCCTCCGCCATGGTGGAGGCCGTGGCGGAGGCGGAAGGGAAAGAGTGCCCTCACGGCACAGGCCCGCCCGCGGATCGGTGAGCCCCGATCGCGGGCCATGCCACCGTGGGGGCACCCCCCGGGGCCAGATCGCCCCGCGCCCCCCCAGGACCCCGGAGTCCGCCCACGCCGCCTGGTCCCACCGGTAAATACCTACTTTGATTTACGCCGGCGGGACAGGCAATTTCTGGGCAGGACTTCGGCCCATCCGGGCCGGAGAATTGAGCGGGGGGTCCCGCCAACCGGCGCGGCCCGATTCCCGCCCCCGCCCAATCTCCGGTACCGGAGACTTCGGCGGGGGCGGGATTCACGGCGGCCAACGGCCATTCTCCGACCTGGCGGGGGGTGGGAGAATGGCGCCCCAGATCTATCCATGAGAGGGTCGTTTAGAAGTCTGGTAGTAGAGGGGGGAAAGCTGTCAAGTTGTTTTTCAATCTTAGGCATGCTGTCTGTCTTGATCTTGACTTTCACTTCCACTCCAGTTATGGATCCAAGTGACTCTTCAAGTACCTATATTTATTCAGAACTGGTTTTTGATCATTCAAAGAATGAACAAGTTGTTTCATGACAGCCCAGTTGAATCTTATCTTCCTTAACCCTGATCTGCCAAAAAATGCTGGAGAGTTTCCTTGGACAACATGGAGACGCAACTCTGCTTTATGGCCATTAACTTCCACAGTCACCTTGATGCACCCCTTCAGTGGCACAACCTCTTTGTCGTATATCCTCAGGACAACATCTGATTGTTGTAAAGGTATGTCCATTGTCTCAGGTATGAGTGATGCTGCAGTGCCCGTATCCACTTCCATTTGATAGCGTTTCCATTAGGTTTTGAATAAACCCAAAGTGTTGCTGATCTCCTTTAATTGATAAGACACCAGGCTTGAATTCTTTAAGCTGACTTGACACATTGTCCCCTAGTGAGTCGTTTAAGTGATAACCTTGACCAGCAGACTTGGCTGTGTTTTTCTTGGTGCACTTCTTTGGTGCTGATGAAGATTGGCATAACCAACGTGCCTTGGTGATGTGGCCTACTTTACCACAATTTTTTCACTTTTTCTCCTTACTCCAACATTCTCCTGTTGCTAGGGCGGCACGATAGCACAGTAGTTAGCACTGTTGCTTCACAGCGCCACAGCCCGGGTTCGATTCCTGGCTTGGGTCACTGTCTGCATGTACTTATCGTGTCTGCGTGGGTTTCCTCCGGGTGCTCCAGTTTCCTCCCACAAGTCCCGAAAGATGTGCTTGTTCGGTGAATTGGACATTCTGAATTCTCCCACTGTGTATCTGAACAGGCTCCGGAATGTGGCGACTAGGGGATTTTCACAGTAACTTCATTGCAGTGTTAATGTAAGCCGACTTGTGACAATAATAAAGATTATTATTATTACAATTAGATTGACAACTTTCTCATTGCACTATGGCCTATTCCCTTGTTGGTTCCTCAAAGTATTGGTCCAGAAAGCCATCCCGTACACACTCCAGTAATTCCTCCTCTATTGTACTGTGACTAATTTGACTCACCCAATCTGTATACAGATTAAAGTCAGCCATAATCCCAGATGTTCCTTTATCACATGCCTCTCTGATTTTCTGTCTATTGCTATTCCCAACATTACCACTGCAGGTTTGTGGTCTGTATACCATTCCGTGGTGTTTCTTAATTCAACCCATACAGACTGCACATCATCTGTGTTGATACCTTTTCTCAATATTGTATCAATATTTCCTTTAATCAATAATGCAATACCACCACCTTTTTTTTTCTGTCTGTCCTTCCTAAAAACTGAATAGCCCTCATTGTTTAGTTCCCGTCCCTGGTCACCTTGGAACCATGCCCCCGTAATCCCAACTATATCACATCTCCTTACATCTATCTGCGCAACTAATTCACCCATTTTATTTTGAATGCTCCAAGCATTCATAGACAAAACCTTAAGGCTAGACCTTTTAACGTACCTTGTCCCGACCCTACTATATTTTACTAATCGCTCCTGCTATATTTTGCAATGTCGTTATACTGGCCCTTTCTCTGCCTATCAATTTTCTTATTCTCCTTGCTGTGTTTTTCTCGTGTTCTAGGTTCCCCCTGCTCTGAATACTTATCTATGTTCCCATCCTCCTGCCATATTAGTTTAAAGCCTCCCCAACCACTGTAGCAAGTATCCCCCACCCCCAAGGACATCAGTCCCGGTCCTGCCCAGGTGTAACCCATCCAGTTTGTACAGGTCCCACCTCCCCCAGAACCGATCTCAATGCTCCAGGAATCTGAAACCTTCCCCCTCACACCATTTCTTCTGCCACGTATTCATTCGATATATTCTGCTATTTTACTCTGACTAGCATGTGGTAGTAATCCTGAGATCACTATCTTTGAGGTCCGACTTCTCAGCTTTCTTCCTAACTCCGTATATTCTGCTTTCAGGACCTTGTCCCTTTTTATATCTCTGCCTTTAGTCTCGATGTTTACCACGACCACTGGCTGTTCACCCTCCCCCTCCAGAATGTCCTGCAACTGCTCCGAGTCATCCTTCTCACATCCTACTTCCCACTCATTCCTCTTCTGATTTCCAAACTGCAGATTTATTTAGTATGCATCTCTTGCTTTCCCCCAGTGTTATACATCCCAACCTTACCTTCATACTTTTCTTCTGTCAAGTAACCAGGAACATCCATCTGGTCAGCAAGTGGTGTTGGAGCCTAAAGTGCAGAAGATTAAGAGGCTGCTGAAGAGGTTCACTACTAGGATCATAGAATCATAGAATCTACGGCATGGCGACAGGCCCTTCAGCCCAAACTGGTCCATTTGCTGACCCCATTTGCCTGCAATAGGCATAAAATCAAAGAATCTACTAACAAAGAACAAAGAACAAAGAAATGTACAGCACAGGAACAGGCCCTTCGGCCCTCCAAGCCCGTGCCGACCATGCTGCCCGACTAAACTACAATCTTCTACACTTCCTGGGTCCGTATCCCTCTATTCCCATCCTATTCAAGTATTTGTCAAGATGCCCCTTAAATGTCACTATCGTCCCTGCTTCCACCACCTCCTCCGGTAGCGAGTTCCAGGCACACACTACCCTCTGCGTAAAAAACTTGCCTCGTACATCTACTCTAAACCTTGCCCTTCTCACCTTAAACCTATGCCCCCTAGTAATTGCCCCCTCTACCCTGGGGAAAAGCCTCTGACTATCCACTCTGTCTATGCCCCTCATAATTTTGTAGACCTCTATCAGGTCTCCCCTCAACCTCCTTCGTTCCAGTGAGAACAAACCGAGTTTATTCAACCGCTCCTCATAGCTAATGCCCTCCATACCAGGCAACATTCTGGTAAATCTCTTCTGCACCCTCTCTAAAGCCTCCACATCCTTCTGGTAGTGTGGCGACCAGAATTGATCACTATACTCCAAGTGTGGCCTAACTAAGGTTCTATACAGTTGCAACATGACTTGCCAATTCTTATACTCAATGCCCCGGCCAATGAAGGCAAGCATGCCGTATGCCTTCTTGACTACCTTCTCCACCTGTGTTGCCCCTTTCAATGACCTGTGGACCTGTACCCCTAGATCTCTTTGACTTTCAATACTCTTGAGGGTTCTACCATTCACTGTATATTCCCTACCTGCATTAGACCTTCCAAAATGCATTACCTCACATTTGTCCGGATTAAACTCCATCTGCCATCTCTCCGCCCAAGTCTCCAAACAATCTAAATCCTGCTGTATCCTCTGACAGTCCTCATCGCTATCCGCAATTCCACCAACCTTTGTGTCGTCTGCAAACTTACTAATCAGACCAGTTACATTTTCCTCCAAATCATTTATATATACTACAAAGTGCAAAGGTCCCAGCACTGATCCTGTGGAACACCACTGGTCACAGCCCTCCAATTAGAAAAGCATCCTTCCATTGCTACTCTCTGCCTTCTACTAATTGGGACACTTGTTCCAGCTAATCATGTGGTGCTCCTCCTGAGTTGTCAAGGCAGCAGAATCATTGCTCCAACATCCCAGTATTTGCTCGGCAGCATGTTTCTGACTGTACGCTTGCCAGCCACGGACCAGAGTCATGAGCCAAACGTAAAGCAGAAAGCACTTGACAGCCAGCAGCCATCCTGTGGTGTGACATGGCTGCTGAGAGACTGACGGAACAGGGCCAGGGCACTACGTGACAGCTATTTGTCAAGTGACCATTCAGCAGCATGTTATGCTGAGCATGCTCATGCAATAAGTTCACATTCAGCAAGTGGTAACATTTGTGATTGCAGTACATCTCAGCATTGAGATACCCACAAAGACACCTTTGTGTGGTCAATGCACCATGGGGAAGACCGCTTCACTGTATTCAGGAACAACACAATCAGCTCCTCTCTCTGTCACCTCAGATGCGGCAATCGGTGATGAACTCGGAGATGGTGGACATATCTCCTGCTCTAACCTGGGAAGACTCCAAGGCAAAGAGCTTCAGGGACATGTCACCTTCACAACCACTCACAGCACCATACTTTCCCTGCTCTGAGGCTACAGGTCTATGGCAGGGTTAAGTGAGCACTTCCTTCAGAAGGTACAGATGGCACTTTTCTTACCTGGGTTGAGGGATTTGTCCAAGATGAGAGACTGAGTCAATTGGATTTATATTCTCTGGAGTTTAGAAGAACGATAGGTGATTTGATTGAAACATTTAATTTTCTGAAGGTGCTGGATAGGGTGGATGCGGAGAGGTCGTTCCCATTGGCCAGGAAATCTGAAACACAGAGGGCGCGATTCTCCACCCCCACGCCAAAGTGGCCGCGCATCGTGAACGCCGTCGAGGTTCACGACAGCGCGGAACGGCCCCGGTCCCAACCGATTCAGGCCCTGACAATGAGCCAGGATCGGGGCCGCGTCATCTCCACGCGCCAGGCCTTGTCGCCCGCGTAAAAGCGGCGCCGCATGGATGACGCGGCCGGCGCCGCACAACGGGCATCATCCGCGCATGCGCGGGTTGGCCGGCGCCAACCCGCGCATGCGTGGTTGCCGTCCTCTCTAAGACCACCCCGCAAGAAGATGGGGGACGGATCTTGCGGGGCCGCGGAAGGAAGGAGGTCCTCCTTCAGAGAGGATGGCCCGACGATCGGTGGGCACCAATCGCGGGCCACCCCACATTCCAGGTGAAGCCCGGTGCAGGATCCCCCCTCGCCCCCCCACAGGCCACCCCCTCAGCGTTCACGCACTGCCCACGACTGCAGCGACCAGGTTATGGATGGCGCTGGGGGGGAACCCGCTGTTTTGGCCTGGCCGCTCGGCCCATCCGGGCCTCAGAATAGCGGGGGTGCTGGAGAATCGCCATTTTGGGTGTCTCCGGCGATTCTCCGGCCTGTGGCCCGCGAAACTCGACCGGGCTGTTCCCGCCGCTTGGGAGAATCGCGGGAGGCGTTGGACCGGCGTCCCCGGAAATTTTGGCGGCCCAGGCGATTCTCCCAACCGGTGTGGGAGTGGAGAATCGCGCCCAGGCACAGTCTCAGAATAAAGGGCTGCTCATTTAGGACTAAGATGAGGAGAAATTACTTCACTCTAAGGGTTGTGAATCTTTGGAATTCTCTACCACAGAGAATTGTTGATACTCCATCATGTAATGCAGTTAAAACTGGGATAGGCAGATTATTTGTCGCTCAGGGAAACAAGTGATATGGGGAATGGACAGGAAAATGGAATCAAAGCCCCAAATTAGCCATGATCCTATTGAATGGTGGAGCAGGCGCAACAGGCCATGTAGTCTACACTGCTCTATTTCTTATGTTCTTATGTTCAACTTGTCATCTTCTTTGTTGCCTTTACTACATCTGTCTCATGCTGGTCCCCAAAAGGAATTGCAACTAGAGTGACAGCAACAACTTATATTTATTTGCTGCCATTAATATGGTAAAATGTCCCAAAGTGCTCTACAGGGACGTTACAAAACAAACTATGACAAAAGCCGTAAAGGGAGATATTGTGTAGATTCTCTGGTCCCGTCTGCCTGGGGAATTGTCGTGGGTGGGGCGGACAAATTGATGAAATGAAATGAAATTAAATTAAATGAAAATCGCTTATTGTCACGAGTAGGCTTCAATGAAGTTACTGTGAAAAGCCCCTAGTCGCCACATTCCGGCACCTGTTCGGGGAGGCTGGTACGGGAATTGAACTGTGCTGCTGGCCTGCCTTGGTCTGCTTTAAAAGCCAGCGATTTAGCCCAGTGAGCTAAACCACACCATTTAATGACTTTCGGTGAACATTTCTGATCTTGGGGTGGGCACAACAAGAAAATCCTGCCCATTTGGGATAGATGACCAAAAGCTTTGTAAAAGAGATAGGTTTTAAGAATCTCTTAAAGAGGAAACTAAGGTGATGAATGGATTTCAGGAGCTTGGGACGTAGGACCGGTCACCAATGGGAGAGCAATTAAAATCAGTGATATGGAAGAGGCCTGAATCTCAAGGGACAAAAAGAGATAATAGAAACAGGAAGGCATGAGGATATAGCGCAAGTTAAAAACAAGAATGAGAATTTTAAGGTCACTTTACTGGAAGCCAGTGTAGGTCAGTGAATCCAGTGAGGTGTTGGATGAATGGATCTTGGGGCAACTTAAGACATGGTCCGCCAAGTTTCAGATGACCTAAACTTTACAGAGGGTAGAATGTAGGAAAACAGTGTGTTGGAATAGTCATGCTTAGTGGTAACAAAGACACAAATGAGGGATTTAGCAGCAGATAAGCTGAGACAGAGAAACATTGAGTGATGTTACAGAGGTTGAAATGGGCCTTAGTAACAGCCTGAATATGAGGTCAAAAGTTCATTTTGGAGTAAAATATTGTGAGCAGGCTTTATCTTTTTATAAATAATATTTTTATTAAGGTTTTTTAACAACACAATTTTTTCCCCCTTACAAATAATAACACCCCGCCATTTCGTTTATCCAGGCCTCCAGGCTGGGGGGCTTCGCCTCCTTCCACAATAGCAAGACCCTTCGCCGGGCTACTAGGGACGCAAAGGCCAGAATTCCGGCCTCTTTCGCCTCCTGTACTCCCGGCTCATCCACTACTCCGAATATTGCTAGTCCCCAGCTTGGCTTGACCCGGACTTTCACCACCTGAGATATTGCTCCCGCCACTCCTCTCCAGAACCCCTCCAGTGCCGAGCATGACCAAAACATATGGACATGGTTCGCCGGGCTCCCTGAACATCTTTCACATCTATCCTCTACTCCAAAGAACCTACTCAGCCTCGCCCTCGTCAAATGCGCTCTGTGAACCACCTTAAATTGTATCAGACTAAGCCTGGCACACGAGGAGGAGGTATTAACCCTGCCCAGGGCATCAGCCCATAGCCCTTCCTCAATCTCCTCCCCCAGCTCCTCCTCCCATTTACCTTTCAATTCTTCTACTAGCGCTTCCCCCCTCTGCTTTCATCTCTTGGTATATTTCCGACACCTTGCCCTCCCCGACCCATACCCCCGAGATCACCCTATCTTGAACTTCTTGTGCCGGGAGCAACGGAAATTCCCTCACCTGTTGCCTCGCAAAAGCCCTCACCTGCATATATCTAAATGCGTTTCCCGGGGGTAACTCAAATTTCTCCTCCAGTGCCCCGAGGCTCGCAAATGTCAATGAACAGGTCCCCCATTCTTCTAATCCCCGCCCGATGCCAGCCTTGGATCCCCCCGTCCATCTTCCCCGGGACAAACCGGTGGTTACCCCTGATCGGGGACCACACCGATGCTCCCATTGCACCCCTGTGCCTTCTCCACTGGCCGCAGATCCTTAGCGTTGCCGCCACCACCGGATGTGGTGTGTTTTGTCGGCAAGAGCGGCAGCGGTGCCGTTACCAACGCTCCCAGGCTCGTTCCTTTACAGGACGCCATCTCCATCCTCTTCCATGCCGCCCCCTCTCCCTCCATGACCCACTTGCGGATCATCGCCACGTTTGCTGCCCAGTAGTAACTCTCTAGGTTTCACCCTCCTCGGTCCCTGTTGCATTCCAAGGACCCTCTTCTAACCCTCGGTGTCTTATTTGCCTACACATACCCCATAATACTCCTACCTACTTTCTTGAAAAAGCCCTTGGTGATCACGATGGGGAGGCACTGAAACACGAACAAAAACCTCGGAAGGACCACCATTTTGACCGACTGCACCCTACCCGCCAACAAGAGCGGGAGCATGTCCCATCTTTTAAAATCCTCCTCCATTTGCTCCACCAACCTCGTCAAATTCAGTTTATGTAGGGCCCCCCAACTTCTGGCCACCTGTATCCCCAGATACCGAAAACTCCTCTCCGCCCTCCTCAGCGGTAGGTCCCCTATCCCTCTTTCTTGGTCCCCTGCCTGTAATACAAAAAGCTCACTCTTCCCTACATTAAGCTTGTAGCCCGAGAACTCCCCAAACTACTTCAGAGTCTGCATGACCTCCACCATCCCCTCTATTGGGTCCGCCACGTATAGCAGCAGGTCATCCGCATATAGCGATACCCGATGCTCCTCTCCCCCGCGGACTATTCCCCTCCATTTCTTGGACTCCCTAAGTGATATGGCCAAGTGTTCGATCGCCAGTGCAAACAACAGGGGGGACAGGGGGCACCCCTGCCTCGTCCCTCGGTACAGCCGAAAGTACTCCGACCTCCGCCGGTTCGTCACTACACTCGCACCGGGGAGCTATAAAGGAGCTTAACCCATCTAATAAACCCTCCCCCGAACCCAAACCTGCGCAATACCTCCCAGAGGTACTCCCACTCTACTCGGTCAAAGGCTTTTTCCGCATCCATAGCTGCCACTATCTCCGCCTCTCCCTCCTCCGATGTCATCATTATCACGTTTAAGAGCCGCCGCACATTGGTATTTAACTGCCTGCCCTTTACAAATCCCGTCTGGTCCTCATGAATCACCCCCGGGACACAGTCCTCAATCTTCGTGGCCAGCACTTTTGCCAATAACTTAGCGTCCACATTGAGGAGCGATATCGGCCTGTACGATCCACATTGCAGTGGATCCTTGTCTCGCTTTAGGATCAGGGAGATTGTCGCCTCCGACATTGTCTGGGGCAGGGTTCCCTCCTCTCTTGCCTCGTTAAAGGTCCTCACTAGCAGTGGGGCCAGCAGGTCCACATATTTTCTATAGAACTCCACCGGGAACCCGTCCGGCCCCGGGGCCTTCCCCGCCTGCATGCTCCCCAAGCCCTTACTCAGCTCCTCCAGCCCAATTTGTGCTCCCAAACCAACCGCTGCTCCTCCACCGTCGGGAACCCCAGCTGGTCCAGAAATCGCCTCATCCCCCCTTCCCCCCCTGGGGGCTGGGACCTGTACAGCTCTTCCTAGAAGGCCTTGAAAACCTTATTTATTTTCGTGGCACTTCGAACCGTGGCTCCCCTTCCATCTTTGATTCCCCCTATTTCCCTCGCTGCCGCCCTCTTACGGAGCTGGTGCGCCAGCATCCGCCTAGCCTTTTCCCCATACTCATAGGTCGCCCCCTGCGCCTTCCTCCATTGTGCCTCCGCCCGTGGTCAGTAGGTCAAACTCCGTCTGGAGCCGTCGCCGTTCCCTGAGTACTCTTTCCTAATGGGGCCTCTGCGTATCTCCTGTCCACTTGCAAGATCTCCCCCACTAACCTCTCCCTTTCCATGCCCTCTGTCTTCTCCCTATGAGCCCTAATGGAGATCAGCTCCCCCTGACCACCGCCTTCAACGCCTCCCATACCACCCCCACTCGCACCTCCCCGTTGTTGTTGGCCTCCAAGTACCTTTCAATACACCCCTCACCTTCCCACACACCACCTCATCAGCCAGCAGTCCTACGTCCAACCGCCACAGCGGGCGTTGGTCCCTCTCCTCTCCCAGCCCCATTTCCACCCAGTGCGGGGCATGGTCCGACACGGCTATGGCCGAATACTCCGTCCCCTCCACTCTCGGAATAAGCGCCCTACCCAGAACAAAGAAATCTATCCGGGAGTAAGCCTTATGCACGTGGGAGAAGAAAGAAAATTCCCTGGCCTGCGGTCTTGCAAACCTCCATGGGTCCACTCCCCCCATCTGATCCATAAAACCCCTGAGCACCTTGGCCGCCGCCGGCCTCCTTCCTGTCCTTGATCTGGAGCGGTCCAGTGCTGGGTCGAGCACTGTATTAAAGTCCCCTCCCATTATCAGTCCTCCTACCTCCAGGTCCGGAATGCGCCCGAACATACGCTTCATAAATCCAGCATCATCCCAGTTCGGGGCGTATACATTTACCAACACCACCCTCGTCCCTTGCAGCCTACCACTCACCATCACATAGCTCCCTCCATTATCCGCTACGATAGTCTTGGCCTCAAATGACACATGCTTTCCCACCAGAATTGCCACCCCTCTATTTTTCGCGTCTAATCCCGAGTGAAATACCTGTCCTACCCATCCCTTTCTTAACCTGACCTGGTTCGCCACCTTCAGGTGTGTCTCTTGGAGCATGACCACGTCTGCCTTCAGTCCCTTCAAGTGCGCGAACACTCGGGCCCTCTTCACCGGTCCGTTCAGGCCCCTCACGTTCCATGTTATCAGCCGGATTGGAGGGACTCTCACCCCCCCCCCCCGCCGACTAGCCATCTCCTTTTCTGGGCCAGTCCCTTGTCCGCGTGTGAGCAGGCTTTATCGACCAACCGACAGAGGCAGCCTACCAGTCCCGCCGTTGTCAATTGGAATTCCCATTGATAGTGTGATAGTCACCACTGATGTATATATTGTATATATAGGATGTTGATATAGGTGCTTTACGGTAAGGCTCCTGTACTACAGGTACGGGGGTAGATCCCTGCCTGCTGGTTCCGCCCAGTAGGTGGAGTATAAATATGTGTGCTCCCCGTACAGCAGCCATTTCATCAGCTGCTGTAGGAGGCCACACATCTCAGTGTAATAAAGCCTCGATTACATCCTACTCTCGTCTTTGTGTAATTGATCATGCATCAGATAGCACCCTCATTGCCGGGAAACCGGTGCGCCAACATGGGACCAGAATTTCCCATCGGCATGAACAGCCAGTAAATCCCGCCCTGTGATTGTGAATGAACAGATTTAATCTCAAACTGTTACCAGAAAAAGGCCGTGGGGAAGGAAGGGAAAGGAATTTGGAACAGAACTGAAAACAATGGCTTCAGCCTTCCCAATATTTATTTGGATGAAATTTCTGCTTATCTGATAGTAACTGACAGATAAGGGACGGGAATCGGCGGGGCGGGCAACTCCGGCGCGAAGGAGTGGCGTGACCCACTCCACCGTCGGGCTGCCCCGAAGGTGCGGAATCCTCCGCATCTTCAGGGCCTAGGCCAGCGGCAAAGTTGTTTGCGCTGCGCTGGCTGGCGTGGAAGGGGCTTGGCACCCACGCCAACAGGCGCCGAAGGGCCTCCGCCGGCCGGCGCAAGTTGGCACATGCGCGGGAGCGCCACTGTGTGTTGGTGTCATCCTAGCGCATGCGCAGGGGGGTTCATCTCCGCGTCGGCCATCGCGGACTTTTACATCAGCCGACACGGAAGAATAGAGTGCCCCCATGGCACAGGCCTGCCCGCGGATCGGTGGGCCCCGATCGCGGGTCAGGCCACCGTGGGGGCACCTCCTAGGGCCAGATACCCCCGCATCCCCCTGAGGACCCCGGAGGCCGCCCGCGCAGTCAGGTCTCGCCGGTAAGTACCTGTTGTAATTTACGCCGGCGGAATCGGCCTAAAATGGACGGCCACTCGGCCCATTGCCGGGGCCGGGGAATCGCCAGGAGAATTCGGCAGCCGGCGGGCGCGGGATTCACGACCCTCCCCCACCCCCACCGATTCTCCGATCTGGTAGGGGTCGGAGAATCCCGCCCATGTAGTCTGATAATTTGTAACAGAGGAGGACCGGGAGAGATCTATTGGTGAGGTAGAGCTGGGTGTCAACAGCATAAAAGTGGAAACTAATCCTGTGCTTTTCATGGAAGTTACAGTGCGGAAGGAGGCCATTCGGTCCATCGGGTCTGCACTGGCCCCCGGAAAGAGCACCTCACCCCTGCCCATGCCTCTACCCATCTCCGTAACCCAGTAACCCCACCTAACCTTTTGGACACTAAGGGCAATTTTGCATAACCAATCCACCTAACCTGCACATCTTTGGATTGTGGGAGGAAACTGGAGCACCCGGAGGAAACCCACGCAGACACAGAGGGAGCGTGCAAACTGCACACAGTCACCCGAAGCCAGAATTGAACCCAGGTCCCTGGAGCTGTGAGGCAGCAGTGCTAACCACTGTACCACCGCGCCGCCCTGTGTAGGCTGATGTTATCAATGGACAAAATATAGAAAAGAAATAGGAGTGAGTCAAGGATAGCTCCTTGGGGGAGCCAGAGATAACTGTGCAGGAGCAGGAAAAGAAGCACTTGTGGTATGGCCAGAAACCTTGCAGTCACAAGCTAGCCCCTCTCGTGCAGCACTCTTTACTGCAATCTTTGATAACTTTAACCAAATCATCAAGCACGTTCATAAAGAGCCACAATATATTAATCAGAATGAACTGGTAGGTTGTTGATGATCCCTTTAAATAGCTGAGCACATGTTTGTCTGTGTGAGCACACAAGAGGGCTGGTGAAGTGGAAAACGACATGGCTGGCAGCGGATCAGCAATCCACCCTGACTAACATCACTCTGTGTCTGTATATCTCAGACAAATACTTGGACAAATGACCCCTCAAAGGTAGTGCCCAGCATTGCCCATGTTGGAAAGTTTCCCAGAGGGAAACGCAGCATTTTGGTTCCAAAATAGCACCCAACAACAGGTTTTATAGCCCCAGATAGTTCAACATTTCCCAAATTAACCTAGAACAATACATTGTGTTTTACGCATCCTGCGGTTTGAGGATGTTGTTGTTCATCCTTCACTGACATCCTCTACTTTTGCTCTTTATCCATTTCTGTTTATCCTTTGCTTTTTTAGATTAGTGGGAGACGTGCTGTTGGCTACTGGTTTTCTCTCATATAGTGGTCCCTTCAATCAAACTTTCAGAGATATCCTGCTCAAAGTCATTTGGGAAGCAGAGCTGCAGAGAAAGAAAATTCCATATTCAGATAGTATGAATCTTATAAGCTTCCTGGTGGATCAGCCGACGGTGAGACTGACTCAGACACACATTTGTATTTATTAAGTTTCTTTTCAGCCAGTGATTTTCATGTGCTACAAGCCAACCATTGCATAGTCCACAGATCAAAGTTTTTGTTAAAGTGTCTTTGACTATTTTGCTGTCATGTTTAAAGATTTCTTCATTTATACCTGTCATCTCAGTCAGCTTCCTGTCATGAAAGGTCACAAACCCTATTACCATATATTTAAATATCATTAGCGAGCTTCCTACCTGTATTATTCCTCCCGTGCAAGGAGGTCCTCTTCCCATCACCGTGACATCACATTGGCGCGGTTTAAAACAGGCCTGGACCAACAGGAACCTGCCAAACAGTCCTCGCCGGGGGTGCTCAGGTAGGTAGAGGCCCCAGTGGGGGTGGGAGGGGAGGACCATGCCCGGGCACTGCCCCTTTGTCTGCTGGGGGGGGGGGGGGGGGGGGGGTCCGTTTCCGTGAGAGATCCTTTTTTTTATTTTTATTTTTTCAGATCAAAGGCATCCCAATCGGTCAGGGACCAAGGTTGCTTGAGAACCTGCCACACCAGCATGACGTCATGGGTCCTGCCCCGTCCACTTTTTTTTCAAGGTGTTTGAAGATTTGGCCGGAGCAGCTGGCAGGCTGCCTCTGCTTTTTCTGCCCGAGACAACAGTTTGAAAACAAAATTCAACAAATTCCATGCTTAAGTTTTAATTTTTAATTTTAATCTTTCTAACAAGCTGAACTGTTTAATTAATTATTGCTTCCTCAGAGTTTCAGACTCTCTGAGGAGGTAATGACAGATTTCACTCTCTAAACTTTAAACAAAGTATTGAAGGCCTGAGGTTTGATATGCTGTGGTTAGGCTACTAGACAAGCCCCACGTTTTGATAGGCTACCGGACCAGAAACTCCGAACAACTTGCAATTTGTCAAACTGTGACCCCAAAAGTGATGACTCTGACCAATAGATATCTTTTATGTTAAAACAAACTTTAATTCTGATCACTATACCCGAAATGGTCGCCAACTATTACTTCACCTACTTGTCCTTTGTTCCCCACTACTCGGTCTAGAATTGCATCTCCTCTCATTGGATTTGTCACCAACTGGTTGAAAAAAATGACAAAATGTATGAATTTTTTTCCCTCACTTCCCCTTATATTGTTTGAATCGCAGTTTATATTGGGATAGTTAAAATCTCCAACCATTATGCCCTCTTGTTCTTACAGGCAGAAATCTGCCAACATATTTGATCCTCCAAGTTCCTTCCACAATTTGGGGGTCTGTAGTATACTCCCAGTAGTATGACTGCCTCTTTTTTATTTCTAAGCTCAATCATTAAAGCCTTATTTGTGACCCATTTAGCATATCATCCCTTCTCACTTCTGGAATTGATTCTTTAACCATTAATGCTACTCCCCCTCCTTTTCTATCTCCTACTCTATCGTATCTGAAAACTTTACTGAGCTGCCAGGGTCAGGGATATCTCGGATCGTGTCTTCAGGATCCTTAAGGGGGAGGGCGAGCAGCCAGAAGTCGTGGTGCACATTGGTACCATCGACATAGGTAGGAAAAGGGGTGTGGAGGTGATAAACAAGTTTAGGGAGTTAGGCTGAAAGTTAAAAGCCAGGACAGACAGAGTTGTCATCTCTGGTTTGTTGCCATATATTTAAGCGAGGCTAGGAATAGGGAGAGAGTGCAGCTGAACACGTGGCTGCAGGAATGGTGTAGGAGGGAGGGCCTCAGGTATTTGGATAATTGGAGCGCATTCTGGGGAAGGTGGGACCTGTACAAGCAGGACGGGTTGCATCTGAACCAGAGGGGCACCAATATCCTGGGAGGGAGGTTTTCTAGTACTCTTCGGGAGGGTTTAAACTAATTTGGCAGGGGAATGGGAACCGGATTTGTAGTCCAGCAACTAAGGTAGCCGATATTCAGGACGCCAAAGCGTGTAATGAGGCAGTGGGGAAGGGAACACTGACAAAGGAGAGTACTTGCAGGCACGGAGATGGGTTAAAGTGTGTATACTTCAACGCAAGAAGCATCAGGAATAAGGCAGGTGAACTTAAGGCATGGATCGGTACTTGGGACTACGATGTGGTGGCCATCACGGAAACTTGGATAGACGAGGGGCAGAAATGGTTGTTGGCGGTCCCTGGTTATAGATGTTTCAATAAGAATAGGGAGGGTGGTAAAAGAGGTGGGGGCGTGGCATTGTTAATTAGAGATAGTATAACAGCTGCAGAAAGGCAGTTTGAGGAGTATAACCCTAATGAGATAGTATGGGTTGAAGTCAGAAATAGGAAAGGAGCAGTCACCTTGTTAGGAGTTTTCTATAGGCCCCCCAATAGTAGCAGAGATGTGGAGGAACAGATTGGGAAACAGATTTTGGAAAGGTGCAGAAGTCACAGGGTAGTAGTCATGGGTGACTTTAACTTCCCAAATATTGAGTGGAAACTCTTTAGATCAAATAGTTTGGATGGGGTGGTGTTTGTGCAGTGTGTCCAGGAAGCTTTTCTAACACAGTACGTAGATTGTCCGACCAGAGGAGGGGCAATATTGGATTTAGTACTTGGTAATGAACCAGGGCAAGTGATAGATTTGTTAGTGGGGGAGCATTTTGGAGATAGTGACCACAATTCTGTGACTTTCACTTTAGTAATGGAGAGGGATAGGTGCGTGCAACAGGGCAAGGTTTACAATTGGGGGAAGGGTAAATACGATGTTGTCAGACAAGAATTGAAGTGCATTAGTTGGGAACATAGGCTGTCAGGGAAGGACACAAGTGAAACGTGGAACTTGTTCAAGGAACAGGTACTACGTGTCCTTGATATGTATGTCCCTGTCAGGCAGGGAAGAGATGGTCGAGTGAGGGAACCATGGTTGACAAGAGAGGTTTAATGTCTTGTTAAGAGGAAAAAGGAGACTTATGTAAGGCTGAGGAAACAAGGTTCAGACAGGGCATTGGAGGGATACAAGATAGCCAGGAGGGAACTGAAGAAAGGGATTAGGAGAGCTAAGAGAGGGCATGAACAATCTTTGGCGGGTAGGATCAAGGAAAACCCCAAGGCCTTTTACACATATGTGAGAAATATGAGAATGACTAGAGCGAGGGTAGGTCCGATCAAGGACAGTAGCGGGAGATTGTGTATTGAGTCTGAAGAGATAGGAGCGGTCTTGAACGAGTACTTTTCTTCTGTATTTACAAATGAGAGGGGTGATATTGTTGGAGAGGACAGTGTGAAACAGACTGGTAAGCTCGAGGAAATACTTGTTAGGAAGGAAGATGTGTTGGGCATTTTGAAAAACGTGAGGATAGACAAGTCCCCCGGGCCTGATGGGATATATCCAAGGATTCTATGGGAAGCAAGAGATGAAATTGCAGAACCGTTGGCAATGATCTTTTCGTCCTCACTGTCAACAGGGGTGGTACCAGGGGATTGGAGAGTGGCGAATGTCATGCCCCTGTTCAAAAAAGGGACTAGGGATAACCCTGGGAATTACAGGCCAGTTAGTCTTACTTCGGTGGTAGGCAAAGTAATGGAAAGGGTACTGAAGGATAGGATTTCTGAGCATCTGGAAAGACACTGCTTGATTAGGGATAGTCAGCACGGATTTGTGAGGGGTAGGTCTTGCCTTACAAATCTCATTGAATTCTTTGAGGAGGTGACCAAGCATGTGGATGAAGGTAAAGCAGTGGATGTAGTGTACATGGATTTTAGTAAGGCATTTGATAAGGTTCCCCATGTTAGGCTTCTGCAGAAAGTAAGGAGGCATGGGATAGTGGGAAATTTGGCCAGTTGGATAACGAACTGGCTAGCCGATAGAAGTCAGAGAGTGGTGGTGGATGGCAAATATTCAGCCTGGATCCCAGTTACCAGTGGCGTACCACAGGGATCAGTTCTGGGTCCTCTGCTGTTTGTGATTTTCATTAATGACTTGGATGAGGGAGTTGAAGGTTGGGTCAGTAAATTTGCAGACGATACGAAGATTGGTGGAGTTGTGGATAGTAAGGAGGGCTGTTGTCGGCTGCAAAGAGACATAGATAGGATGCAGAGCTGGGCTGAGAAGTGGCAGATGGAGTTTAACCCTGAAAAGTGTGAGGTTGTCCATTTTGGAAGGACAAATATGAATGCGGAATACAGGGTTAACGGTAGAGTTCTTGGCAATGTGGAGGAGCAGAGAGATCGTGGGGTCTATGTTCATACCTCTTTGAAAGTTGCCACTCAAGTGGATAGAGCTGTGAAGAAGGCCTATGGTGTGCTCGCGTTCATTAACAGAGGGATTGAATTTAAGAGCCGTGAGGTGATGATGCAGCTGTACAAAACTTTGGTAAGGCCACATTTGGAGTACTGTGTACAGTTCTGGTCACCTCATTTTAGGAAGGATGTGGAAGCTTTGGAAAAGGTGCAAAGAAGATTTACCAGGATGTTACCTGGAATGGAGAGTAGTTCTTACGAGGAAAGGTTGAGGGTGCTAGGCCTTTTCTCATTAGAACGGAGAAGGATGAGGGGCGACTTGATAAAGGTTTATAAGATGATCAGGGGAATAGATGAGTAGACAGTCAGAGACTTTTTCCCAGGGTGGAACAAACCATTACAAGGGGACATCAATTTAAGGTGAAAGGTGGAAGATATAGGAGGGATATCAGAGGTAGGTTCTTTAGCCAGAGAGTAGTGGGGGCATGGAATGCACTGCCTGTGGAAGTAGTTGAATCGGAAACATTAGGGACCTTCAAGCAGCTATTGGATAGGTACATGGATTACGGTAAAATGATATAGTGTAGATTTATTTGTTCTTAAGGGCAGCACGGTAGCATTGTGGATAGCACAATTGCTTCACAGCTCCAGGGTCCCAGGTTCGATTCCGGCTTGGGTCACTGTCTGTGCGGAGTCTGCGTGGGTTTCCTCCGGGTGCTCCGGTTTCCTCCCACAGTCCAAAGATGTGCAGGGTAGGTAGATTGGCCATGATAAATTGCCCCTAGTGTCCAAAATTGCCCTTGGTGTTGGGTGGAGGTGTTGAGTTTGGGTGGGGTGCTCTTTCCAAGAGCCGGTGCAGACTCAGGGGGCCGAATGGCCTCCTTCTGCACTGTAAATTCAATGATAATCTATGATTAATCGAGGACAAAGGTTCGGCACAACATCGTGGGCCGAAGGGCCTGTTCTGTGCTGTATTTTCTATGTTCTATTACTAACTTTCTACCTCCATTTTCCTTATCTGATTTTGACCTATCTGTTCCTACTCCTGGAATCCCACCCCCTGCCATACTTAAATACGCCCTAACAGAACTAGCAAAAGCCCCCGCAAGGACATTGGTCCCAGCTCTGCCTGTGTGCAACCTGTCCAGTTTGTACAAGTGCCATCTGCATCAGAACTGGCACTGGTACCTCAAGAATCTGAATCCCTCCCGGCTACACCATCTCTCCAGCCACGCATTCATCTGCTCTATCCTCCTATTCCTTATTCTGGCTTTATTTCTAAAGTTTTACCTATTTCTAAATGTTATAACTTGCCTGCTTATCATTGGCTGGGGACTAATGGCAATCCCACAATCCTTTGGGAGTATGAGCTTCCCCAATGAGGGGGCCGGAGAAATCATTGGCAGATTCCCTGCCTAAATAAAGCTGACCAATTTGGAACCGGCTAGAGGAGAATGAGCAGCAAGGGAGTTGCTGCTGCTGTTGTATTTAACATGTTATTGTAAATAAATGTTATTTCTTTCTATACTTCAACTCGTGCTGGATTCTTCGTGACCCTCGCAAAACTGGCGACGAGGGTTAAAGTGAATAGCTGTCTACACTGCTGAAGCCACCTCCCTGGATTTTTGTTGGATACAGGTTGGAAGTTGTTTTCTATTATACCATGCCACTGTACGGACGTTTGGATGTTTTTGACGCTGCGCTGGAAAGCTGGAACCAGTACGCACAACAGATGCGTTACTATTTTCGGACAAACAACATCACCGAACACGAGCGCCAGGTGGTCATATTGGTCACCGCCTGCGGCCCGCATACATTTGGGGTGATTAGGAGCCTTACGTACCCAGTTGCGCCGGACACCAAAACGTTTGATAGATTTGTGAACTTAGTGGGGCAACAGTTTAACCCAACCCCGTCCACGATAGTCCAGCGTTACCGGTTTAATACCGCTGAGAGGACCCCAGGAGAATCCCTTGCCGACTTTCTATCCAGGCTACGCAGGATTGCGGAGTACTGTGACTATGGTGAGACCTTGTCAGAAATGTTACGCGAATGTTTGGTTTGCGGTATTAACAATGCGGCCTCCCAGAGAAAGTTGTTGGCTGAGCCAACATTGACTTTTCAACAGGCCATTCAAATAGTATTGTCCCGAGAGAGCGCAGAACGAGGAGTGCAGGAGCTACAGGGAATGGAGGTGCATGCCTTGGGGCGCAACCCCTTCCGTCCGAAAGCCCCCCCCCCGCACTCCTGCGGTACCTTGGGCGACGCGACGTCCGGATCGACTCCAGTGTCCGTCGGACATTCTTCCCCAAAGGGAGCCTTCTCCAGAACCAATGGATGAGGAGCCATGTCCGTGTCAGACCTGTGGGCGCCGACCTCATCGCGGACGCCGGTCCTGGGAGTGCCAGAGGCGCCGTCTTTCCGTCAGAAACTGGGGCCAGCCCAGGGGCCGTACCTTCCATTTGGATGAACCTGCAGCGACTACTCCTGAGGACGTGGAGACGGAGGACGACTGCCTGCAGCTGCATTGTGTGGCAGCTCCCCGTGTGGCCTCCATTAAGGTGACAGTACGGGTACCCATTTGAGATGGAGTTGGACACTGGTGCAGCGGTCTCCGGGATCGCCCAGAGGACATTCGACCCCATCAAGCAGGGTATACAGACCCTTGCATTAACCGACACATAGGCCAGGTTGGCCACCTTTACGGGGGAACCATTGGACATTGCAGGAACTATGATGACCCCTGTTATTTATGGACGCCAGGAGGGGTGGTTCCCACTTATCGTGGTGCGCGGCCATGGGCCCAGCCTGTTCGGTCGGGACTGGTTGCGCCTTTTGCGGCTGCAGTGGCAGCACATCCTCCAAACAGTTTCTGAAGGGTTGGCTGAGGTGCTAGGACGATACCCAGATGTATTCCAGTCCGGTTTGGGGAAAATAAAAGGGGCTATGGCCGTATCCAAGTCGAACCAGGAGCCACGCCGCGCTATTTCCGGGCGCGCCCGGTGCCTTACGCCTTGCTCGAGAAGGTAGAAGGGGAGCTCACTCGTTTGGAGACTTTAGGTATTATCAGGCCCGTCCGTTTCGCTGACTGGGCAGCATCAATTGTACCTGTAATGAAGCCAGATGCCACAGTTCGCTTGTGCGGCGACTATAAACTTACAGTGAATACGGCTTCCCGGCTCGACCGATATCCAGTGCCTCGCATAGAGGACCTCTACGCGAAGCTTGCAGGCGGACTCTCGTTCACAAAATTAGATATGAGTCATGCCTACCTACAGTTGGAGCTGGACCCTGCCTCCTGGCCATATGTAATGATTAATACACGATTAATACGGGGCCTGTTTGAATATACACGGTTGCCCTTTGGGGTATCCGCTGCCTGCACTATTTTTCAACGTGTCATGGAGGGCATTTTGAGAGGTTTACCACGTGTTGCTGTCTACTTAGACGACGTTTTGATTACAGGGATGTCGGAGCAGGAACATTTGGAAAATTTGGAAGCTGCCCTTAGACGCTTTTCGGAGGCTGGAGTCCGTTTACGTCGCACAAAGTGCGTATTTCAGGCAAAGGAAGTAGTCTACCTATGTTATCGGGTGGACCGCGACGGTTTGCACCCCGTCGCAGAGAAGGTGCGTGCCATTCAACAGGCCCCCGCCCCGACTGACACTTCGCATCTTCGTTCTTTTCTCGGCCTCGTAAACTATTACGGGAAGTTCCTCCCCAATCTGGCAACTACGCTGGCCCCTTTGCACCTTCTGCTAAAGAAGAATCACGCCTGGGTTTGGGGTCAGCCGCAAGAAACCGCTTTCCGCGGCTAAAACAACAATTGTCCTCTGGGTTACTAACCCACTATGATCCTGGAAAGCCTTTGCTCATCACCTGTGATGCATTCCCGTATGGTATTGGGGTCGTCCTGTCCCACAAGATGGAGAACGGGCATCCCGCACATTGACTGCAGCGGAAAAGAAGTACGCGCAGATTGAGAAAGAGGGCCTGGCGGTGGTCTTTGCGGTGAAACGCTTCCACCAGTACGTGTACGGCCGCCACTTCACTATCGTGACTGATCATAAGCTTCTGCTGGGACTTTTCAGAGAGGATAAGCCAATACCGCCCATCGCTTCTGCACGGATCCAGCGCTGGGCTTTGTTGCTTGCTGCATACGAGTATTCTCTGGAGCACAAACCAGGTACGCAGATAGCAAATGCCGACGCACTGAGCCGATTGCCTTTATCGACCGGCCCCATGTTGACTCCCACGACCGGTGAGGTGGTTGCAACCCTAAATTTTATGGACACCTTGCCTGTCACGGCATCACCGATCCGTGAGTGGGCCCAGACGGAGCCAGTCCTGTCAAAGGTTCGGCACATAGTTCTGTATGGTGGGAGCATAGACGGCTCCCAGGTGAGTTGCAGGCATTTTCCTCCAAGCTGTCAGAATTTAGCGTGGAAGACGGTCTCCTCTTGTGCGGGACTCGTGTGATTATCCCGGAAAAAGGACAGGAGCTGATACTAAGAGACTTGCACAATGGGCATCCGGGTGTGACCAAAATGAAAATGTTGGCCCTGAGTTATGTCTGGGGGCCTGGCCTCAACACTGACATTGAGAAGGTGGCCCAAAACTGCTCCATTTGCCAGGAGCATCAGAAGCTTCCGCCGGCCGCGCCCCTACATCACTGGGAATGGCCAGGGCGGCCTTGGGCACGCTTGCATGCGGACTTCGACGGTCCTTTACAAGGATCCATGTTCTTTCTATTAATCGGTGCCCAGTCTAAATGGTTAGAGGTGCATAAGATGGTAGGCACAACGTCCTGTGCAACAATCGAGAAGATGCGTTTGTCTTTCAGTACGCATGGCCTCCCCGAGGTGCTGGTCACGGACAACGGCACTCCGTTCACAAGTGAGGAGTTTGCGAGGTTCATGAAGATGAACGGCATCCGCCATATCCACACCGCTCCATACCACCCGGCTTCAAATGGGTTGGCGGAGCGCGCACTGCAGACATTCAAACGAGGCCTAAAGAAGCAGTCTTCTGGGTCGATGGACACGAGACTGGCTCGTTTTTTGTTTTCATATAGGACAACCCCACATGCGGTGACTGGGGTAGCTCCCACGGAACTCCTAATGGGCCGGAGACTTCGCACCTGCCTTAGCATGGTTTTCCTAGACATTGGCGCAAAAGTACGCTGCACACAAGAACGACAGGGACATGGTTTTTCTTGGCCTTTGCCGACTCGGCAGTTTGCACCCGGTGACCCAGTGTTCATTCAGAATTTTGCTGGTGGTGCCCAGTGGGTCTCTGGCGTAATCTTTCGCCAAATGGGCCCTATCTCTTACCAGGTGCAAGCCCATGGTCGTCTCCAGCGCAAGCATGTCGACCACGTTCAGTCTAGAAGACCATCCCTTCCAAAGATTCTCCGCCCCCGGAGCTCATTTTAACAGCCGCAGAGACCAGGCACAGTGGAAAGTATTCCTCACAATCTTCCTCTGGTGCCGCACTCAAAGCCTGCGCAGGTCGTTGCAGAACCTGAGACGCCAAGATGACGGAGGCAGCGGACTCCAACTTCGAGATGGAGACACAGGACGCCTCAGAGGGGGAATCCTCGTGCCCACGGGCCGTGGATATACAACTGCTACGCTGATCAGCACGGAAGCGTCATTCTCCGTCTTGTTACACACCGCCCAATCCAGCGCCTCGTGCGGCAAAACAAGTCCGACGGCCTCCTTTGCCAGGGTCTTCGGTGGATTCCTTGGACTTTGGGGGGGAGGGATGTTATAACCTGCCTGCTTACCATTGGCTGGGGACTAATTGCAATCCCATAATCCTTTGGGAGTATGAGCTTCCCCAATGAAGGGGCCGGAGAAATCATTAGCAGATTCCCTGCATAAATAAAGCTGGCCAGTTTAGAACCGGCTAGAGGAGAGTGAGCAGCAAGGGAGTTGCTGCTGCTATTGTATATATATGTTATTGCAAATAAATGTTATTTCTTTCTATACTTCAACTTGTGCTGGATGGGCAGCACGGTAGCATTGTGGATAGCACAATTGCTTCACAGCTCCAGGGTCCCAGGTTCGATTCCGGCTTGGGTCACTGTCTGTGCGGAGTCTGCACATCCTCCCCGTGTGTGCGTGGGTTTCCTCCGGGTGCTCCGGTTTCCTCCCACCGTCCAAAGATGTGCAGGTTAGGTGGATTGGCCATGCTAAATTGCCGTTAGTGTCCAAAATTGCCCTTAGAGTTGGGTGGGGTCACTGGGTGGAGGTGTTGACCTTGGGTAGGGTGCTCTTTCCAAGAGCCAGTGCAGACTCGATGGGCCGAATGGCCTCCTTCTGCACTGAGAATTCTATGATAATCTATGATTCTTCGTGGCCCTCACAAAACTAAATAAATATGTTAGCCAGAACTGTTCGGATGTCTTGCATGTGGCACAGAAAAATTCTGAGGGACAGAATTAATCTCCACTTGAAGAGGCAAGGATTAATGAAGGATAGTCAGCACGGTTTTGTCAAGGGGAGATATTGGGCGGGATTCTCCGTCCAGCATCGCCAGAATCAGAGTGCCCCAGGCCTTAGATCCTGGCCCATGGCTGATACCTTCACCCCCAAGGCCTCCACTGCGGACACCACCCGTGCAGTGCTGGGTGGCCGATACCCTGCAGCTGGAGGGAAGTTTGGAGGGGTGTGGAGGAGATGGGGTGTGGGGGATGAAGTGCAGGGTGAGTGGACATGGGGTTTGGGGCGAGGTATGTGCGGGTGGGATGGGACAGTTGAGCTGCTGGTGGCCAGGCCCCCAAGTTGGCGAACCTGGAGTCGATCAGGTAGTCCCGTGCGCGGCAGCCCTGGCTCACACGCCAGGGGCCCCTTGTGCCTTGCTGGACTGGCATATCCTGCCATATCCTGGCCCCCCTCGCATCCCCCTCATCGGACGAGGCCTGGCGTTCCTCCTCCCCATCCAGTATTTCGCCCCTCTGTTGCACGATGTTGTGGAGGACACAGCAGGCCTACACGATTGGAGACCCTCTTGGGGTTGTACTGGCGGTCACTACCAGAGTGGTCCAGGCAGCTGAACTGTTTCCTGAGGTTGCCGATGCACCGCTCGATGAAGCACCCATCAGACTAGGCGCCATTAGCCACAACCAGGGCGGATAACCCCTCACCCGAGGGTGCACCTCAAAGATGTTGGGCACTGATGAGTGAGGGGAGGCGGTGGCGTAGTGGTATTATCACTGGACTAGCTAACCAGAGACCCAGAGTAATGCTCTGGGGACCCAGGTTTGAATCCCACCACTGCAGATTATAAAATTTGAATTCAATAAAAATCTGGAATTAAAGGTCTAAGGATGACCATGAAGCCATTGTCAGTTGTCATAAAAATCCATCGGGTTCACTCATGTCCTTGAGGAAATCTGTCATCCTTACCTGGTCTGGCCTACATGTGACTCCAAACACGTAGCAATGTGGTTGACTCTTAACTGCCACCTCAAGGACAATTAGGGATGGCCAATGAATGCCCGCAGCCATGAACAACAAAAAAAAATGAATGTGTCGTGCACGCTGCCCGGGGCATGCCTGTGACGGCGGCGAATCCCGCTGTCAGGGCAAACTGGTGGGCTCAGTCCAGATTGAGGTTGACACATTGTGCTGCCCTGACCTACACGGCATTCGTGACAGCATGGATACACCTGTGCACCGACGCCTGTGAGATCCCAGACAGGTCCCTATTCAGTGCCTGGAAGGACAACATGGCAAAAAGGCTCAGGGCGACGATCACTTTGATGGCCACTCCCCTACGGTTCCAGGTGCGCCATTATTTGGCACAGATGTCGCATGGTCTCCCTGCTCAGCCATAGTCTTCGGCGACACGCTCGGTTCAGCACATCCTCAAATGACAGGCGTGGCTGATGTACGAGGCCATGATGGAGCACTTTCTTCCCACCTCCTCCTTGGCCTGTTGTGCGGCCGGCTCTCTATCCTCACCTGCTGACCCCTGCTCCTCTGGGGCAGCCTCCTGTTCAGCTGGGGCCTCTCCGAGCAGCTCCTGCTCATGCAGACTCATTACGTCTGCTTGGGCCGCCGCGGCCAGGCAGATGCCAACCATTCCTGGGTGGACTCCGAAATCCATTGCCTGCAGGGGGTAAAGGTGAGTCATGTTAGAATAATGCATACTCCAAGTGCCCACCCAATTCCAACAGGCTACACGGTGGCTTTGGTCTGCAGTGTAGCCCCTGCCCCTGCATGTCACCCTCCCCCTTCCCACGCCCACCCCGACTGTTCCTCCCAACACTCTGCCTGCTACCAGGGAGCCTCAAACCAGCCCACCTACCGATGCCTAGCACTATCGATGTGGTCCCTGTCCTGTGCTCTCCTGTGTGGTCTACTGAGGGTGGCCATGGGTGGGCCATGTGCTACCCTGGCACCCCATTATGGGGTGGGAGAGGCCACCGTGTGTCGCCGGCCAGCACCATGCTTGGTGGCATGCGTATGGGCAGGACCAACGAATGGGGCTCTGGCGAGGGGGTGGGCATCCGTTGGGACCGTAGCTGTGGTGTACCATGGGTCCTCTTTGCAAAGCATGGGTTGTGCCTACCTGTCCGGGGCAGGATGGATGGGAGCAGGGGCACAGTGGGCAGGCGGGGCTTGGTGACAGCCAGTGCTCCTGCTCACCTTCCCATCCAGCTTTGTGTCAATAGCAAAGATATTACATTTTGTTCCCTCATCTAAATCATTGATAAAATTGTGAATATCTGGGGCTCCAGCACCAATACCCACTAGTCACTGCCTGCCATTTGAAAAAAGATTTGTTTCCTGTCTACCAACCAGTTTTCTATCCACCTCAATACACCACCCCTAATCCCATGTGCTTTAATTTTACACACTAATCTCTTATGTGGGACTTTGTTGAAAACCTTTGGAAAGTACAAATACACCACATCCACTGGCTCCCCCTATCAACTCTACTAGTTACATCCTCAAAGAATTCCAGTAGATTTGTCAACCTTGATTTCTCCTTCATAAATCCATGCTGACTCTGTCCAATCCTGCCACTCTTTTCGAAGTGCTCTGCTATAAAATCTTTAATAGTGGATTCTAGAATTTTCCTCACTATCGATGTCAAGCTTACTGGTCTATAATTCCCTATTTTCCCTCTGCCTCCCTTTTTAAATAGTGGAGTTACATTAGCTACCCTCCAATCTGCAGGGACTGTTCCAGAGTCTATAGAATCATGGAAGATGACCACCAACCCATCCACTATTTCTACAGCCACTTCTCTAAGAATGCTGGGATGTAGATTATCATGCCCTGGGGATTTATCATTCATCAAACCCATCAATTTCCCCCACACCATTTCTCTAATAATATTGAACTCCTTCTGTTGCTCCCTCTCACTAAACCCTGCGTTCCCCCACATTGCTGTCTTATAGAATCATAGTATTTACAGTACAGAAGGAGGTCTTTTGGCCCATCAAGTCTGCACTGGTCCTTATAAAGAGCACCCTACCCAAGCCTACACCTCCACTCTATCCCCGTAACCTCACCCAACCCTTTTGGACACACGAGGAGCAATTTAGCATGGCCAATCCACCAAACCTGCACACCTTTGCACTGTGGGAGGAAACCAGAGCACCCGGAAGAAATCCATGCAGACACGAGGAGAATGTGCAGACTCCGGCAGACAGTGACCCAAACCGGAAATCGAACCTGGGACCCTGGCTGTGCTAACCACTGTGCTACCTTGCTGCCGTCTTATTTGTGTATTCCTTTGTGAAAACAGAAGCAAAGTATGTATTCAGTTGCTCAGCCATTTCTATGTCACCCATTATAAATTCTACTGTTTGTGACTGTAAGGGACCTACATTTGTCTTCACCAATCTTTTTCTATTCATCTACTGATAGAAACTTTTATGTCACTGTTTCAGCCCTTCCCCCTTTCAGGACCCCCTCCTTCATCCCCACTCTTCATACCTACACTTCACTCCCCACTTTCATGGACATGCCCCCACTCAGGCCCCGATCCTTGGCAGTACCAATCCTGGAACCCTGAATACTTCCAACCTGGAACCCGGGAAGTGCCCCTGACATCCTGGCAGTGCCAGTTTCCACTGCCAGGGTGCCCAGGAGATGGGGGAGTGCCAAGGCACTGCCCTGTCTATTCCACCGGGGGGGGCTCCAATGGCCTCTGAGACCCCCAGAGTTGCCATCACGCTTGGTCTCCCCTTGTGGAGACCAGTGCTAATCAGCACCTGGATGAGGCCATCTGGCAAGATCGGTGACTCCCAGGAACAGGGAGAAAGCAGCCTCAAACCACCCGCATATATTTAGATTAGCCCAATGGATAATTTAAATATGATTATCTGGATCACGTCCAGTGAGGGCATGTGAACACAATACTCCACGTGGTCAGCTGACTTGCACACAGTTTTGCACCTGGCGTGAAACTCGTTTTGCGCCTCCCCCACGATGCTTCCAGTACAACGGGATAGTTGCTGTATTTGTGGCCAGACATACTTCATTGTCTTCATTCAGTCTGTGTGATTTTATCCTTTCAGATTAGTGAGTGGAACCTCCAAGGGTTACCAAATGATGACCTGTCAGTTCAAAATGGTATCATTGTAACCAAGGCAACCAGGTATCCTCTTCTCATAGACCCTCAGACACAGGGTAAAACCTGGATCAAGAGGAAGGAGAAAAATAACGAATTACAGGTAGGAATTCACCAAGTTTTGAACTTGTGTTTTTTAGCTTGTAGAGCAGTACACTGACTACAATAATCGCTAAAGATAAATAAACGATCCCCCAAAGTGGCTGTGTCTAAACCATTAACTGTCAATCACAGGCCTGTGGAGTTGAATGGATGCTTTGAGTTTCAATGGGTGTCAGGGGATTTGAAGCCTTTCCGAGTGTTGTGGACTTTCCAAGAAGCCCTGACGCATGTTCCAGCTGCTGTTTTAAAGTCATTGGTCTGAGGGAGCAGCTGTTAGGAAAGGGAATATGTCCCTGGGGCTGGACTGCTCTTCAGCTGTCAGGCAGACCAGTTCAGGCTGAGGAGGCTACCTCAGGGATCACTGTTGAGCCCACAATTGTTCACAATTTACACAGATGATTTAGAGTTGGGGACCAAGTGCAATGTGTCCAAGTTTGCAGATGACACTAAGATGAGTGGTAAAGCAAAATTGCAGAGGATACTGGAAATCTGCAGAGGGATTTGGATAGTTTAAGCCAATGGGCTAGGGTCTGACAGATGGAATACAATGTTTACAAATGTGAGGTTATCCATTTTGGTAGGAATAACATCAAAAGGGATTATTATTTAAATGATAAAATATTAAAACATGCTGCTGTGCAGAGAGACCTGGATGTGCTAGTGCATGAGTTGCAAAAAGTTGGTTTACAGGTGCAACAGGTGATTAAGAAGGCAAATGGAGTTTTGTCCTTCATTGCTAGAGGGATGAAGTTTAAGATTAGGGAGGTTATGCTGCAATTGTATAAGGTGTTAGTGAGGCCACACCTGGAGTATTGTGTTCAGTTTTGTTCTCCTTACCTGAGAAAGGACGTACTTGCAGGGGAGATTCACGAGGTTAATCCCAGAGTTGAGGTCGTTGGATTACGAGGAGAGGTTGAATCGACTGGGACTGCACTTGTTGGAATTTAGAAGGATGAGGGGGGATCTCATAGAAACATATACAATTATGAAGGGAATCGATAGGATAGATGCGGGCAGGTTGTTTCCACTGGCAGGTGGAAGCAGAACTAGGGGACATAGCCTCAAAATAAGGGGAAGTAGATTTAGGTCTGAGTTTAGGAGGAACTTCTTCACCCAAAGGGTTGTGAATCTATGGAATTCCCTGCCCAGTGAAGCACCCTCAGGTAGCCCAACAATCCTTAGCTTCTTGCGGCCTGACCTGTTCTTCCATCTTGCCGTTGAGTGCTGTCTGGGTTGTTACCAACCTTGCAACGAGGCAGAACGTTCTCCTGCCTTCTCCTGTTCCTGCACTGTACCGTCCTGGGTCTCCAGTCTCCCCTCCATTCTTTTCAGTGCCTCTTTGAAGGGGGCCAACGCAGTTTCTATGACCAACGTCATGGCTGACATGAGGTCCTTCTTCATGGAGTCCCTGTGTTTTTGGAGCGCTTTTGAAAGGAGCTACATCCACTGCTCCATTGATGGGTGGGCCAGCGATCATGTTGTCGATCCCATTTGGTCTGCCGTGCTCTGCTCTGCTTCGCTCCGCATGTCTGAGATCTAGGTCCTCCTCTCCCAACTTTTTCTCTTACCATTTTTCCGGCTCCATGGCTGATTTGAAGGCATTTCCTCAGATGGTTATTAGTTTAGGGTGAGGGTGGGGGCTAATTTTGTTATTTTGGTGCCTATTCATGGGTTAAAAGGGCCTAAATTGAAGTTCCCAAGGGAGAGCCACTTTTCGTGCAACTGCTCAGCACATTACCGGGGAGGCAGTGGTATAGTGGTATTGTCGCTGGACTAGTAATCCAGAGACCCCGGGTAATGATCTGGGGATCTAGGTTTGAATCCCACCATGGCAGTTGGTGTCATTTGAATTCAATTTTTAAAAATCTGGAATTAAAAGTCTAAAGGTCATCATGAGATAATTGTCAATTGTCATAAAAACCCATCTGGTTCACTAATGTCCTTCAGGGAAGGAAATCTGCCTTCCTTACCTGCTCTGGCCTACACATGATTCCAGAACCACAGTGTTGTGGCTGACTTTTAAATGCTCTCAGGGATGGGCAATAAATGCAGGATCAGCCAGCAACGCCCACATCCCACGAACAAATTCAAAAAAACACCAGAAGTCCCACGATTGGTGGAGTTGTGGATAGTGAGGAGGGCTGTTGTCAGCTGCAAAGAGACATAGATAGGATGCAGAGCTGGGCTGAGAAGTGGCAGATAGAGTTTAACCCTGAAAAGTGTGAGGTTGTCCATTTTGGAAGGACAAATATGAATGCGGAATACAGGGTTAACGGTAGAGTTCTTGGCAATGTGGAGGAGCAGAGAGATCTTGGGGTCTATGTTCATACATCTTTGAAAGTTGCCACTCAAGTGGATAGAGCTGTGAAGAAGGCCTATGGTGTGCTCGCGTTCATTAACAGAGGGATTGAATTTAAGAGCCGTGAGGTGATGATGCAGCTGTACAAAACTTTGGTAAGGCCACATTTGGAGTACTGTGTACAGTTCTGGTCGCCTCATTTTAGGAAGGATGTGGAAGCTTTGGAAAAGGTGCAAAGGAGATTTACCAGGATGTTGCCTGGAATGGAGAGTAGGTCTTACGAGGAAAGGTTGAGGGTGCTAGGCCTTTTCTCATTAGAACGGAGAAGGATGAGGGGCGACTTGATAGAGGTTTATAAGATGATCAGGGGAATAGATATAGTAGACAGTCAGAGACTTTTTCCCCGGGTGGAACAAACCATTACAAGGGGACATAAATTTAAGGTGAATGGTGGAAGATATAGGGGGGATGTCAGAGGTAGGTTCCTAACCCAGAGAGTAGTGCGGGCATGGAATGCACTGCCTGTGGAAGTAGTTGAGTCGGAAACATTAGGGACCTTCAAGCAGCTATTGGATAGGTACATGGATTACGGTAAAATGATATAGTGTAGATTTATTTGTTCTTAAGGGCAGCACGGTAGCATTGTGGATAGCACAATTGCTTCACAGCTCCAGGGTCCCAAGTTCGATTCCGGCTTGGGTCATTGTCTGTGCAGAGTCTGCACATCCTCCCCGTGTCTGCGTGGGTTTCCTCCGGGTGCTCCGGTTTTGTCCCACAGTCCAAAGATGTGCAGGTTAGGTGGATTGGCCATGATAAATTGCCCTTAGTGTCCAAAATTGCCCTTAGTGTTGGGTGGAGGTGTTGACTATGGGTAGGGTGCAGACTCAATGGGCCGAATGGCCTCCTTCTGCACTTTAAATTCAATGATAATCTATGATTAATCTAGGACAAAGGTTCGGCACAACATCGTGGGCCGAAGGGCCTGTTCTGTGCTGTATTTTTCTATGTTCTATGATTGTCCTTTTATAAAACCATGTTGACTTTGCCTGATTGTATTATGCTTTTGTGAATTGCTACTACTTCCTTAATAGATGTAAACATTTCCCAATTAGTCATTAAGTGAGTTGGCCTGTAGCTTTCTGCTTTCTATATCCCTCCCTTCTGGAAAGAGTTATATTTGCAGTTTTCCAGTCTACTGGGACCTTTTCAGAATCTAGGGAATTTTGGAAGGTTAAAACCAATCGATCCAACTATCTTGAATCCTCTTCTGTTAAATAAGGTAAGAGCTGATGGTGTAAGATCCTGGCATGGATAGAGGATTGCCTGACTGGCAGAAGGCAGAGAGTGGGAATAAAGGGGTCTTTTTCAGGATGGCAGCCGATGACTAGTGGTGTGCCTCAGGGGTCGGTGCTGGGACCACAACTTTTCACAATATACATTAATGATCTGGAAGAAGGAACTGAAGGCACTGTTGCTACCTTTGCAGATGATACAATGATCTGTAGAGGGACAGGTAGTATTGAGGAAGCAGGGGAGGCTGCAGAAGGACTTGGACAGGCTAGGAGAGTGGGCAATGAAGTGGAATGCAATGTGGAACAGTGTGAGGTTATGCACTTTGGAAGGAGGAATAGAGGCACAGACTATTTTCTAAATGGGGAAATGCTTCAGAAATCAGAAGCACAAAGAGACTTGGGAGTCCTTGTTCACAATTCTCTTAAGGTTAACATGCAGGTTCAGTCGGCAGTTAGGAAGGCAAATGCAATGTTAGCATTCATGTCGAGAAGACTAGAATACAGGACCATGGATATATTTCTGAGGCTATATAAGACTCTGGCCAGACCCCATTTGGAGTATTGTGAGCAGTTTTGGGCCCTGTATCTAAGGAAGGATTTGCTGGCCTTGGAAAGGGTCCAGAGGAGGTTCACAAGAATGATCCCTGGAATGAAGGACTTGTCGTATGAGGAACGGTTGAGGACTCTGGGTCTGTACTCGTTGGAGTGTAGAAGGAGTGTAGAGGGGGGATCTTATTGAAACTTACAGGGTACTGCGAGGCCTGGATAGAGTGGACGTAGAGAGGATGTTTCCACTTGTAGGAAAAGCTAGAAGCAGAGGACACAATCTCAAACTGAAGGGACGATCCTTTAAAACAGAGATGAGGAGGAATTTCTTCAGCCGGAGGGTGATGAATCTGTGGAACTCTTTGCCACAGAAGGCTGTGGAGGCCAAATCACTGAGTGTCTTTAAGTCAGAGATCGATAGGTTCTTGATGAATAAGGGAATCAGGGGTTATGGGGAGAAGGCAGGAGAATGGGGATGAGAAAATATCAGCCATGATTGAATGGCGGAGCAGACTCGATGGGCCGAGTGGCCTAATTCTGCTCCTATGTCTTATGGTCTTTTCGTCTTCTGAATCCTTTGATTTCTCAAGAACCCACCCAGATGTTAACCAACCAATCTCACTGAAACATTTGTCTTTCTCACAAAAGTTTCCAATCTCCACCTTTTAAAATCCTGCCTTGGAATTTGCACCAAAAGTCACAACTGCTGCCTTTGCCCCAATGGCTCACAGTACGGAGCTACAACAGCTGTTAACTGCAGCTGTTTCTTTAATTTAACTTAACTGGAGTCTTTGCCATATCCCTGACTTGTCTGTAACACTTCCTGCCCTGCCTGGCTGTCCCAAAGCTGACAACCTGACTGATTGCTCACCACGGCACCTCTTCTGCCTTAATGACTGCTCCTTCCAGATGTTAGTTCACCACAATTCCTCTCCTGCCTTGAGCCTCTTCTCCCTGAACATCTCTTGTTTGTTCTTTTACTACCTGTTTATCCTTTATTTCTCTTTTCTTTTATTTTTGCTGTTACATTTTTGAAATATGGATGACTTATAGACATGTGTCTTTAAGGCAGCCTGTGTCTAGAATTCAAGCAGAAGGAAGCAGTGGCCTGTGCCTTTAATTCAAACAGAGGATTGCGCTGTTTTAGACTGGTGATTGCAGGCTGGCCAGTGTCAGTAATGACTCAGTTTTATTGATTTGACGTGTAGCCAATGAAGCCGAGGGCCAGGGTTCTCCGATCCCGCGCCAAGTCAAAAAATCGCCAGGGGGGGGGGGGAGAATCGCGCCACGCCACTCCGACACCGGGCTGCCGATTCTCTGGTGCGTTTCTCCGGCGCCGGTGGGGTCGCCACCTCACCGGTGGGGGCATGTGGGGCTGGAATTGGCCGCGCACTTGCCCAGGGTGGCGTAACAACACATTCAGTCACCCAGAATTCCTGCCACAACTCTTGGATGCATCGAGCTAACAATGACTTCCAAAGCTTCTTCTAAACAGAACCCTCTCAGCAACATGAAACAAACACATGGGGCGAGATTCTCCGACCCCCCGCCGAAGTCCCGCCGCTAAAATGCCTGACCCGCCAGCGTAAATTAAACCACCTACCTTACCGGCGGGACAAGGCGGCGCGGGCGGGCTCCGGGGTCCTGGGGGGGGCGCGGGGCGATCTGGCCCCGGGGGGTGCCCCCACGGTGGCCTGGCCCGCGATCGGGGCCCACCGATCCGCGGGCGGGCCTGTGCCGTGGGGGCACTCTTTCCCTTCCGCCTTCGCCACGGTCTCCACCATGGCGGAGGCGGAAGAGACTCCCTCCACTGCGCATGCGCGGGAATGCCGTCAGCGGCCGCTAACGCTCCCGCGCATGCGCCGCCCGGAGATGTCATTTCCGCGCCAGCTGGCGGGGCACCAAAGGCCTTTTCCGCCAGCTGGCGGGGCGGAAATTCGTCCGGCGCCGGTCTAGCCCCTCAAGGTTGGGGCTCGGCCCCCAAAGATGCGGAGCATTCCGCACCTTTGGGGCGGCGCGATGCCCGTCTGATTTGCGCCGTTATGGGCACCAGTCGGCGGACATCGCGCCGTTTCCGGAGAATTTCGCCCAAGATCACTGGGGCTTTGTCAGACACCCAACCGCACAGAGCGACCAAATAGTTCCCAGAGCTGACAACAACACTTTAGCTGCAAGGAACGAGTCACCCCCCTCCTCACTTGCTCATGACTAACTGAGTCACTAAAATTGACTGGCCATTGAACAGGTCTGGGACCTATCACCACACTCCAATAGAGTCCCACACTTGTAATTAGGCAGGAACCAATGTAACAGCATTGGAACATGCTTTTAATGTGACAATAGAAATTACATATCACACACAATGGGGGGAGGAGATGGGGCAGCCTTCCAAAATGGAGCCCTGATCTGCAAGGAGCCTCTCCTGCTGGTGCAATCCCTCTAAATGTGACCTCAGCAGGGAGAAGCTCCCTGAGGCCAAATAAAATGGCAAAGTGCCATTGGATAGCGGGTTGTTTCTTGGTGCTGCAACCTCTGAGAATCATTCTGGTAAGTGCACCATACAGCGGACTTTAACTTGAGTCGGCTGAATCGCATCGAACAATTTGAATTCATAACACATATTATCGAGTCTAAAGATGGTCTACTCTGCCAGGGATGTCTTTTTGTACTCAGGCAGCTTGGTTAGTAGTAGCACATCTTTTTTTTTAATGAACATTTTATTGAGGTATTTTTTGGTATTATAACAACACAATAAACAATGTACATGAAACTATAAACATAGTGCAAAAGCCGTCTCCCTCCCTTACAGGTCCCACCTTTATTAACCCCCTACTCTCAGCTAAACTAACCCCCCCCCCCACCCTTCTGCTGACGATTAATTTTCCGCGAAGATGTGAATGAATGGTTGCCACCTCCGGGTGAACCCTAACAGTGACCCTCTCAAGGCGAACTTGATTTTCTCCAAACAGAGAAAGTTAGCCATGTCCGATAGCCAGGTCTCCGACTTCCAGGGCTTTGAGTCCCTCCAAGTTAATAGTATCCGTCTCCAGGCTACCAGGGAAGCAAAGGCCAGAACGTCTGCCGCTTTCTCCTCCTGGATTCCCGGGTCTTCCGACACCCCGAAAATCACCACCTCTGGACTCAGCGACACCCTTGTTTTTAACACCGTGGACATGACATCTGCAAACCCCTGCCAAAATCCCCTAGGCTTCGGACATGCCCAGAACATGTGGACATGGTCCGCTGGTCCTCCCGCATATTTTGCACACCGGTCTTCCACCCCAAAGAATCTGTTCATCCGGGCCACTGTCTTGTGAGAGTAGTAGTATATCTTGGTGATGTACATTGAAGATCCCCGCTTGCAGAGAATATTCACTTCCCTTGATACATCTTCCAAGTTGGATCCAACATTGAGGGATACTGATTCATCAGCTGAAAGAGTGAAAGATCCAACATTGAGGGGTACTGATTCATCAGCTGAAAGAGTGAAAGATCCAACATTGAGGGATACTGATTCATCAGCTGAAAGAGTGAAAGATCCAACATTGAGGGGTACTGATTCATCAGCTGAAAGAGTGAAAGATCCAACACTGAGGGATACTGATTCATCAGCTGAAAGAGTGAAAGATCCAACATTGAGGGGTACTGATTCATCAGCTGGAAGAATGAAAGATCCAACATTGAGGGGTACTGATTCATCAGCTGAAAGAGTGAAAGATCCAACACTGAGGGATACTGATTCATCAGCTGAAAGAGTGAAAGATCCAACATTGAGGGATACTGATTCATCAGCTGGAAGAATGAAAGATCCAACATTGAGGGATACTGATTCATCAGCTGAAAGAGTGAAAGATCCAACACTGAGGGATACTGATTCATCAGCTGAAAGAGTGAAAGATCCAACATTGAGGGGTACTGATTCATCAGCTGAAAGAGTGAAAGATCCAACACTGAGGGATACTGATTCATCAGCTGAAAGAGTGAAAGATCCAACATTGAGGGGTACTGATTCATCAGCTGAAAGAGTGAAAGATCCAACATTAAGGGATACTGATTCATCAGCTGAAAGAGTGAAAGATCCAACATTGAGGGATACTGATTCATCAGCTGAAAGAGTGAAAGATCCAACATTGAGGGATACTGATTCATCAGCTGAAAGAGTGAAAGATCCAACACTGAGGGATACTGATTCATCAGCTGAAAGAGTGAAAGATCCAACATTGAGGGGTACTGATTCATCAGCTGAAAGAGTGAAAGATCCAACATTAAGGGATACTGATTCATCAGCTGAAAGAGTGAAAGATCCAACATTGAGGGGTACTGATTCATCAGCTGAAAGAGTGAAAGATCCAACATTGAGGGGTACTGATTCATCAGCTGAAAGAGTTAAAGATCCAACATTGAGGGATACTGATTCATCAGCTGAAAGAGTTAAAGATCCAACATTGAGGGGTACTGATTCATCAGCTGAAAGAGTGAAAGATCCAACATTGAGGGATACTGATTCATCAGCTGAAAGAGTGAAAGATCCAACATTGAGGGATACTGATTCATCAGCTGAAAGATCCAACATTGAGGGATACTGATTCATCAGCTGAAAGAGTGAAAGATCCAACATTGAGGGATACTGATTCATCAGCTGAAAGAGTGAAAGATCCAACATTGAGGGATACTGATTCATCAGCTGAAAGAGTGAAAGATCCAACATTGAGGGATACTGATTCATCAGCTGAAAGAGTGACAGATCCAACATTGAGGGATACTGATTCATCAGCTGTAAGAGTGAAAGATCCAACATTGAGGGGTACTGATTCATCAGCTGAAAGAGTGAAAGATCCAACATTGAGGGGTACTGATTCATCAGCTGAAAGAGTGAAAGATCCAAAATTGAGGGATACTGATTCATCAGCTGAAAGAGTGAAAGATCCAACATTGAGGGATACTGATTCATCTGCTGAAAGAGTGAAAGATCCAACATTGAGGGGTACTGATTCATCAGCTTAAAGAGTGAAAGATCCAACATTGAGGGATACTGATTCATCAGCTGAAAGAGTGAAAGATCCAACATTAAGGGATACTGATTCATCAGCTGAAAGAGTGAAAGATCCAACATTGAGGGGTACTGATTCATCAGCTGGAAGAATGAAAGATCCAACATTGAGGGATACTGATTCATCAGCTGAAAGAGTGAAAGATCCAACACTGAGGGATACTGATTCATCAGCTGAAAGAGTGAAAGATCCAACATTGAGGGGTACTGATTCATCAGCTGAAAGAGTGAAAGATCCAACATTAAGGGATACTGATTCATCAGCTGAAAGAGTGAAAGATCCAACATTGAGGGGTACTGATTCATCAGCTGAAAGAGTGAAAGATCCAACATTGAGGGGTACTGATTCATCAGCTGAAAGAGTTAAAGATCCAACATTGAGGGATACTGATTCATCAGCTGAAAGAGTTAAAGATCCAACATTGAGGGGTACTGATTCATCAGCTGAAAGAGTGAAAGATCCAACATTGAGGGATACTGATTCATCAGCTGAAAGAGTTAAAGATCCAACATTGAGGTATACTGATTCATCAGCTGAAAGAGTGAAAGATCCAACATTGAGGGATACTGATTCATCAGCTGAAAGAGTGAAAGATCCAACATTGAGGGGTACTGATTCATCAGCTGAAAGAGTGAAAGATCCAACATTGAGGGATACTGATTCATCAGCTGAAAGAGTGAAAGATCCAACATTGAGGGGTACTGATTCATCAGCTGAAAGAGTGAAAGATCCAACATTGAGGGGTACTGATTCATCAGCTGAAAGAGTGAAAGATCCAACACTGAGGGGTACTGATTCATCAGCTGAAAGAGTGAAAGATCCAACATTGAGGGATACTGATTCATCAGCTGAAAGAGTGAAAGATCCAACATTGAGGGATACTGATTCATCAGCTGAAAGAGTGAAAGATCCAACACTGAGGGATACTGATTCATCAGCTGAAAGAGTGAAAGATCCAACATTGAGGGATGCTGATTCATCAGCTGAAAGAGTGAAAGATCCAACATTGAGGGGTACTGATTCATCAGCTGAAAGAGTGAAAGATCCAACATTGAGGGGTACTGATTCATCAGCTGAAAGAGTGAAAGATCCAACATTAAGGGATACTGATTCATCAGCTGAAAGAGTGAAAGATCCAACATTGAGGGGTACTGATTCATCAGCTGAAAGAGTGAAAGATCCAACATTGAGGGGTACTGATTCATCAGCTGAAAGAGTTAAAGATCCAACATTGAGGGATACTGATTCATCAGCTGAAAGAGTGAAAGATCCAACATTGAGGGATACTGATTCATCAGCTGAAAGAGTGAAAGATCCAACATTGAGGGATACTGATTCATCAGCTGAAAGAGTGAAAGATCCAACACTGAGGGATACTGATTCATCAGCTTAAAGAGTGAAAGTTCCAACATTGAGGGATACTGATTCATCAGCTGGAAGAGTGAAAGATCCAACATTGAGGGATACTGATTCATCAGCTGAAAGAGTGAAAGATCCAACATTGAGGGATACTGATTCATCAGCTGAAAGAGTGAAAGATCCAACATTGAGGGATACTGATTCATCAGCTGAAAGAGTGAAAGATCCAACATTGAGGGATACTGATTCATCAGCTGAAAGAGTGAAAGATCCAACATTGAGGGGTACTGATTCATCAGCTGAAAGAATGAAAGATCCAACATTGAGAGATACTGATTCATCAGCTGAAAGAGTGAAAGATCCAACATTGAGGGATACTGATTCATCAGCTGAAAGAGTGAAAGATCCAACATTGAGGGGTACTAATTCATCAGCTGAAAGAGTGAAAGATCCAACATTGAGGGATACTGATTCATCAGCTGAAAGAGTGAAAGATCCAACATTGAGGGATACTGATTCATCAGCTGAAAGAGTGAAAGATCCAACATTGAGGGATACTGATTCATCAGCTGAAAGAGTGAAAGATCCAACATTGAGGGGTACTGATTCATCAGCTGAAAGAATGAAAGATCCAACATTGAGAGATACTGATTCATCAGCTGAAAGAGTGAAAGATCCAACATTGAGGGATACTGATTCATCAGCTGAAAGAGTGAAAGATCCAACATTGAGGGGTACTGATTCATCAGCTGTAAGAATGAAAGATCCAACATTGAGGAATACTGATTCATCAGCTGGAAGAGTGAAAGATCCAACATTGAGGGGTACTGATTCATCAGCTGAAAGAGTGAAAGATCCAACATTGAGGGATACTGATTCATCAGCTGAAAGAGTGAAAGATCCAACATTGAGGGATACTGATTCATCAGCTGAAAGAGTGAAAGATCCAACATTGACGGATACTGATTCATCAGCTGGAAGAGTGAAAGATCCAACATTGAGGGATACTGATTCATCAGCTGAAAGAGTGAAAGATCCAACATTGAGGGGTACTGATTCATCAGCTGAAAGAGTGAAAGATCCAACATTGAGGGATACTGATTCATCAGCTGAAAGAGTGAAAGATCCAACATTGAGGGATACTGATTCATCAGCTGAAAGAGTGAAAGATCCAACATTGAGGGATACTGATTCATCAGCTGAAAGATCCAACATTGAGGGATACTGATTCATCAGCTGAAAGAGTGAAAGATCCAACATTGAGGGATACTGATTCATCAGCTGAAAGAGTGAAAGATCCAACATTGAGGGATACTGATTCATCAGCTGAAAGAGTGAAAGATCCAACATTGAGGGATACTGATTCATCAGCTGAAAGAGTGACAGATCCAACATTGAGGGATACTGATTCATCAGCTGTAAGAGTGAAAGATCCAACATTGAGGGGTACTGATTCATCAGCTGAAAGAGTGAAAGATCCAACATTGAGGGGTACTGATTCATCAGCTGAAAGAGTGAAAGGTCCAACATTGAGGGATACTGATTCATCAGCTGAAAGAGTGAAAGATCCAACATTGAGGGATACTGATTCATCTGCTGAAAGAGTGAAAGATCCAACATTGAGGGGTACTGATTCATCAGCTTAAAGAGTGAAAGATCCAACATTGAGGGATACTGATTCATCAGCTGAAAGAGTGAAAGATCCAACATTGAGGGGTACTGATTCATCAGCTGAAAGAGTGAAAGATCCAACATTGAGGGATACTGATTCATCTGCTGAAAGAGTGAAAGATCCAACATTGAGGGATACTGATTCATCAGCTGAAAGAGTGAAAGATCCAACATTGAGGGATACTGATTCATCAGCTGAAAGAGTGAAAGATCCTAGATTGAGGGGTACTGATTCATCAGCTGAAAGAGTTAAAGACCCAACATTGAGGGGTACTGATTCATCAGCTGAAAGAGTGAAAGATCCAACATTGAGGGATACTGATTCATCAGCTGAAAGAGTGAAAGATCCTAGATTGAGGGATACTGATTCATCAGCTGAAAGAGTGAAAGATCCAACATTGAGGGATACTGATTCATCAGCTGAAAGAGTGAAAGATCCAACATTGAGGGGTACTGATTCATCAGCTGAAAGAGTGAAAGATCCAACATTGAGGGGTACTGATTCATCAGCTGAAAGAGTGAAAGATCCAACATTGAGGGATACTGATTCATCAGCTGAAAGAGTGAAAGATCCAACATTGAGGGATACTGATTCATCAGCTGAAAGAGTGAAAGATCCAACATTGAGGGATACTGATTCATCAGCTTAAAGAGTGAAAGATCCAACATTGAGGGATACTGATTCATCAGCTGAAAGAGTGAAAGATCCAACATTGAGGGGTACTGATTCATCAGCTGAAAGAGTGAAAGATCCGACATTGAGGGGTACTGATTCATCAGCTGAAAGAGTGAAAGATCCAACACTGAGGGATACTGATTCATCAGCTGAAAGAGTGAAAGATCCAACATTGAGGGATACTGATTCATCAGCTGAAAGAGTGAAAGATCCAACATTGAGGGATACTGATTCATCAGCTGAAAGAGTGAAAGATCCAACATTGAGGGATACTGATTCATCAGCTGAAAGAGTGAAAGATCCAACATTGAGGGGTACTGATTCATCAGCTGAAAGAGTGAAAGATCCAACATTGAGGGGTACTGATTCATCAGCTGAAAGAGTGAAAGATCCAACATTGAGGGGTACTGATTCATCAGCTGAAAGAGTGAAAGATCCAACATTGAGGGGTACTGATTCATCAGCTTAAAGAGTGAAAGATCCAACATTGAGGGGTACTGATTCATCAGCTGAAAGAGTGAAAGATCCAACATTGAGGGGTACTGATTCATCAGCTTAAAGAGTGAAAGATCCAACATTGAGGGGTACTGATTCATCAGCTTAAAGAGTGAAAGATCCAACATTGAGGGATACTGATTCATCAGCTGAAAGAGTGAAAGATCCAACATTGAGGGATACTGATTCATCAGCTGAAAGAGTGAAAGATCCAACATTGAGGGGTACTGATTCATCAGCTGAAAGAGTGAAAGATCCAACATTGAGGGATACTGATTCATCAGCTTAAAGAGTGAAAGATCCAACATTGAGGGATACTGATTCATCAGCTGAAAGAGTGAAAGATCCAACATTGAGGGATACTGATTCATCAGCTGAAAGAGTGAAAGATCCAACATTGAGGGATACTGATTCATCAGCTGAAAGAGTGAAAGATCCAACATTGAGGGATACTGATTCATCAGCTGAAAGAGTGACAGATCCAACATTGAGGGATACTGATTCATCAGCTGAAAGAGTGAAAGATCCAACATTGAGGGATACTGATTCATCAGCTGAAAGAGTGAAAGATCCAACATTGAGGGATACTGATTCATCAGCTGAAAGAGTGAAAGATCCAACATTGAGGGATACTGATTCATCAGCTGAAAGAGTTAAAGATCCAACATTGAGGGATACTGATTCATCAGCTGAAAGAGTTAAAGATCCAACATTGAGGGATACTGATTCATCAGCTGAAAGAGTTAAAGATCCAACATTGAGGGATACTGATTCATCAGCTTAAAGAGTGAAAGATCCAACATTGAGGGGTACTGATTCATCAGCTGAAAGAGTGAAAGATCCAACATTGAGGGATACTGATTCATCAGCTGAAAGAGTGAAAGATCCAACATTGAGGGATACTGATTCATCAGCTGAAAGAGTGAATGATCCAACATTGAGGGGTACTGATTCATCAGCTGAAAGAGTGAAAGATCCAACATTGAGGGGTACTGATTCATCAGCTGAAAGAGTGAAAGATCCAACATTGAGGGGTACTGATTCATCAGCTGAAAGAGTGAAAGATCCAACATTAAGGGATACTGATTCATCAGCTGAAAGAGTGAAAGATCCAACATTGAGGGGTACTGATTCATCAGCTGAAAGAGTGAAAGATCCAACATTGAGGGATACTGATTCATCAGCTGAAAGAGTGAAAGATCCAACATTGAGGGATACTGATTCATCAGCTGAAAGAGTGAAAGATCCAACATTGAGGGGTACTGATTCATCAGCTGAAAGAGTGAAAGATCCAACATTGAGGGGTACTAATTCATCAGCTGAAAGAGTGAAAGATCCAACACTGAGGGATACTGATTCATCAGCTGAAAGAGTTAAAGATCCAACATTGAGGGATACTGATTCATCAGCTGAAAGAGTGACAGATCCAACATTGAGGGATACTGATTCATCAGCTGAAAGAGTGAAAGATCCAACATTGAGGGGTACTGATTCATCAGCTGAAAGAGTGAAAGATCCAACATTGAGGGATACTGATTCATCAGCTGAAAGAGTGAAAGATCCAACATTGAGGGATACTGATTCATCAGCTGAAAGAGTGAAAGACCAACATTGAGGGATATTGATTCATCAGCTGAAAGAGTGAAAGATCCAACATTGAGGGGTACTGATTCATCAGCTGAAAGAGTGAAAGATCCAACATTGAGGGGTACTGATTCATCAGCTGAAAGAGTGAAAGATCCAACATTGAGGGATACTGATTCATCAGCTGAAAGAGTGAAAGATCCAACATTGAGGGATACTGATTCATCAGCTGAAAGAGTGAAAGATCCAACATTGAGGGGTACTGATTCATCAGCTGAAAGAGTGAAAGATCCAACATTGAGGGGTACTGATTCATCAGCTGAAAGAGTGAAAGATCCAACATTGAGGGGTACTGATTCATCAGCTGAAAGAGTGAAAGATCCAACATTAAGGGATACTGATTCATCAGCTGAAAGAGTGAAAGATCCAACATTGAGGGGTACTGATTCATCAGCTGAAAGAGTGAAAGATCCAACATTGAGGGGTACTGATTCATCAGCTGAAAGAGTGAAAGATCCAACATTGAGGGATACTGATTCATCAGCTGAAAGAGTTAAAGATCCAACATTGACGGATACTGATTCATCAGCTGAAAGAGTGAAAGATCCAACATTGAGGGATACTGATTCATCAGCTGAAAGAGTGAAAGATCCAACATTAAGGGATACTGATTCATCAGCTGAAAGAGTGAAAGATCCAACATTGAGGGGTACTGATTCATCAGCTGAAAGAGTGAAAGATCCAACATTGAGGGGTACTGATTCATCAGCTGAAAGAGTGAAAGATCCAACATTGAGGGATACTGATTCATCAGCTGAAAGAGTGAAAGATCCAACACTGAGGGGTACTGATTCATCAGCTGAAAGAGTGAAAGATCCAACATTGAGGGGTACTGATTCATCAGCTGAAAGAGTGAAAGATCCAACATTGAGGGATACTGATTCATCAGCTGAAAGAGTGAAAGATCCAACATTGAGGGATACTGATTCATCAGCTGAAAGAGTGACAGATCCAACATTGAGGGATACTGATTCATCAGCTGAAAGAGTGAAAGATCCAACATTGAGGGATACTGATTCATCAGCTGAAAGAGTGAAAGATCCAACATTGAGGGATACTGATTCATCAGCTGAAAGAGTGAAAGATCCAACATTGAGGGATACTGATTCATCAGCTGAAAGAGTGAAAGATCCAACATTGAGGGATACTGATTCATCAGCTGAAAGAGTGAAAGATCCAACATTGAGGGGTACTGATTCATCAGCTGAAAGAGTGAAAGATCCAACATTGAGGGGTACTGATTCATCAGCTGAAAGAGTGAAAGATTCAATATTGAGGGATACTGATTCATCAGCTGAAAGAGTGAAAGATCCAACATTGAGGGGTACTGATTCATCAGCTGAAAGAGTGAAAGATCCAACATTGAGGGATACTGATTCATCAGCTGAAAGAGTGAAAGATCCAACATTGAGGGATACTGATTCATCAGCTGAAAGAGTTAAAGATCCAACATTGAGGGATACTGATTCATCAGCTGAAAGAGAAAAGATCCAACATTGAGGGGTACTGATTCATCAGCTGAAAGAGTGACAGATCCAACATTGAGGGATACTGATTCATCAGCTGAAAGAGTGAAAGATCCAACATTGAGGGATACTGATTCATCAGCTGAAAGAGTGAAAGATCCAACATTGAGGGATACTGATTCATCAGCTGAAAGAGTGAAAGATCCAACATTGAGGGATACTGATTCATCAGCTGAAAGAGTTAAAGATCCAACATTGAGGGATACTGATTCATCAGCTGAAAGAGTTAAAGATCCAACATTGAGGGATACTGATTCATCAGCTGAAAGAGTTAAAGATCCAACATTGAGGGATACTGATTCATCAGCTTAAAGAGTGAAAGATCCAACATTGAGGGGTACTGATTCATCAGCTGAAAGAGTGAAAGATCCAACATTGAGGGATACTGATTCATCAGCTGAAAGAGTGAAAGATCCAACATTGAGGGATACTGATTCATCAGCTGAAAGAGTGAATGATCCAACATTGAGGGGTACTGATTCATCAGCTGAAAGAGTGAAAGATCCAACATTGAGGGGTACTGATTCATCAGCTGAAAGAGTGAAAGATCCAACATTGAGGGGTACTGATTCATCAGCTGAAAGAGTGAAAGATCCAACATTAAGGGATACTGATTCATCAGCTGAAATAGTGAAAGATCCAACATTGAGGGGTACTGATTCATCAGCTGAAAGAGTGAAAGATCCAACATTGAGGGATACTGATTCATCAGCTGAAAGAGTGAAAGATCCAACATTGAGGGATACTGATTCATCAGCTGCAAGAGTGAAAGATCCAACATTGAGGGGTACTGATTCATCAGCTGAAAGAGTGAAAGATCCAACATTGAGGGGTACTAATTCATCAGCTGAAAGAGTGAAAGATCCAACACTGAGGGATACTGATTCATCAGCTGAAAGAGTTAAAGATCCAACATTGAGGGATACTGATTCATCAGCTGAAAGAGTGACAGATCCAACATTGAGGGATACTGATTCATCAGCTGAAAGAGTGAAAGATCCAACATTGAGGGGTACTGATTCATCAGCTGAAAGAGTGAAAGATCCAACATTGAGGGATACTGATTCATCAGCTGAAAGAGTGAAAGATCCAACATTGAGGGATACTGATTCATCAGCTGAAAGAGTGAAAGACCAACATTGAGGGATATTGATTCATCAGCTGAAAGAGTGAAAGATCCAACATTGAGGGGTACTGATTCATCAGCTGAAAGAGTGAAAGATCCAACATTGAGGGGTACTGATTCATCAGCTGAAAGAGTGAAAGATCCAACATTGAGGGATACTGATTCATCAGCTGAAAGAGTGAAAGATCCAACATTGAGGGATACTGATTCATCAGCTGAAAGAGTGAAAGATCCAACATTGAGGGGTACTGATTCATCAGCTGAAAGAGTGAAAGATCCAACATTGAGGGGTACTGATTCATCAGCTGAAAGAGTGAAAGATCCAACATTGAGGGGTACTGATTCATCAGCTGAAAGAGTGAAAGATCCAACATTAAGGGATACTGATTCATCAGCTGAAAGAGTGAAAGATCCAACATTGAGGGGTACTGATTCATCAGCTGAAAGAGTGAAAGATCCAACATTGAGGGGTACTGATTCATCAGCTGAAAGAGTGAAAGATCCAACATTGAGGGATACTGATTCATCAGCTGAAAGAGTTAAAGATCCAACATTGACGGATACTGATTCATCAGCTGAAAGAGTGAAAGATCCAACATTGAGGGATACTGATTCATCAGCTGAAAGAGTGAAAGATCCAACATTAAGGGATACTGATTCATCAGCTGAAAGAGTGAAAGATCCAACATTGAGGGGTACTGATTCATCAGCTGAAAGAGTGAAAGATCCAACATTGAGGGGTACTGATTCATCAGCTGAAAGAGTGAAAGATCCAACATTGAGGGATACTGATTCATCAGCTGAAAGAGTGAAAGATCCAACACTGAGGGGTACTGATTCATCAGCTGAAAGAGTGAAAGATCCAACATTGAGGGGTACTGATTCATCAGCTGAAAGAGTGAAAGATCCAACATTGAGGGATACTGATTCATCAGCTGAAAGAGTGAAAGATCCAACATTGAGGGATACTGATTCATCAGCTGAAAGAGTGACAGATCCAACATTGAGGGATACTGATTCATCAGCTGAAAGAGTGACAGATCCAACATTGAGGGATACTGATTCATCAGCTGAAAGAGTGAAAGATCCAACATTGAGGGATACTGATTCATCAGCTGAAAGAGTGAAAGATCCAACATTGAGGGATACTGATTCATCAGCTGAAAGAGTGAAAGATCCAACATTGAGGGATATTGATTCATCAGCTGAAAGAGTGAAAGATCCAACATTGAGGGATACTGATTCATCAGCTGAAAGAGTGAAAGATCCAACATTGAGGGATACTGATTCATCAGCTGAAAGAGTGAAAGATCCAACATTGAGGGATACTGATTCATCAGCTGAAAGAGTGAAAGATCCAACATTGAGGGATACTGATTCATCAGCTGAAAGAGTGAAAGATCCAACATTGAGGGATACTGATTCATCAGCTGAAAGAGTGAAAGATCCAACATTGAGGGATACTGATTCATCAGCTGGAAGAGTGAAAGATCCAACATTGAGGGATACTGATTCATCAGCTGAAAGAGTGAAAGATCCAACATTGAGGGATACTGATTCATCAGCTGAAAGAGTGAAAGATCCAACATTGAGGGATACTGATTCATCAGCTGAAAGAGTGAAAGATCCAACATTGAGGGATACTGATTCATCAGCTGAAAGAGTGAAAGATCCAACATTGAGGGGTACTGATTCATCAGCTGAAAGAGTGAAAGATCCAACATTGAGGGATACTGATTCATCAGCTGAAAGAGTGAAAGATCCGACATTGAGGGGTACTGATTCATCAGCTGAAAGAGTGAAAGATCCAACATTGAGGGATACTGATTCATCAGCTGAAAGAGTGACAGATCCAACATTGAGGGATACTGATTCATCAGCTGAAAGAGTGAAAGATCCAACATTGAGGGGTACTGATTCATCAGCTGAAAGAGTGAAAGATCCAACATTGAGGGATACTGATTCATCAGCTGAAAGAGTGAAAGATCCAACATTGAGGGATACTGATTCATCAGCTGAAAGAGTGAAAGACCAACATTGAGGGATATTGATTCATCAGCTGAAAGAGTGAAAGATCCAACATTGAGGGGTACTGATTCATCAGCTGAAAGAGTGAAAGATCCAACATTGAGGGGTACTGATTCATCAGCTGAAAGAGTGAAAGATCCAACATTGAGGGATACTGATTCATCAGCTGAAAGAGTGAAAGATCCAACATTGAGGGATACTGATTCATCAGCTGAAAGAGTGAAAGATCCAACATTGAGGGGTACTGATTCATCAGCTGAAAGAGTGAAAGATCCAACATTGAGGGGTACTGATTCATCAGCTGAAAGAGTGAAAGATCCAACATTGAGGGGTACTGATTCATCAGCTGAAAGAGTGAAAGATCCAACATTAAGGGATACTGATTCATCAGCTGAAAGAGTGAAAGATCCAACATTGAGGGGTACTGATTCATCAGCTGAAAGAGTGAAAGATCCAACATTGAGGGGTACTGATTCATCAGCTGAAAGAGTGAAAGATCCAACATTGAGGGATACTGATTCATCAGCTGAAAGAGTTAAAGATCCAACATTGACGGATACTGATTCATCAGCTGAAAGAGTGAAAGATCCAACATTGAGGGATACTGATTCATCAGCTGAAAGAGTGAAAGATCCAACATTAAGGGATACTGATTCATCAGCTGAAAGAGTGAAAGATCCAACATTGAGGGGTACTGATTCATCAGCTGAAAGAGTGAAAGATCCAACATTGAGGGGTACTGATTCATCAGCTGAAAGAGTGAAAGATCCAACATTGAGGGATACTGATTCATCAGCTGAAAGAGTGAAAGATCCAACACTGAGGGGTACTGATTCATCAGCTGAAAGAGTGAAAGATCCAACATTGAGGGGTACTGATTCATCAGCTGAAAGAGTGAAAGATCCAACATTGAGGGATACTGATTCATCAGCTGAAAGAGTGAAAGATCCAACATTGAGGGATACTGATTCATCAGCTGAAAGAGTGACAGATCCAACATTGAGGGATACTGATTCATCAGCTGAAAGAGTGAAAGATCCAACATTGAGGGATACTGATTCATCAGCTGAAAGAGTGAAAGATCCAACATTGAGGGATACTGATTCATCAGCTGAAAGAGTGAAAGATCCAACATTGAGGGATACTGATTCATCAGCTGAAAGAGTGAAAGATCCAACATTGAGGGATACTGATTCATCAGCTGAAAGAGTGAAAGATCCAACATTGAGGGGTACTGATTCATCAGCTGAAAGAGTGAAAGATCCAACATTGAGGGGTACTGATTCATCAGCTGAAAGAGTGAAAGATTCAATATTGAGGGATACTGATTCATCAGCTGAAAGAGTGAAAGATCCAACATTGAGGGGTACTGATTCATCAGCTGAAAGAGTGAAAGATCCAACATTGAGGGATACTGATTCATCAGCTGAAAGAGTGAAAGATCCAACATTGAGGGATACTGATTCATCAGCTGAAAGAGTTAAAGATCCAACATTGAGGGATACTGATTCATCAGCTGAAAGAGAAAAGATCCAACATTGAGGGGTACTGATTCATCAGCTGAAAGAGTGACAGATCCAACATTGAGGGATACTGATTCATCAGCTGAAAGAGTGAAAGATCCAACATTGAGGGATACTGATTCATCAGCTGAAAGAGTGAAAGATCCAACATTGAGGGATACTGATTCATCAGCTGAAAGAGTGAAAGATCCAACATTGAGGGATACTGATTCATCAGCTGAAAGAGTTAAAGATCCAACATTGAGGGATACTGATTCAGCAGCTGAAAGAGTTAAAGATCCAACATTGAGGGATACTGATTCATCAGCTGAAAGAGTTAAAGATCCAACATTGAGGGATACTGATTCATCAGCTTAAAGAGTGAAAGATCCAACATTGAGGGGTACTGATTCATCAGCTGAAAGAGTGAAAGATCCAACATTGAGGGATACTGATTCATCAGCTGAAAGAGTGAAAGATCCAACATTGAGGGATACTGATTCATCAGCTGAAAGAGTGAATGATCCAACATTGAGGGGTACTGATTCATCAGCTGAAAGAGTGAAAGATCCAACATTGAGGGGTACTGATTCATCAGCTGAAAGAGTGAAAGATCCAACATTGAGGGGTACTGATTCATCAGCTGAAAGAGTGAAAGATCCAACATTAAGGGATACTGATTCATCAGCTGAAATAGTGAAAGATCCAACATTGAGGGGTACTGATTCATCAGCTGAAAGAGTGAAAGATCCAACATTGAGGGATACTGATTCATCAGCTGAAAGAGTGAAAGATCCAACATTGAGGGATACTGATTCATCAGCTGAAAGAGTGAAAGATCCAACATTGAGGGGTACTGATTCATCAGCTGAAAGAGTGAAAGATCCAACATTGAGGGGTACTAATTCATCAGCTGAAAGAGTGAAAGATCCAACACTGAGGGATACTGATTCATCAGCTGAAAGAGTTAAAGATCCAACATTGAGGGATACTGATTCATCAGCTGAAAGAGTGACAGATCCAACATTGAGGGATACTGATTCATCAGCTGAAAGAGTGAAAGATCCAACATTGAGGGGTACTGATTCATCAGCTGAAAGAGTGAAAGATCCAACATTGAGGGATACTGATTCATCAGCTGAAAGAGTGAAAGATCCAACATTGAGGGATACTGATTCATCAGCTGAAAGAGTGAAAGACCAACATTGAGGGATATTGATTCATCAGCTGAAAGAGTGAAAGATCCAACATTGAGGGGTACTGATTCATCAGCTGAAAGAGTGAAAGATCCAACATTGAGGGGTACTGATTCATCAGCTGAAAGAGTGAAAGATCCAACATTGAGGGATACTGATTCATCAGCTGAAAGAGTGAAAGATCCAACATTGAGGGATACTGATTCATCAGCTGAAAGAGTGAAAGATCCAACATTGAGGGGTACTGATTCATCAGCTGAAAGAGTGAAAGATCCAACATTGAGGGGTACTGATTCATCAGCTGAAAGAGTGAAAGATCCAACATTGAGGGGTACTGATTCATCAGCTGAAAGAGTGAAAGATCCAACATTAAGGGATACTGATTCATCAGCTGAAAGAGTGAAAGATCCAACATTGAGGGGTACTGATTCATCAGCTGAAAGAGTGAAAGATCCAACATTGAGGGGTACTGATTCATCAGCTGAAAGAGTGAAAGATCCAACATTGAGGGATACTGATTCATCAGCTGAAAGAGTTAAAGATCCAACATTGACGGATACTGATTCATCAGCTGAAAGAGTGAAAGATCCAACATTGAGGGATACTGATTCATCAGCTGAAAGAGTGAAAGATCCAACATTAAGGGATACTGATTCATCAGCTGAAAGAGTGAAAGATCCAACATTGAGGGGTACTGATTCATCAGCTGAAAGAGTGAAAGATCCAACATTGAGGGGTACTGATTCATCAGCTGAAAGAGTGAAAGATCCAACATTGAGGGATACTGATTCATCAGCTGAAAGAGTGAAAGATCCAACACTGAGGGGTACTGATTCATCAGCTGAAAGAGTGAAAGATCCAACATTGAGGGGTACTGATTCATCAGCTGAAAGAGTGAAAGATCCAACATTGAGGGATACTGATTCATCAGCTGAAAGAGTGAAAGATCCAACATTGAGGGATACTGATTCATCAGCTGAAAGAGTGACAGATCCAACATTGAGGGATACTGATTCATCAGCTGAAAGAGTGACAGATCCAACATTGAGGGATACTGATTCATCAGCTGAAAGAGTGAAAGATCCAACATTGAGGGATACTGATTCATCAGCTGAAAGAGTGAAAGATCCAACATTGAGGGATACTGATTCATCAGCTGAAAGAGTGAAAGATCCAACATTGAGGGATATTGATTCATCAGCTGAAAGAGTGAAAGATCCAACATTGAGGGATACTGATTCATCAGCTGAAAGAGTGAAAGATCCAACATTGAGGGATACTGATTCATCAGCTGAAAGAGTGAAAGATCCAACATTGAGGGATACTGATTCATCAGCTGAAAGAGTGAAAGATCCAACATTGAGGGATACTGATTCATCAGCTGAAAGAGTGAAAGATCCAACATTGAGGGATACTGATTCATCAGCTGAAAGAGTGAAAGATCCAACATTGAGGGATACTGATTCATCAGCTGGAAGAGTGAAAGATCCAACATTGAGGGATACTGATTCATCAGCTGAAAGAGTGAAAGATCCAACATTGAGGGATACTGATTCATCAGCTGAAAGAGTGAAAGATCCAACATTGAGGGATACTGATTCATCAGCTGAAAGAGTGAAAGATCCAACATTGAGGGATACTGATTCATCAGCTGAAAGAGTGAAAGATCCAACATTGAGGGGTACTGATTCATCAGCTGAAAGAGTGAAAGATCCAACATTGAGGGATACTGATTCATCAGCTGAAAGAGTGAAAGATCCGACATTGAGGGGTACTGATTCATCAGCTGAAAGAGTGAAAGATCCAACATTGAGGGGTACTGATTCATCAGCTGAAAGAGTGAAAGATCCAACATTGAGGGATACTGATTCATTAGCTGAAAGAGTGAAAGATCCAACATTGAGGGATACTGATTCATCAGCTGAAAGAGTGAAAGATCCGACATTGAGGGATACTGATTCATCAGCCAGTGGTCATCAGCAGACGTTTCCTTGACTTCATTTGACCTATTGCCATGAGACTTCATGGAGTCCAGAATCTATGTTGAAGACCTTCTGGGCAACACCCAACTGTGTACCTATGTGCTCTACTGGATCTGCCTGGCTGATCAGAACATACAGGAATGGTGGTGGAGGAGTCAGGTATGATTCATAGCATGGCAATACCAAGCTGTTTCTTGACTGGTCTGTCGGACAACTCCCACCTTTGGTACAAGCTCCGAATGTTCGTGAGGAGGACTTTTCAGGGTTGACTGAGCTGGTTCTGCCTTTGTTGTTTCCAGGGCCTGGGTCTGTGTGGGTGGTCTATCTGGTTTTTTCTTGTTGAATTTCTTTGTAAGTATTGATTAGAACTGGATGGCTAGGTCATTTCACAGTGAACCACATTGCCTCATGTAGGGCAGACTGGTTAGGGATGGCTGATTTCCTATCCTGAAGGGCATTAGTGAACCTGATCGGATTTTACAATCCACTAGATTTAAGATCATTAATAATGAAACTGGCTTATTATTCCAGCTTCCTTAATGAATTTAATTAAAATGTCCCCAGCTGCCATGCTTGGATTTGTACTCTGGTGCCGGGAGTATTAGTCCAGTATCTGGATTATTAATTCAGTGACATTATCACAATGTTACTGTTCTCTCAGCTGATCAATGTCATTCTTGAATGCGTTTTGTTCCAAAGGTAACATCACTTAATCATAAGTATTTCCGGAATCACCTAGAGGATTCGTTGTCACTTGGACGTCCTCTGCTATTGGAAGATGTGCAGGAAGAGTTGGATCCTGCACTGGATAATGTGTTGGAGAAAAATTTCATCAAATCAGGAACCTCCTTTAAGGTGAGCTAATTTAGTAAAAATACGGTCCATCGCATTGTCAAACTCATGCTTCACAGCTGCAACTGAACTAAAGTTCAGCAGCAATTTGACTGAAGAAACATCATGTCTGGCAGAGGAAATTCAAAGTATCATCTTGCATCATTGATTTTGCCTATATATGTGTTTGTGAAACCCACTTCATTCACTTGATGAAGGAGCTGCGCTCCGAAAGCTAGTGATTCCAAACAAACCTGTTGGACTTTAACCTGGTGTCGTAAGACTTCTCACTGTGCCCACCCCAGTCCAACGGCAGCATTTCCACATCAGAACTAAAGTTCCACCAACAGGATCATAAGACACAATATTATTGTATCCCAAAATCTGAACACACACGAGACATTAAACACGATATTATGTGATGTCAACTATCTTCCAAAAGGTTTAATTAAAGGAGTGACTCAAAGTGACTGTCTGCTCCTCCTACTCTTTGTGGGAAGCCAGGAACATTTCCCGATCCGATGGCCAGTATGTGTGCAGGGTGTCCCCAGCTGCAGCTCCTGGAAACCCATGTTTTGGAGTTGGAGCGACAGCTGGGGACACTGTGGAGCACGGAGAGTGTCATAGATAGCACGTATAGAGTGGTCACACTGCAGGCTAAGACTCCACAGCAGGAAGGTAATGGGTGGCCACCAGGCAGTATAAGAGGCCTAGGAAGGCAGCGTATGAATCTCCTCTGGCCATTCCCCTCCAAAACAGATATACCACTTTGAACACTTTCAGGGGAATGACCTCTCAGAGGAAAGCAACAAAAGCCAATTGTATTGCACCACGATTGGCTCTGCTGCATGGGGAAGAGTAAAAAGTGTAAGAATGCCATAGTTATAGGAGATTCAAACGTAAAGGGAATAGATAGGTGTTTCTTTGGCCACAAACAATACTCCAGGATGGTATGCTGCCTCCCTGGTGCTTGGGTGAAGGATGTTTCAGAGCAGTTACAGGACATTCTGGAGGGAGAGAGTGAACAGCCAGTGGTAGTGGTACACATCGGTACCAACGACATAGGTAAAAAAATGGATGAAGTCCTAAAAGCAGAATCTAGGGAGTTAGTAAGTAAGTTGAAGAGTTGGACTTCAAAGATCGCGATCTCAGGATTGCCACCAGTGCCACGTACTGGTCAGAGTACAAATAGCAGGATATATCGGATGTCTATGTAGCGGAAGAGATGGTACAAGGGGGAGGGTTTCATATTCCTGGGGCATTGGGACCGGTTCTGGGGGAGGTGGGACCGGAACAAACAGGACAGGTTATACCTGGGCAGGACCAGGACGGAAGTCCTAGGGGGAGAATTTGCTAAAGTTGTTGGGAAGGCTTTAAACTAAAATGGCATGGAGATTGGAACCCATGCAAAGATTCAGAGATAATGGAAACATGATCAAAGACAGAAAGGGGAATAAGAAAAGCAATCGGCAGAGAAATCAAGGGCCTGAATCAAACAGGTACACAGTGAAAAATACTGAGCGAGATTCTCCGGCCACGTCCTCCTGGTGACTGGAGAATCCCGTCTGAGGTCAATGGATTTCTCCATTGTCGGCATCTCTCCCGTGTCATTCTCGCTGCTGGTGCGGTGGGAGAATCTAGCCCAATGGGAACAGGATAAGGAATGTTAAAATGACGAGCCTTAAGGCTTTGTGCCTTAACGTGTGGAGCATTTGCAATGAAATGAATAAATTATCCACGCAAATCGACGTAATTGGGTATGATATCATCGGGATTACCGAGACATGGCTGCAGGGTGACCAGGGATGGGAATTGAACAGCCTGGGGTATTCGGTATTTGGGAAGGAGAGGCAAAAAAAAGATGGTGGAGTTGCATTCCTGGTTAAATAGGAAATTAACGCAAGAGAGAGAAAGGATATTAGCTCTGATGATCATAGAATCATAGAGTCCCTACAGTGCTGAACGAGCTATTCGGCCAACTGAGTCTGCATCAACCCTCCGAAAGAGCATTCTACCTGACCCACTACCCCACTCTATCTCCATAACCCTCATTTGTAAAGCACAATTTCTCTTTCATAAATCCTTGCTGACTCTGCCACTGTTTCCCAAGTTCGCTGGAGTTTTTATAATAGACTCCAGCATTTTCCCCACTACTGACATCAGGCTGACTGGTCTATAAATACTTATTTTCTCTCTACCTTTTTAAATAGTGGGGTTACATTAGCTACCCTTCAATGTTCTTTAGTTGGTTCCTCAACATATTGGTCCAGAAAACTATGCCGTATGCACTTCAGGAATTCCTCCTCTATGGTATTATTACTAACAGTTTTTGCCCCATGGTGGTTCTCAGCTCTTCCCACACAAATTCCACATTGTGGGGTGACAGGCTGGCACAGTGCTTAACACTGCTGGCTCACAGTGCCAGGGACCCGTGCTCAATTCCAGCTTTGGGTAAAGTCAAAGTCTCTGAAGGAGGACCTCCTTCCTTCCGCGGCCCCGCATGATCCGTCCCCCATCTTCTTGCGGGGCGGACTTAGGATGGCAACCACGCATGCGCGGGTTGGCACCGGCCAACCCGCGCATGCGCGGATGACGTCCGTTATGCGGCGCCGGCCGCGTCATCTATGCGGCGGCGCTTTTACGCGGGCGACAAGGCCTGGCGCGTGTAGATGACGCGGCCACGATACTGGCCCATTGTCAGGGCCTGAATCGGTCGGGACCGGGGCCGTTCCGCGCCGTCGTGAACCTCGACAGTGTTCACGACGGCGCGGCCACTTTGGCGTGGGAGTGGAGAATCGCGCCCACCATTCTTGTTTTTAGCGTTGATGTGCTCCATCATCAAGGATGGAAACCTCAGCCTCACCAAGTAGCATATCATGTTTAAGTGCCCTGCTCCTGGCATGCTCACCTACAATTCTCATTGAGGACCCTATAGCTCCTGTTACTTTCTCCATGACAACTCTGCAGCCAAATAGAGTCAACTCATCAACCAATCATCACCCTTTCTCCTTCAGTATAAATTGTTTGAAATTTGATAGTCTAGTGTTTGTGCTGTTGAGTGCAAGATGAAAAGCTTCAGCAACATGTCTCTTTTTCAAACAACAAAATATTTTTATTGATTGTTTTTGTGCAGGTGAAAGTGGGTGATAAAGAAACTGATGTAATGGCTGGATTCATGTTCTACATTACTACAAAACTCCCTAACCCTGCCTACACTCCAGAAATCAGTGCCAAGACATCAATCATTGACTTCACTGTAACCATTAAGGGTCTTGAGAATCAGCTACTTGGCCGAGTGATTCTCACTGAGAAACAGGTAACGTCGGGATCTCTGAGTCACAGCATGTAGCCTGATGTGTTCTGCGATCGTGGAGTCTCATGTAAATGAGCACAGTATTTTTGAGTTGTCAGTGCCATTTGCAACATTCTGAATAAAGGTACATCATAAATTGTCCTCTTAGATATACCAATGACAGGTAAACATAGCAATCCTGAGGTAAGAGAAGTAATTAAAATACAGTACTTCAAACCAAATGCAAATACTCACTGAAGTATTGAAATGAAAAATGAAAATCGCTTATTGTCACAAGTAGGCTTGGATGAAGTTACTGTGAAAAGACGCTAGCCGCCACATTCCAGCGCCTCTTCGGGGAGGCTGGTACGGGAATTGAACCGTGCTGCTGGCCTGCCTTGGTCTGCTTTAAAAGGCCAGCGATTTAGCCCAGTGAACTAAACCAGCCCCTATTAGAAGAAGGAAGAAATTATTGTAGTTCCCTAATCGGCCTACCCTTAGTTTGTTTGCTGTTTATATGGTTACAATTGACTTTTGTTTCCTTTTCTTTCACCCACTAATTTATTTCATACATTCTACTTGGCCCTCTTCTTTCCTTCCTCAAAGTAATACTTTCCTTTACTTTTCTCCTCACTGATTTGGAGCAATTGTTTTTAACTATCTCCCATTTATGATAACTTAGGAGCTGGAGGCAGAGCGTGTGCAGCTAATCGAGGAGGTTACTGCCAACAAACGCAAAATGAAGGAATTGGAGAATAACCTGCTCTTCAAGCTCAGCACCACCAAAGGTAAATACCTCACTCGTTATCCATGTCACATAATCATTGCTTATGCTGCTACCGTCCCTGCAGCTAATACTTTGCAGCAGTCTGATAAAAATAGTCCAACACAAAAAAGCAAAATGCTGCAGATGCTGGAAGTCTGAAAGAAAAACATACAATGGGGGAGACACTGGAAGTATCATAATAATCATAATTAGTGTCACAAGTAGGCTTACATTAACACTGCAATTTAGTTACTGTGATAAACCCCTAGTTGCCACACTCCACCACATGTTCAGGTACACTGAGAGAGAATTCAGAATGTCCAATTCACCAAACAAGCACGTCGGCGCCAACTAGCGCATGCGCGGTGGCCGTCCTCCCCCAGGCCACCCCGCACAAACATGGCGGATGGATCCAGGCTCGCCGGCGGAAGAAAGGAGGCCGCCGACAGAGAGGCCGGCCTGCCGATCGGTTGGTCCCGATCGCGTACCAGGCCACTCCGTATGCGGCGACTCTCCAAGCGATTTGTGCGGCGCTGGTTTCGGGGGGGTGGGAGAATCACGTGCAGGGGTCGGGGCAGCGTGGCGCAATTCGCGCGGCGCCCCGCCAATTCTCCCACCCGGCTGGTGAGGGGGGGGGGGGGGGGGGGGGGGAGAATACCTCCCAGGGTTTGAGACCAAAAAGAAGCAAAATGGGGAGACTGAAGTTATGGGGTGGGATTCTCCCCTACCCGGCGCGACGGAGTGGCGTGAACCACTCCGGCGTCGGGCCACCCCAAAGGTGCAGAGGGGGCTAGGCCCTCCCCGGAGTGGTTTGAGCCCCGCCGGCAGGCGGGAAAGGGGCTTGGCGCCACACCAACTGGCGCCGAAGGGCCTCCGCCGGCCGGTGCGGGCGGGAGCGCCAGCGCATGCTGGCGTCATCCCCGCGCTTGCGCAGAGGGCTTTGTTTCCGCACCGGGAATGGCGGACCGGTACAGCCTCCAATGCAGAAGGATAGAGTGCCCCCACGGCACAGGCCCGCCAACGGATCGGTCGGCCTCGATCGTGGGCCAGGCCACCGTGGGGACACCTCCCGGGGCCAGATCCCCCCGCGCCTCTGCAAGAACCCCGGAGCCCGCCCGCGCCGCCAGGTCCCGCCTACTCCAATTTACGCTGGCGGGACTGGCAAAAGACGGGCGGGACTTCGGGCCGGAGAACCCGGGCAGCCCCGGCACCCATTGAGTCGTGCCAGACCCCGCCATTCTCCGAGGCGGGCACGCGACTCACGCCGGGCCAATTTTTGGTGGGCCAGAGAATTAGGAGGATGGTGGGGGCGAGATTCACACCGACCCCCGGCGATTCTCCGACCCGGCGGGGAGTCGGAGAATCCCGCCCATGGTCTGAAATTGTTGAACCAATAAAGATAATGATAATCAGTATTTCCGTTTGAAGATCTACCCCTTCCTCTCTGGCAAAAGAAAGACACTGTGGTACCTTCCAAGAATATTCTGTCAATTATTTTTATTAATCTCCTGAAGAGAGTATCAATGTGAGTTTTGTAAATCTTCTACGAAAGGAGACAATAAGGTTGTGTGGAGGATAAACACCAGCGTGGTCCTATTAAACCAAGTGGCAGCTATTTCTGTATCATAAACGCACCATGTACTTTGTAAATTCAGGTCATAGTCATGAGGAATGAGGTCTTGATCAGCTCAATGGATGTTTTTTCAGGTTCACTGGTGGATGATGAGTCTTTGATTGGTGTCCTTCAGACAACAAAGTCAACAGCGACTGAAGTTAGTGAGAAGCTGCATGTCGCAGCCGAGACAGAGATCAAAATTAACTCGGCACAGGAGGAATACCGGCCAGCAGCCACGCGTGGTAGTATCCTGTACTTTCTCATCACTGAAATGACCATAGTTAACATCATGTACCAGACATCACTTGCCCAATTTCTGAAATTATTTGACCTCTCCATGGCCAGGTAAGATTCTCAATGCTGTCCTGAGGAATATTGCCAGTAAAATCAAATCATAATAGACATATGTGGATGTGAGACTGATGTCAACAATGAATATGTCATATAGATCAAAAGATTGGAAATGCATAGATAGGTCTGTTGACAGCTGGATGAAATGGGAAAAGGATACTTTCTAGGTTGTGATTACCAGGTAAATATTGTCATGAGATATAAGTCTGATCTTTTAGTCCATCAAATGCACTAGGAAGAGGGTCCACTCACCCGACTGGGCGGTGGGTCTGCTGGCCCGACTGGGAAGCAAGACCAGAGGAATATCGGAGCTGGAGAGACCATTCAGTCAGTCAAGCCTGCTCCGCCATTCACTATGGCCGTAGCTGGCCTTCCACTTCAATGCCCTTTTCCCTCATTGTCCCCATATCGATTCACATCATTAGAATTTAGAAATCTGACAATCTCTACTCTAAACATACTCAATGACTGAGTTTCCACTTCCCTTTCGGGTAGAAAATTCCAAAGAGTCACAACCCTCTGAGTAAAGAAATCTCTCCTCATCTCAGTTCTAAGTGGCATTCCCCCTTATTTTGAAATTGTGCCCCTGGTTCTAGACTCCCCAACCAACCAACTATCTTACCTGCATCTACCCTGTCTATTCATTTAAGTATTTGTAGGTTTCGATGATGTCACAACTGAGAGTTTAAACAGATTTTAACTGGAACTGGGTTAGCTCAGTGGGCTAGACACCTGGAGCGAAACTCTCCGGAAACGGCGCGATGTCCACCGACTGGCGCCCAAAACGGCGCAAATCAGACGGGCATCGCGCCACCCCAAAGGTGCGGAATGCTCCGCATCTTTGGGGGCTGAGCCCCAACCTTGAGTGGCTAGGTCGGCACCGGATGAATTTCCGCCCCGCCAGCTGGCGGAAAAGGCCTTTCGTGCCCTGCCAGCTGGCGGTGAAATGACATCTCCGGGCGGCGCATGCGCGGGAGTGTCAGCGGCCGCTGACAGCTTCCCACGCATGCGTAGTGGAGGGAGTCTCTTCTGCCTCCGCCATGGTGCAGACCGTGGCAGAGGCGGAAGGGAAAGAGTGCCCCCACGGCACAGGCCCGCCCGTGGATCGGTGGGCCCCGATCGTGGGCCAGGCCACCGTGGGGGCACCCCCCGGGGCCAGATCGCCCCGCCGCCCGCGCCGCCTTGTCTTGCCGGTAAGGTAGGTGGTTTAATTTACGCCGGCGGGACAGGCATTTTAGCGGCGGGACTTCGGCCCATCTGGGCCGGAGAATCGCGCGGGGGGCCCGCCAACCGCCGCGGCGCGATTCCCGCCCCCGCCGAATCGCGGGTGCCGGAGACTTCGTCAACCGGCCGGAGCGGGATTCACACCAGCCCCCGGCGATTCTCCGCCCCGGCGGGGGGTCGGAGAATTTCGCCCCTGGTTTAAGATGCAGAGCAAAGCCAACAGTGTGAGTTCAATTTCTGTACCAGCCGAGGTTATTCATGAAGCCTTCTCAACCTTCCTCTCGCCTGAGGTGTGGTTATCCTCAGGTTAAACCGCCACCAATCAGCTCTCCCCCTCAAAGGGGAAAGTAGCCCATGGTCATCTGGGACTTTAAAACTGAGCAGGCTGGGACTTTTTTCTCTCATTCAAGAAGAAGAAAGGAATAAAAGGGTTGGAATTGGATGGATGAAGGCTTATGGGAGCCAAAACATCAGCATAGATCAGATGGGCTGAATGGTTTTTTTCTGTGCTGTAAAGTTTATCCAACCCGATACACACCTTTTTCTAAATAAGTGGAAGGTTTCAGCACAAAGTCCACCTTTTTGTTCCACAAATGAAGAACTGCTCAGGATACATTTCAAATGAAACTACCTCTGAGTTAGGCCATCACACTCGGTTTCTGATTTTTTTTTCCATGCAGATCCAAGAAGTCACCTGTTGCTTCCAAGCGAATCAGAAACATTATTGACTACCTGACGTATGAGGTGTTTAAATATTCAGTGCGTGGTCTTTATGAAAATCACAAGTTCCTTTTCACTTTGCTGCTGCCTTTGAAGATTAACCTTGAGAGAGGATTCATCAAACACAATGAATTCCAGACCCTGATAAAAGGTACAACACTTTGTTGGATTGGATTGGATTTGTTTATTGTCACGTGTACCGAGGTACAGTGAAAAGTATTTTTCTGCGAGCAGCTCAACAAATCATTAAGTACATGAGAAGAAAAGGGAATAAAAGAAAATACATAATAGGGCAACACAAGGTATATAATGTAATTACTTAAGCACCGGCATCAGATGAAGCATACAGGGTGTAGTGTTAATGAAATCAGTCCATAAGAGGGTCATTTAGGAGTCTGGTGACAGTGGGGAAGAAGCTGTTTTTGAATCTGTTCATGCGTGTTCTCAGACTTCTGTATCTCCTGCCCGATGGAAGAAGTTGGAAGAGTGAGTAAGCCGGGTGGGAGGGATCTTTGATTATACTGCCCGCTTTCCCCAGGCAGCGGGAGGTGTAGGTGGAGTCAATGGATGGGAGGCAGGTTTGTGTGATGGACTGGCCGGTGTTAACGACTCTCTGAAGTTTCTTGCGGTCCTCGGCCGAGCAGTTGCCATACCAGGCTGTGATGCAGCCCGATAGGATGCTTTCTATGGTGCATAGAACAAACAAAGAACAAAGAAATGTACAGCACAGGAACAGGCCCTTCGACCCTCCAAGCCCGTGCCGACCATGCTGCCCGACTAAACTACAATCTTCTACACTCCCTGGGTCCGTATCCCTCTATTCCCATCCTATTCATGTATTTGTCAAGATGCCCCTTAAATGTCACTATCGTCCCTGCTTCCACCACCTCCTCCGGTAGCGAGTTCCAGGCACACACTACCCTCTGCGTAAAAAACTTGACTCGTACATCTACTCTAAACCTTGCCCCTCTCACCTTAAACCTTTGCCCCTTAGTAATTGACCCCTCTACCCTGGGGAAAAGCCTCTGACTATCCACTCTTGTCTATGCCCCTCATAATTTTGTAGACCTCTATCAGGTCTCCCCTCAACCTCCTTCGTTCCAGTGAGAACAAACCGAGTTTATTCAACCGCTCCTCATAGCTAATGCCCTCCATACCAGGCAACATTCTGGTAAATCTCTTCTGCACCCTCTCTAAAGCCTCCACATCCTTCTGGTAGTGTGGCGACCAGAATTGAACATTATACTCCAAGTGTGGCCTAACTAAGGTTCTATACAGCTGCAACATGACTTGCCAATTCTTATACTCAATGCCCCGGCCAATGAAGGCAAGCATGCCGTATGCCTTCTTGACTATCTTCTCCACCTGTGTTGCCCCTTTCAATGACCTGTGGACCTGTACTCCTAGATCTCTTTGACTTTCAATACTCTTGAGGGTTCTACCATTCACTGTATATTCCCTACCTGCATTAGACCTTCCAAAATGCATTACCTCACATTTGTCCGGATTAAACTCCATCTGCCATCTCTCCGCCCAAGTCTCCAAACAATCTAAATCCTGCTGTATCCTCTGACAGTCCTCATCGCTATCCGCAATTCCACCAACCTTTGTGTCGTCTGCAAACTTATTAATCAGACCAGTTACATTTTCCTCCAAATCATTTATATATACTACAAAGAGCAAAGGTCCCAGCACTGATCCCTGTGGAACACCACTGGCCACAGCCCTCCAATTAGAAAAGCATCCTTCCATTGCTACTCTCTGCCTTCTATGACCTAGCCAGTTCTGTATCCACCTTGCCAGCTCACCCCTGATCCCGTGTGACTTCACCTTTTGTACTAGTCTACCATGAGGGACCTTGTCAAAGGCCTTACTGAAGTCCATATAGACAACATCCACTGCCCTACCTGCATCAATCATCTCAGTGACCTCCTCGAAAAACTCTATCAAGTTAGTGAGACACGACCTTCCCTTCACAAAACCGTGCTGCCTCTCACTAATACGTCCATTTGCTTCCAAATGGGTGTAGATCCTGTCTCGAAGAATTCTCTCCAGTAATTTCCCTACCACTGAAGTAAGGCTCACCGGCCTGTAGTTCCTGGGATTATCCTTGTTACCCTTCTTAAACAGAGGAACAACATTGGCTATTCTCCAGTCCTCCGGGACATCCCCTGAAGACATTGAGGATCCAAAGATTTCTGTCAAGGCCTCAGCAATTTCCTCTCCAGCCTCCTTCAGTATTCTGGGGTAGATCCCATCAGGCCCTGGGGACTTATCTACCTTAATATTTTTTAAGACACCCAACACCTCATCTTTTTGGATCTCAATGTGACCCAGGCTATCTACACACCCTTCTCCAGACTCAACATCTACCAATTTCTTCTCTTTGGTAAATACTGATGCAAAGTATTCATTTAGTACCTCGCCCATTTCCTCTGGCTCCACACATAGATTCCCTTGCCTATCCTTCAGTGGGCCAACCCTTTCCCTGGCTACCCTCTTGCTTTTTATGTATGTGTAAAAAGCCTTGGGATTTTCCTTAACCCTATTTGCCAATGACTTTTTGTGACCCCTTCTAGCCCTCCTTACTCCTTGCTTAAGTTCCTTCCTACTTTCCTTATATTCCACGCAGGCTTCGTCTGTTCCCAGCCTTTTAGTCCTGACAAATGCCTCCTTTTTCTTTTTGACGAGGCCTACAATATCTCTCGTTATCCAAGGTTCCCGAAAATTGCCGTATTTATCCTTCTTCCTCACAGGAACATGCCGATCCTGAATTCCTTTCAACTGACACTTGAAAGCCTCCCACATGTCAGATGTTGATTTGCCCTCAAACATCCGCCCCCAATCTATGTTCTTCAGTTCCCGCCTAATATTGTTATAATTAGCCTTCCCCCAATTTAGCACATTCATCCTTGGACCACTCTTATCCTTGTCCACCAGTACTTTAAAACTTACTGAATTGTGGTCACTGTTACTGAAATGCTCCCCTACTGAAACATCTACCACCTGGCCGGGCTCATTCCCCAATACCAGGTCCAGTACCGCCCCTTCCCTAGTTGGACTGTCTACATATTGTTTTAAGAAGCCCTCCTGGATGCTCCTTACAAACTCCGCCCCGTCTAAGCCCCTGGCACTAAGTGAGTCCCAGTCAATATTGGGGAAGTTGAAGTCTCCCATCACCACAACCCTTTTGTTTTTACTCTTTCCAAAATCTGTCTACCTATCTGCTCCTCTATCTCCCGCTGGCTGTTGGGAGGCCTGTAGTAAACCCCCAACATTGTGACTGCACCCTTCTTATTCCTGATCTCTACCCATATAGCCTCGCTGCCCTCTGAGGTGTCCTCCCGCAGTACAGCTGTGATATTCTCCCGAACCATCTGTCAACGTTGGTAAGAGTCAATGTGGACATGCCGAATTTCCTTAGTTTCCTGAGGAAGTATAGGCGCTGTTGTGCTTTCTTGGTGGTAACGTCGACGTGGGTGGACCAGGACAGATTTTTGGAGATGTGCACCCCTAGGAATTTGAAACTGCTAACCATCTCCACCTCGGCCCCGTTGATGCTGACAGGGGTGTGTACAGTACTTTGCTTCCTGAAGTCAATTACCAGCTCTTTAGTTTTGCTGGCATTGAGGGAGAGATTGTTGTCGCTACACCACTCCACTAGGTTCTCTATCTCCCTCCTGTATTCGGACTCATCGTTATTCGAGATCCGGCCCACTATGGTCGGATCGTCAGCAAACTTGTAGATGGAGTTGGAACCAAGTTTTGCCACGCAGTCGCGTGTGTACAGGGAGTAGAGTAGGGGGCTAAGTACGCAGCCTTGCGGGGCCCCGGTATTGAGGACTATTGTGGAGGAGGTGTTGTTGTTCATTCTTACTGATTGTGGTCTGTTGGTCAGAAAATCGAGGATCCAGTTGCAGAGTGGGGAGCCAAGTCCTAGGTTTTGGAGCTTTGATATGAGTTTGGCTGGGATTATGGTGTTGAAGGCGGAGCTGTAGTCAATAAATAGGAGTCTAATGTAGGAGTCCTTGTTTTCGAGATGCTCTAGGGATGAGTGTAGGGCCAGGGAAATGGTGTCTGATGTGGACCGGTTGCAGCGGTATGCGAATTGCAGTGGATCAAGGCGTTCTGGGAGTATGGAGGTGATGCGCTTCATGATCAACGTCTCGAAGCACTTCATTACGACTAAAGTCAGGGCCACTGGTCGGTAGTCATTGAGACGCGTTGCCTGGTTCTTCTTTGGTACCGGTATGATGGTGGTCTTCTTGAAGCAGGTGGGGACCTCGGAGTGGAGTAGGGACAGGTTAAAGATGTCCGTGAATACCTCTGCCAGCTGGTCCGCGCAGGCTCTGAGTGCACGACCAGGGATCCCGTCCGGGCCCGTCGCCTTCCGAGGGTTCACTTTCAGGAAGGCCACTCTGACTTCGGAAGCTGTGATGGTGGGTATGGGTGAATTATGGGCTGCTGGGGCACTCGCCAGCGGATTGTTGGTTACCTGCTCGAACCGAGCATAGAATGCATTGAGTTCATCGGGGAGAGGTGCGCTGCTGCCAGAGATACTGTTCGGCTTCGCTTTGTAGCCCGTTATCTTGTTTAGTCCTTGTCACAACCGCCGAGAGTCTGTCTGTGACTCTAGCTTGGTTTGATATTCTCTCTTGGCATTCCGGATGGCTTTGCGGAGGTCGTACCTGGATTTCTTGTCTAGGTCAGGGTCGTCTGCCTTGAACTCCTCAGATCTGTCCTCCAGTAGGGAGTCAATCTCGCGATTGAGCCATTGTTTCCGGTTGGGGAACGCACGTACTGCTTTCTTTGGCACGCAGTCGTCCACACATTTGCTGATGAAGTCTGCGACGGTGGTGGCATACTCATTTAAGTTGGTCGCTGAGTTCTTAAATATGGACCAGTCCACTGTCTCTAAGCAGTCACGTAAGAGCTCTTCTGTCTCCTCGGACCAGCACTGCACAACCTTCTTAGCTGGATTCTCCCGCTTGAGTTTCTGCTTGTATGCCGGGAGAAGAAGCATCGTCTTTATGGTCTGATTTCCCAAAGTGCGGTCGGGGGATGGAACGGTAAGCGCCCTTGATTTTTGAGTCGCAGTGGTCAAGAGTGTTGTCACCCCTGGTGGGACAGGAGATGTGCTGGTGGAATTTTGGCAGTACACTCTTGAGGTTGGCCTTGTTGAAGTCTCCGGCCACGATGAACAAGGCCTCCGGGTGTTCTGTTTCGTAGTTGTTTATTACTGTGTATAGTTCGTCCAGCGCCTTCCTCACTACTGCCTGGGGTGGGATGTAGACCGCTGTGATAATGGCTGAAGTGAACTCACATGGAAGATAATATGGGTGGCACTTCACGGTCAGGTATTCCAGGTCTGGGGAGCAGTAGGTCGCCAGAGTCGCCACATCCAAGCACCAGGAGGAGTTGATGAGGAGGATGATGATGATGAGGTTCAGAAGAATCTCAGCTGAACATAGAGAATTAACTAATGAAGATATCCTATTCTGTGTGCTTGACATTGATGTAAGATTATAGAATTTGTTTTAAGATTTTTTAAAACCTCTTAAAATTCTTGATGCCCACTCCATTGCTGGGAGGGTAACAAAGTAGGAGTTCTGGGCACTGCAGTGTTAGAATGTCTGTCCTGGTCAGCAGTTGGACAGTGTAAGTTCTGCCTTGTTCACTGCTGCCAAGAGGATGGCAAATACAACTTTGGGAGGATTTAAAGGTTGCCAGCAATTTAAAATAACCATCAGAAGTTAAAGGCATGAGGAGAAAAGGGGGCAAAGACATTTGGCCAAGTAAGCCATGAATCATTGAAAAGCACAGTGTTGTATCCTCACATGTGCACAGAAGGAATTATTTATCTGGGATGTGTTGTACCATACTAAAGGAGATGGCAGTAGCTGTGGATATCACTCTTCTGACTTCAGTAATAATATGGCGATGCCGGCGTTGGGCTGGGGTGAGCACAGTAAGAAGTCTTCCAACACCAGGTTAAAGTCCAACAGGTTTGTTTTGAATCGCTAACTTTCGGAGAACAGCTCCTTCATCAGGTGAATCAGGACTTCAATAATGCCAAGCGATTTACTTCCTTATCTTCAAGTATTATTGTGATGCTTTTAATGTCTTACATAGAAACATACATAGAAAATAGGAGCAAGCGGAGGGCATTCATCCCTTTGAGCCAACTCCATCATTCATTATGAGCATGGCTAATCATCCAACTCAATAGCCTCATCCTGCCTTCTCCTGCCTCCTTTGATCCCTTTCATCCTAAGAGATAAATCTAACTCCTTCTTGAAAATATACTTGGCTGGATTCTCCGATTCTGCGGCTATGTCCACAAGATCCGTCTTGTCTTACGACCAAAAAGTCGGCGGAGCCCCCTCACCGATGCTCCGCCCGGTGTGGGGCTAGCAGCCCTGCCACGTCAAGCCCCTCCCGGTTTTATCTACCGATACTGATGCAGAATGGCTGGGTCCGTGGCCGCACATGTGCATGACGGCGGCCTGTGGCGGCCGCTCCATACAGCATGACGCCGGCCATGCACAGACCCAGCCTGCCAAAAACTGCGCCCCTGCAACCCCTCTCACCACCCCGGACCACACTCCACCATTCCCCCCAGCCCCCGCCAAGGCCCCCCCAGCCAGCGGAATGCCACCCCCCGGGGCGGTGCTGGACACAGTCTGCAGCCGCCACACGAGGTCCCGGAAAAGTGAGAGGACACACGCCCCACGCCAACGGGGACTCGGCCCATTGTGGATGAAACATCGGGGGAGGGCCTCAGGTAACGTCATAGAACATAGAACATAGAACACGTCCTGAGGCTAACCCGCCGGTGTGCGGCGTACTCATAGTTGATGGGGCGGAGCATCGGATAAACGGCAGCGCCCCCGATTCCAGCATAAAAATGGATTCTCCGACCGATCGCCGAATGCGATTTCGGCTTCGTCGATCAGAGAATCCAGCCCACAATGTTTTGGCTTCAACTACTTTCTGTAGCAAATTCCACAGGATTGCAACTCTCTGGGTGAAGAAATTTCTCCTCATCTCTGTCCAAAATGGTCTACCCTATATCCTCAGACTGTGATCCCTGGTTCTGGTCTCTCCCACCATACGGAACATCCTTCCTGCACCTACCCTGTCTCATCCTATTATAATTTTATAGGTTTCAATGAGATCCTACCACCCCCGCCCCCCCCACGTTCTTCTGAACTCCTGTGAGTACAATCCTAACTGACTCAATTGTTCCTCAAATGTCAGTCCTGCCATCCCAGGAATGAGCCTGATAAACCTTCGCTACGCTCATTCTATAGCAAGAACATCCTTCCTCAGATAAGGGGCTGAAATCTCCGCCCCGCCGCACCACATTTCTGTTTTACCACACCAGCGGGATGCTCCGTTACACCGGCTCCTGTACTCTAATCTTCTCACTATTAAGGCCAACAAACCATTTGCCTTCTTCACCCCCTGCTCCACCGACAAGATTACCTTCAGTGTCTGATGTACAAGGACACCCAGGTCATGCTGCATATTCCTCTGTCTCAATTTATAGCCATTAGGATAATAGTCTGCCTTCTTGTTTTTGCTACCAAGTGGACAACCTCATGTTTATCCACAATATACTGCATCTGCCATTCATTTGCCCACTCACTCAACTTGGCCAAATCACACTGAAGCATCTCTGCAAATTAACAGATTGAAATTAACAAATAATACTTAGAAAATATCCAAAGTCTTTGGTCTCTGGCTGCTCAATAACTACAGTCACCTGGTTTGTAAATTTAAACACAACTACTTTTTATTAATAGCAATAACTATAATTAAATATGCAAAATATAACTATTACGTAATAATAACTATTATCTAATTTCTAACTCCCCACTTAATTTGCCCCATCTTCTACACACATGCAAGACAGACAAACACAGAGGGGAACAGAGGGGTGTAAAATAATGATGAAAGTAAAGGATAAGAGCCTCTGTTTCGGATTGACGTCTTTCAGCACACCTTCCTTCAATCCAGGCCTTCAGTTGGAGTTCTTTTTGTTTTCACTGTTCAGAGACAAAACCTCCAGAGACAGTGCACCATTCCTCACTTCCTCTGCTCAACTTAAAGATATATGTCCATTAAATATCCATGGATCAAAATGAGAACACAAAGTAAATAAATGGGAAATAAGGGAATCAACAGGAAGAACCCTTACAAAGGCAAGAAATGCAGGGTGAAGGTGAGGAATGATAATGACCTAGAACTCACTGCCTACAAGGAAGGTCACAGCAGAAGCGATCAATAATTTGAAAAAGAAATTGGATGCGCACGTGAGTGAAATAAATTGGCAGGGATAGAGCGGGGCAATGGGTCTGATTAAATTACTCACCAGAGAGCTGGCATGGAAATGATGGTTTCAATGGCCTCCTTCTGTGCCATAACAATGCTACAACTGAAAGATGGCTTTTGGTGCATTGTTCAGGAAGAAATGTTTACAAGGATACTGGGGAACCATTTTACTAAAGGTTAATTCTTTGCCCAATTGTCTAGGTGGAGCAGCCCTTGACCTTAAAGCCAGTCCACAGAAACCTTTCCGCTGGATTCTCGATATGACCTGGTTGAACCTGGTGGAGCTGAGCAAACTCAGTCAGTTTGCTGAGATATTGAACCAGGTATTGTATCTATTTCTTGCTCATGATCATATATCACAATCTGGCTCAATAAACACATATTAAGCATTACAGATAAAAACAGAAGTATCCTTAAATTGGAAACTTGCAACACAAGAAATGATGAGCAAAGTAAACATTATCACTAATCTTACCAGCATGCTACATTTCCTCATCATTTCGTTTTATTTGAAAATACATTTTAATGGGAGGCAAAAGCAGCCTTGAGCAGGTTGTGGGAGGAGTGAATGGCAGTAACTGTAGAGACTATAGGCATGGATAGCAATGAGGCCTTTTCTGGCCTCATAATTGCACCTTGAAAACCATGATTGTTGGGATCTACAGATTGAGACTGGGACATACTCTACTAACAAACACTGCCATTGAGCTGTCTGAGTGGAAGCGATAGCATTTTCAGCAATTCATTCAATCAGACCAATTATTTACAGTTTAATCAAATAACCATTCTTTCAGTTAGAAATACAGGAAATTATAACTTTTTTCAATTCTTGCATGGATAGGAGTGTTGATGGCTACGCTAGCATTCATTGTCCATACCTGATTGCTCTTGAGGAGGTGGTGGTGAGCTGTCTTCTTTGAACCACTGCAATCCATATGATAAATGTACACCCACGGTGCTGTTAGGAAGGAAGTTCCATGAGTTTGACCCAGTGACAGTGAAGGAACATTGATATATTTCCAAGTCACAATGGTGTTTGATCTGGAGGAGAAACTGCATGTCCTGGTATTTCCATGGGCGTCATTCTCCGACCCCCCGCCGGGTCAGAGATTTGGCCGTTGGCCGCCGTGAATCCCGCCCCCGCCGAAGTCTCCGGTACCGGAGATTGGGAGGGGGTGGGAATCGGGCCGTGCCGGTTGGCGGGACGCCCCGCTCAATTCTCCGGCCCGGATGGGCCGAAGTCCCGCCCAGAAATTGCCTGTCCCGCCGGCGTAAATCAAAGCTGGTATTTACCGGCGGGACCAGGCGGCATGGACGGGCTCTGGGGTCCTGGGGGGCGATCTGACCCCGGGGGTGCCCCCACGGTGGCCTGGCCCGCGATCGGGGCCCACCGATCCGCGGGCGGGCCTGTGCCGTGGGGGCACTCTTTCCCTTCCGTCACGGCCTCCACCATGGCGGAGGCGGAAGAGACTCTCCCCACTGCGCATGCGCGGGAAACTGTCGGCTGCCGCTGACGCTCCCGCGCATGCGCCGCATTTCCGCGCCAGCTGGCGGGGCACCAAACGCCATTTCCGCCAGCTGGCGGGGCAACAAACGCCATTTCCGCCAGCTGGCGGGGCAACAAACGCCATTTCCGCCAGCTGGTGGGGCGGAAATCCCTCCGGCGCCGGCCTAGCCCCTCAATGTTGGGGCTCGGCCCCCAAAGATGCGGAGCATTCCGCACCTTTGGGCCGGCGTGATGCCCGTCTGATTGGCGCCATTTTTGGCGCCAGTCGGCGGACATCGCGCCGTTGGGGGAGAATTTTGTCCCATGTATCTGCTATCCTTGTTCTTCCAGGCAGTAGAGGTTGTGGATTTGGAAGTTTCTGTCTTAGGAGCCTTGGCGAGATGCTGCGGTGCATCTTGTGTCAGTGGATGCAGTGTATGCTTTTTCTTTTTTAAATTTAGAGTACCCAATTCATTTTTTCCAATTAAGGGGCAATGTAGCCTGGCCAATCCACCTCGCCTGCACATCTTTGGGTTGTGGGGGCGAAACTCAGGCAAACACGGGGAGAATGTGCAAACTCCACATGGACAGTGACCCAGAGTCGGGATCGAACCTGGGCCCTCGGCACCGGGAGGCAGCAGGGCTAACCCACTGCGCCACCGTGCTGCTTAATATGGCGGATGGGGTGACGGTAAAGTTGACCTGTTTTGTGCTGGATGGGGTTGGAGTTCTTGAGTGTTGGAGGTACACTCAACCAGGCAAATATTCAATACTCTCCTGATTTGTGGCAAGGTATTTATAGGGCCAATTTGTGCCAAGGTATTTACAGGGCCAGTTTAGTTTCTGGTCAATGGTAACTCCCAGTATGCTGATAGGTGATTCAACGCTGCTAATGCATTGAATGTCAAGATGAGATGGTTAGTGTCAGATTTGTCAATGATGACACTTAACAAAACCATGATTTGTAGACTTTATACATTCATCTTCACTTAGGGGCTTTTCACAGTAACTTCATGCTTGTGACAATAAATGGTTATTATTATTATTAGATGCAGTCCCTGAACAAGTATAATTTGACCTCCATGACCCCATACAGACAGCAGAATATACAGTCTAGTATCTAATATCTGAGTTTGCATTATTATCAGAATCTTTATTATTGTCCCAAGTAGGCTACCTTAAAATTGCAATGAAGTTACTGTGAAAAGCCCCTAGTCGCCACATTCTGGCACCAGTTCAGGTGTACTGAGAGATAACAGTTTGTTATCATGGCATCCCTCCCTTGCAGACCACGATTTTTTTACCATTGCACTGAACACAATTGCCTCTGAGTATACATTTCCCCAATTGTGCACAGTTCATCTCTCACAGCAACACAGGACTTGTGTGGACACCTCTTCCACCCACCTATCATTGGTAGCCATGCATGGGGACTTCAGATGGAATATGGCTTCAGTGAATGCAACTGTAGACGTGACTCCACGATGGTTTGTTGCCTCCTTGGTGCAAGGGTCAAGAATGTCACTGAGTTAGAGGACAGATGTGGAAGGTGCTCAGGGAGTCCGGCGAACCATGTCCATATGTTTTGGTCATGCCCGGCACTGGAGGGGTTCTGGAGAGGAGTGGCGGGAGCAATATCTCAGGTGGTGAAAGTCCGGGTCAAGCCAAGCTGGGGACTAGCAATATTTGGAGTAGTCGACGAACCGGGAGTGCAGGAGGCGAAAGAGGACGGCATTCTGACCTTTGCGTCCCTAGTAGCCCGGCAAAGGATCTTGCTAATGTAGAAGGAGGCGAAGCCCCCCAGCCTGGAGGCCTGGATAAATGATATGGCTGGGTTCATAAAGTTGGAGAGGATTAAGTTTGCCTTGAGAGGGTCTGCGTAGGGGTTTTACAGGCGGTGGCAACCGTTCCTAGACTATCTCGCGGAACGTTAGAGGAAGGTCGGTCAGCAGCAGCAACCTTGGGGGGGGGGACGTCCTGGGAGGGGGGGAGAGGGGGGACTGCCTGGGAGGGTGGATGAGCAAGAGATAACATGAAGGGTTGGGGAAACTGGCACGTACGGGTGAGGGCCAGTGTACAAAGCTGTGTAAATATATCATTTTGCCATGTATATATCTTGCTCTGCGCGATTTCTCGTTTTTTTTTGTTACGGGGGTGTGGGGGTGGGGGGAGGGGGGTGGGGGGCGGGGGGGGGGGGTATTGTTTGTAAGGGAGAAAAATTGTGTCAAAAAACTTTAATAAATATATATATTTTTTAAAAAGAATGTCACTGAGTGACTACAAGGCATTGTTATGGAGGAGGGTGACCAGCCAGATGTCATGGTCCACATCAGCACCAACAAGATAGGTAGAAAGTGGGATGGAGTCCTGGGGCATCATTCTCCGAACCCCGCCGGGTCGGAGAATGGCCGTTGGCCGCCGTGAATCCCGCCCCCGCCCCCGCCGAAGTCTCCGGTACCGGGGATTGGGCGGGGGCGGGAATCGGGCCGCGCCGGTTGGCGGGACCCCCCGCTCAATTCTCCGGCCCGAATGGGCCGAAGTCCCGCCCAGAAATTGCCTGTCCCGCCGGCGTAATTCAAAGCTGGTATTTACCGGCGGGACCAGGCGGCGTGGGCGGGCTCCGGGATCCTGGGGGGGGCGCGGGGCGATCTGACCCCGGGGGGTGCCCCCACGGTGGCCTGGCCCGCGATCGGGGCCCACCGATCCGCGGGCGGGCCTGTGCCGTGGGGGCACTCTTTCCCTTCCGCCTCTGCCACGGCCTCCACCATGGCGGAGGCGGAAGAGACTCCCTCCACAGCGCATGCGCGGGGATGCCGTGAGCGGCCGCTAACGCTCCCACGCATGAGCCGGCCGGAGATGTCATTTCCGCGCCAGCTGGCGGGGCACCAAAGGCCTTTTCCGGCAGTTGGCGGGGCGGAAATTAGGCCAGCGCGGGCCTAGCCCCTTAAGGTTGGGGCTCGGCCCCCCAAGATGCGGAGGATTCCGCACCTTTGGGGCGGCGCGATGCCCGACTGATTTGCGCCGTTTTGGGCACCGGTCAGCGGACATCACGCCGATACCGGAGAATTTCGCCCCAGATTTTAGAGAGTTAGGAAAGAGATTGAAAGCAGAAATTCAAAGGCAGTAGTCTCAGGATTATTCCCAGTCCAATGTGAGTACAGAAATAGGACAAGAAAGTAAATTAACTTGTAACTGGGGAAATGGAGCAGGATGGAGACCTTTAGAGTTCTGAGGCATTGGGAATGGTTCTGGGGCAGGTGTGACCTGTACAAGTAGTGTCGGTTACACTCCTCAGAGGGAGATTTGCTAGTCGTGATGGAGAGAGATTAGACTAGCATCACAGAGTGAAGGGAACGTGCGAGGGAATTCAGAAAGGTGAAAACCAAAGACGGCAGTAGGTAGAAAAGTAAGAAGCAAAATTGGAAAGCAGGAGAAACAAATGCCTGCATCAGATAGGGTTAAAGTACAAAAACATGTTAAAAAGGCAAAATTAAAAGGATTCTATCTGAATGCACGCAGCAATCCAAACAAGGTAGCTGAATTGTTAGCACAAATGAAAGTAATCAGGTATAATCTAATTGCCATCACTGAGACTTGGGTGGATTCTCCGCCGGGACTAAATGGCGGGTGTTCCAGGTCCCGGAGCAATTCGGGATATGCTGATGGGCCAGCACACGTGTCACGTGGAGCTAGTGCAATTTCAGCTCATGCTGGTGTCGGGTTTGCTGTGGTCAGCATTGGCACTGGAAAGGCTGACAAGCTGGAGCTGCATAAAAGTATTCCACTCCCCACACACTCTCACTCCACTCCCCACACACTCTCACTCCACTCCCCACACACTCTCATTCCACTCCCCACACACTCTCATTCCACTCCCCACACACTCTCACTCCACTCCCCACACACTCTCACTCCACTCCCCACACACTCTCACTCCACTCCCCACACACTCTCATTCCACTCCCCACACACTCTCACTCCACTCCCCACACACTCCCACTCCACTCCCCACACACTCTCATTTCACTCCCCACACACTCTCATTCCACTCCCCACACACTCTCACTCCACTCCCCACACACTCTCACTCCACTCCCCACACACTCTCACTCCACTCCCCACACACTCTCACTCCACTCCCCACACACTCTCACTCCACTCCCCACACACTCTCATTCCACTCCCCACACACTCTCATTCCACTCCCCACACACTCTCACTCCACTCCCCACACACTCTCACTCCACTCCCCACACACTCTCATTCCACTCCCCACACACTCTCATTCCACTCCCCACACACTCTCACTCCACTCCCCACACACTCTCATTCCACTACCCACACACTCTCACACCACTCCCCACACACTCTCACTCCACTCCCCACACACTCTCACTCCACTCCCCACACACTCTCACTCCACTCCCCACACTTTCTCACTCCACTCCCCACACACTCTCACTCCACTCCCCACACACTCTCACTCCACTCCCCACACACTCTCACTCCACTCCCCACACACTCTCACTCCACTCCCCACACACTCTCACTCCACTCCCCACACACTCTCACTCCACTCCCCACACATTCTCATTCCACTCCCCACACACTCTCACGCCACTCCCCACACACTATCACTCCACTCGCCACACACTCTCATTCCCCTTCCCACTCACTCTCATTCCATTCCCCACACACTCTCATTCCACCTCCCACACACGCTCATTCCACTCCCCACGCACTCTCATTCTACTCCCCACACACTCTGAGTCCACTCCCCACACACTCCCACCCCACTCCCCACACACTCTCACTCCACTCCACACACACTCTCACTCTACTCCCCACACACTCTCACTCCACTCCCCACACACTCTCACTCCACTCCCCACCCACTCCCACCCCACTCCCCACACACTCTCATTCCACTCCCCACTCACTCTCACTCCACTTCCCACACACTCTCACTCCACTCCCCACACACTCCCACCCCACTCCCCACACACTCTCACTCCACTCCCCACACACTCTCACTCCACTCCCCACGCACTCTCATTCCACTCCCCTCACACTCTCATTCCACTCCCCACGCACTCTCATTCCACTCCACACGCACTCTCATTCCACTCCCCACGCACTCTCATTCCACTCCCCTCACACTCTCTCATTCCACTCCCCACACACTCTCACTCCACTACCCACACACTCTCATTCCACTCCCCACACACTCTCACTCCACTCCCCACACACTCTCACTCCACTCCCCACACACTATCACTCCACTCGCCACACACTCTCATTCCCCTTCCCACTCACTCTCATTCCATTCCCCACACACTCTCATTCCACCTCCCACACACGCTCATTCCACTCCCCACGCACTCTCATTCTACTCCCCACACACTCTGAGTCCACTCCCCACACACTCCCACCCCACTCCCCACACACTCTCACTCCACTCCCCACACACTCTCACTCTACTCCCCACACACTCTCACTCCACTCCCCACACACTCTCACTCCACTCCCCACCCACTCCCACCCCACTCCCCACACACTCTCATTCCACTCCCCACTCACTCTCACTCCACTTCCCACACACTGTCACTCCACTCCCCACACACTCCCACCCCACTCCCCACACACTCTCACTCCACTCCCCACACGCTCATTCCACTCCCCACGCACTCTCATTCTACTCCCCACACACTCTGAGTCCACTCCCCACACACTCCCACCCCACTCCCCACACACTCTCACTCCACTCCCCACACACTCTCACTCTACTCCCCACACACTCTCACTCCACTCCCCACACACTCTCACTCCACTCCCCACCCACTCCCACCCCACTCCCCACACACTCTCATTCCACTCCCCACTCACTCTCACTCCACTTCCCACACACTCTCACTCCACTCCCCACACACTCCCACCCCACTCCCCACACACTCTCACGCCACTCCCCACACACTATCACTCCACTCGCCACACACTCTCATTCCCCTTCCCACTCACTCTCATTCCATTCCCCACACACTCTCATTCCACCTCCCACACACGCTCATTCCACTCCCCACGCACTCTCATTCTACTCCCCACACACTCTGAGTCCACTCCCCACACACTCCCATCCCACTCCCCACACACTCTCACTCTACTCCCCACACACTCTCACTCCACTCCCCACACACTCTCACTCCACTCCCCACCCACTCCCACCCCACTCCCCACACACTCTCATTCCACTCCCCACTCACTCTCACTCCACTTCCCACACACTCTCACTCCACTCCCCACACACTCCCACCCCACTCCCCACACACTCTCACTCCACTCCCCACACACTCTCACTCCACTCCCCACGCACTCTCATTCCACTCCCCTCACACTCTCATTCCACTCCCCACGCACTCTCATTCCACTCCACACGCACTCTCATTCCACTCCCCACGCACTCTCATTCCACTCCCCTCACACTCTCTCATTCCACTTCCCACACACTCTCACTCCACTACCCACACACTCTCATTCCACTCCCCACACACTCTCACTCCACTCCCCACACACTCTCACTCTACTCCCCACACACTCTCACTCCACTCCCCACACACTCTCACTCCACTCCCCACCCACTCCCACCCCACTCCCCACACACTCTCATTCCACTCCCCACTCACTCTCACTCCACTTCCCACACACTCTCACTCCACTCCCCACACACTCCCACCCCACTCCCCACACACTCTCACTCCACTCCCCACACGCTCATTCCACTCCCCACGCACTCTCATTCTACTCCCCACACACTCTGAGTCCACTCCCCACACACTCCCACCCCACTCCCCACACACTCCCACCCCACTCCCCACACACTCTCACTCTACTCCCCACACACTCTCACTCCACTCCCCACACACTCTCACTCCACTCCCCACCCACTCCCACCCCACTCCCCACACACTCTCATTCCACTCCCCACTCACTCTCACTCCACTTCCCACACACTCTCACTCCACTCCCCACACACTCCCACCCCACTCCCCACACACTCTCACTCCACTCCCCACACACTCTCACTCCACTCCCCACGCACTCTCATTCCACTCCCCTCACACTCTCATTCCACTCCCCACGCACTCTCATTCCACTCCACACGCACTCTCAGTCCACTCCCCACGCACTCTCATTCCACTCCCCTCACACTCTCTCATTCCACTTCCCACACACTCTCACTCCACTACCCACACACTCTCATTCCACTCCCCACACACTCTCACTCCACTCCCCACACACTCTCACTCTACTCCCCACACACTCTCACTCCACTCCCCACACACTCTCACTCCACTCCCCACCCACTCCCACCCCACTCCCCACACACTCTCATTCCACTCCCCACTCACTCTCACTCCACTTCCCACACACTCTCACTCCACTCCCCACACACTCCCACCCCACTCCCCACACACTCTCACTCCACTCCCCACACGCTCATTCCACTCCCCACGCACTCTCATTCTACTCCCCACACACTCTGAGTCCACTCCCCACACACTCCCACCCCACTCCCCACACACTCTCACTCCACTCCCCACACACTCTCACTCTACTCCCCACACACTCTCATTCCACTCCCCACACACACTCATTCCACTTCCCACACACTCTCATTCCACTCCCCACACACTCTCATTCCACTCCCCACACACTCTCATTCCACTCCCCACAGTCCATAAATAACAATCAGAGTCCTATTGACACCATAGGATTCCAAAATTCTACCTTAAATGGCCTTCCGCCTGTCTCTGGAGATTGACAGTTTACCCAGTGTATATTACCTCAGTGATAGTGGAATACAAATTTAATGCCCACCATTTTGGGAGTGTTACCATCCTCCTTCTACCAGGAAGAAGGGCTATTGTCAGCACAATAACTGAAAAATTCACACTGCTTTAAAAGTAATTATATCTTGAATTTTTGAATGTTGATTTTTATCGTTTGGGATGTCATTACAGGTATCTAAGAATGAGAAGGTTTGGAAAGTCTGGTTTGATGCTGATGCTCCAGAAGAAACAATAATTCCTCATGGATACAGTGATTCTTTAGATTCATTCTGCAAGCTATTGCTCATCAGGTGCGTTGTGATACGAGTCAGGCTGCCTGGTTTAAATTTCAAACAATGCTTGACAGTTAACTATCAGTCACCATCAACTGGTGCATTCTTTATGACAATTCCTCTACCAACCACTTGCCAAGCCATCAGCATCAGCACACTCTTTGCATACAGTATAAATTTGTTGATTTTCCTTCCATTGTTTTCTTGGGAATGACCTGATGAGTGGAAGATGAAAATCTTCGACAAAAAGGTTTATTTTTTCAGCAATACTCAAGATCTCAAAGACCCAAAGATTAATTTTAAATGGCTTTGATTTCATGATTACTTTGAATTTTCAGGTCATGGTGCCCTGACAGAACTCTGTCACAAGCTCGAAACTACATATCTGATGCAATGGGAGCAAGATATGCAGAACCGGTGATTCTAAACCTGGAGACAACCTGGGAAGAAAGTGACACAGGAACTCCTCTGATCTGTTTCCTGTCCATGGGCTCTGATCCCAGCAATCAGATTGAAGGACTGGCCAAGAAGCTTGAAATTGGTATGGATACAGTGTTTGTAGTGAATATTACAATCTGTTCGCATTCCCTGTGTTTCTTTAGAATATTCCATAGTTATAATCAATTAATATTTTTACATATACCATGAGGAAATAAGAACATAAGAACATAAGAACTAGGAGCAGGAGTAGGCCATCTGGCCCCTCAAGCCTGCTCCACCATTTAATGAGATCATGGCTGATCTTTTGTGGACTCAGCTCCACTTTCCGGCCCGAACCCCATAACCCTTAATCCCTTTATTCTTCAAAAAATTATCTATCTTTATCCTAAAAACATTTAATGAAGGAGCCTCTACTGCTTCACTGGGCAAGGAATTCCATAGATTTACAACCCTTTGGGTGAAGAAGTTCCTCCTAAACTCAGTCCTAAATCTACTTCCCCTTATTTTGAGGCTATGCCCCCTAGTTCTGCTTTTACCCGCCAGTGGAAACAACCTGCCCGCATCTATCCTATCTATTCCCTTCATAATCTTATATGTTTCTATAAGATCCCCCCTCATCCTTCTAAATTCCAACGAGTACAGTCCCAGTCTACTCAACTTCTCCTCGTAATCCAACCCCTTCAACTCTGGGATTAACCTAGTGAATCTCCTCTGCACACCCTCCAGTGCCAGTACGTCCTTTCTCAAGTAAGGAGACCAAAACTGAACACAATACTCCAGGTGTGGCCTCACTAACACCTTATACAATTGCAGCATAACCTCCCTAGTCTTAAACTCCATCCCTCTAGCAATGAAGGACAAAATTCCATTTGCCTTCTTAATCACCTGTTGCACCTGAAAACCAACTTTCTGCGACTCATGCACTAGCACACCCAGGTCTCTCTGCACAGCAGCATGTTTTAATATTTTATCATTTAAATAATAATCCCTTTTGCCGTTATTCCTACCAAAATGGATAACCTCACATTTTTTTTTTTTTTGTAAATATTTTATTGAAAATTTTTGGTTAACCAACACAGTACATTGTGCATCCTTTACACAATATTATAACAACACAAATAACAATGACCTATTTTATAAACAAAAAATGAATGAATCAATAATAAATAACAAAAATGAAAACTAACCCTTATCACAAGTAACACTCTTCAAAAATATAATTTAACAGTCCAATATATAATTATCTGTAGCAACGACCTATACATATTATACAGTATATATTAACAACCCTGAGAGTCCTTCTGGTTCCTCTCCCCCCCCCCCCCCCCCCCCCGATCCTGGGCTGCTGCTGTTGCCTTCTTTTTTCCATTCCATCTATCTTTCTGCGAGGTATTCGACGAACGGTTGCCACCGCCTGGTGAACCCTTGAGCCGACCCCCTTAGGATGAACTTAATCCGCTCTAGCTTTATAAACCCCGCCATGTCATTTATCCAGGTCTCCACCCCCGGGGGCTTGGCTTCTTTCCACATTAGCAATATTCTGCGCCGGGCTACTAGGGACGCAAAGGCCAAAACATCGGCCTCTCTCGCCTCCTGCACTCCCGGCTCTTGTGCAACCCCAAATATAGCCAACCCCCAGCTTGGTTCGACCCGGACCCCTACTACTTTTGAAAGCACCTTTGTCACCCCCATCCAAAACCCCTGTAGTGTCGGGCATGACCAAAACATATGGGTATGATTCGCTGGGTTTCTCGAGCACCTCGCACACCTATCCTCCACCCCAATTAATTTACTGAGCCGTGCTCCAGTCATATGCGCCCTGTGTAATACCTTAAACTGAATCAGGCTTAGCCTGGCACACGAGGACGACGAGTTTACCCTGCTCAGGGCATCTGCCCACAGCCCCTCCTCGATCTCCTCCCCCAGCTCTTCTTCCCATTTCCCTTTTAGTTCATCTACCATAGTCTCCCCTTCGTCCCTCATTTCCCTATATATATCTGACACCTTACCATCCCCCACCCATGTCTTTGAGATCACTCTGTCCTGCACCTCTTGTGTCGGGAGCTGCGGGAATTCCCTCACCTGTTGCCTTGCAAAAGCCCTCAGTTGCATATACCTGAATGCATTCCCTTGGGGCAACCCATATTTCTCGGTCAGCGCTCCCAGACTCGCGAACTTCCCATCCACAAACAGATCTTTCAGTTGCGTTATTCCTGCTCTTTGCCACATTCCATATCCCCCATCCATTCCCCCGGGGCAAACCTATGGTTGTTTCTTATCGGGGACCCCCCCAAGGCTCCAGTCTTTCCCATAAGCCGTCTCCACTGTCCCCAAATCTTCAGTGTAGCCACCACCACCGGGCTTGTGGTGTAGTTCCTCGGTGAGAACGGCAATGGGGCTGTCACCATAGCCTGTAGGCTAGTCCCCCTACAGGACGCCCTCTCTAATCTCTTCCATGCCGCTCCCTCCTCCTCTCCCATCCACTTACTCACCATTGAAATATTAGCGGCCCAATAATACTCACTTAGGCTCGGTAGTGCCAGCCCCCCCCATCCCTGCTACGCTGTAAGAATCCCTTCCTCACTCTCGGGGTCTTCCCGGCCCACACAAAACCCATGATGCTCTTTTCAATCCTTTTAAAAAAAGCCTTCGTGATCACCACCGGGAGGCACTGAAACACAAAGAGGAATCTCGGGAGGACCACCATCTTAACCGCCTGCACCCTCCCTGCCAGTGACAGGGATACCATATCCCATCTCTTGAAATCCTCCTCCATTTGTTCCACCAACCGCGTTAAATTTAATCTATGCAATGTGCCCCAATTCTTGGCTATCTGGATCCCCAGGTAACGAAAGTCCCTTGTTACCTTCCTCAACGGTAGGTCCTCTATTTCTCTACTCTGCTCCCCTGGATGCACCACAAACAACTCACTTTTCCCCATGTTCAATTTATACCCTGAAAAATCCCCAAACTTCCCAAGTATCCGCATTATTTCTGGCATCCCCTCCGCCGGGTCTGCCACGTATAGTAGCAAATCGTCCGCATACAAAGATACCCGGTGTTCTTCTCCTCCTCTAAGTACTCCCCTCCACTTCTTGGAACCCCTCAACGCTATCGCCAGGGGCTCAATCGCCAGTGCAAACAATAATGGGGACAGAGGACATCCCTGCCTTGTCCCTCTATGGAGCCGAAAATATGCAGATCCCCGTCCATTCGTGACCACGCTCGCCATTGGGGCCCTATACAACAGCTGCACCCATCTAACATACCCCTCTCCAAAACCAAATCTCCTCAACACCTCCCACAGATAATCCCACTTCACTCTATCAAATGCTTTCTCGGCATCCATCGCCACTACTATCTCCGTTTCCCCCTCTGGTGGGGCCATCATCATTACCCCTAACAGCCTCCGTATATTCGTGTTCAGCTGTCTCCCCTTCACAAACCCAGTTTGGTCCTCGTGGACCACCCCCGGGACACATTCCTCTATTCTCATTGCCATTACCTTGGCCAGGATCTTGGCATCTACATTTAGGAGGGAAATAGGGCTATAGGACCCGCATTGTAGCGGGTCCTTTTCCTTCTTTAAGAGAAGCGATATCGTTGCTTCAGACATAGTCGGGGGCAGTTGTCCCCTTTCCTTTGCCTCATTAAAGGTCCTCGTCAATACCGGGGCGAGCAAGTCCACATATTTTCTATAGAATTCGACTGGGAATCCATCCGGTCCCGGGGCCTTTCCCGCCTGCATGCTCCTAATTCCTTTCACCACTTCTTCTACCTCGATCTGTGCTCCCAGTCCCACCCTTTCCTGCTCTTCCACCTTGGGAAATTCCAGCCGATCCAAGAAGCCCATCATTCTCTCCCTCCCATCCGGGGGTTGAGCTTCATATAATTTTTTATAAAATGTCTTGAACACTCCATTCACTCTCTCCGCTCCCCGCTCCATCTCTCCTTCCTCATCCCTCACTCCCCCTATTTCCCTCGCTGCTCCCTTTTTCCTCAATTGGTGTGCCAGCAACCTGCTCGCCTTCTCCCCATATTCGTACTGTACACCCTGTGCCTTCCTCCATTGTGCCTCTGCAGTGCCCGTAGTCAGCAAGTCAAATTCTACATGTAGCCTTTGCCTTTCCCTGTACAGTCCCTCCTCCGGTGCTTCCGCATATTGTCTGTCCACCCTCAAACGTTCTTGCAGCAACCGCTCCCGTTCCTTACTCTCCTGCTTCCCTTTATGTGCCCTTATTGATATCAGCTCCCCTCTAACCACCGCCTTCAACGCCTCCCAGACCACTCCCACCTGGACCTCCCCATTATCATTGAGTTCCAAGTACTTTTCAATGCACCCCCTCACCCTTAGACACACCCCCTCATCTGCCATTAGTCCCATGTCCATTCTCCAGGGTGGGCACCCTCCTGTTTCCTCCCCTATCTCCAAGTCTACCCAGTGTGGAGCGTGATCCGAAATGGCTATAGCCGTATACTCCGTTCCCCTCACCTTCGGGATCAACGCCCTTCCCAGCACAAAAAAGTCTATTCGCGAGTAGACTTTATGGACATAGGAGAAAAACGAGAACTCCTTACTCCTAGGTCTGCTAAATCTCCACGGATCTACACCTCCCATCTGCTCCATAAAATCTTTAAGCACCTTGGCTGCTGCCGGCCTCCTTCCAGTCCTGGACTTCGACCTATCCAGCCCTGGTTCCAACACCGTATTAAAATCTCCCCCCATTATCAGCTTTCCCATCTCTAGGTCCGGAATGCGTCCTAGCATCCGCCTCATAAAATTGGCATCATCCCAGTTCAGGGCATATACGTTTACCAAAACCACCGTCTCCCCCTGTAGTTTGCCACTCACCATCACATATCTGCCCCCGTTATCCGCCACTATAGTCTTTGCCTCGAACATTACCCGCTTCCCCACTAATATAGCCACCCCCCTGTTTTTCGCATCTAGCCCCAAATGGAACACCTGCCCCACCCATCCTTTGCATAGCCTAACTTGGTCTATCAGTTTCAGGTGCGTTTCCTGTAACATAACCACATCTGCCTTAAGTTTCTTAAGGTGTGCGAGTACCCGTGCCCTCTTTATCGGCCGGTTCAGCCCTCTCACGTTCCACGTGATCAGCCGGGTTGGGGGGCTTCCTACCCCCCCCCCCTTGTCGATTAGCCATCACCTTTTTCCAGCTCCTCACCCGATTCCCACGCAGCTGTATCTCCCCCAGGCGGTGCCCCCCCACCCATCCCCTCCCAAACCAGCTCCCCCCTCTCCCCAGCAGCAGCAACCCAGTAATTCCCCCCTCCCACCCCCACCCCCCCCCCGCTAGATCCCCCGCTAGCGTAATTACTCCCCCCATGTTGCTCCCAGAAGTCAGCAAACTCTGGCCGACCTCGGCTTCCCCCCGTGACCTCGGCTCGCACCGTGCGACGCCCCCTCCTTCCTGCTTCTCTATTCCCGCCATGATTATCATAGCGCGGGAACCAAGTCCGCGCTTCTCCCTTGGCCCCGCCCCCAATGGCCAACGCCCCATCTCCTCCACCTCCCCTCCTCCCCCATCATCACCTGTGGGAGAGAGAAAAGTTACCACATCGCAGGATTAGTACATAAAACTCCTCTTTCCCCCCTTTTTAACCCCCCTCTTTGCCCCCACATTCGCCCCACCACTCTGTTCAAACGTTCTTTTTAATAACCCGCTCATTCCAGTTTTTCTTCCACAATAAAAGTCCACGGTTCATCCGCCGTCTCAAGGTAGTGGTGCCTCCCTCGATATGTGACCCACAGTCTTGCCGGTTGCAGCATTCCAAATTTTATCTTCTTTTTATGAAGCACCGCCTTGGCCCGATTAAAGCTCGCCCTCCTTCTCGCCACCTCCGCACTCCAGTCTTGATAAACGCGGATCATCGCGTTCTCCCATTTACTGCTCCGAGTTTTCTTTGCCCATCTAAGGACCATTTCTCTATCCTTAAAACGGAGGAATCTCACCACTATGGCTCTGGGAATTTCTCCTGCTCTCGGCCCTCGCGCCATCACTCGGTATGCTCCCTCCACCTCCAACGGACCCGCCGGGGCCTCCGCTCCCATTAACGAGTGCAGCATCGTGCTCACATATGTCCCGACGTCCGCTCCCTCCACACCTTCAGGAAGACCAAGAATCCTCAGGTTGTTCCTCCTTGCGTTGTTCTCCAGTGCCTCCAACCTTTCCACACATCGTTTCTGATGTGCCTCATGCGTCTCCGTCTTCACCACTGTATGTCGTCCTCATTCTCGGCTGCCTTTGCCTTCACGACCCGAAGCTCCCACTCCTGGGTCTTTTGTTCCTCCTTTAGCCCTTCGATCGCCTGTAGTATCGGGGCCAACAGCTCTTTCTTCATTTCCTTTTTGAGCTCTTCCACACAGCATTTCAAGAACTCTTGTTGTTCAGGGCCCCATGTTAAACTGCCACCTTCCGACGCCATCTTGGTTTTTGCTTGCCTTCCTTGCCGCTGTTCTAAAGGATCCACTGCAATCCGGCCACTTTCTCCACCTTTTTCCATCCGTATCCAGGGGGGATTCCCTTCTGGTTTACCGCACAGTGTTTTTAGCCGTCAAAATTGCCGCTGGGGCTCCTATCAAGAGCCCAAAAGTCCGTTTCACCGGGAGCTGCCGAAACGTGCGACTCAGCTGGTCATCGCCGCACCCGGAAGTCCGATAACCTCACATTTGTCAACATTGTATTCCATCTGCCAGACCCTAGCCCATTCACTTAGCCTATCCAAATCCCTCTGCAGACTTCCAGTATCCTCTGCACTTTTTGCTTTACCACTTATCTTAGTGTCGTCTGCAAACTTGGACACATTGCCCTTGGTCCCCAACTCCAAATCATCTAGGTAAATTGTGAACAGTTGTGGGCCCAACACTGATCCCTGAGGGACACCACTAGCTACTGATTGCCAACCAGAGAAACACCCATTAATCCCCACTCTTTGCTTTCTATTAATTAACCAATCCTCTATCCATGCTCCTACTTTCCCCTTAATGTCATGCATCTTTATCTTATGCAACAACCTTTTGTGTGGCACCTTATCAAAGGCTTTCTGGAAATCCAGATATACCACATCCATTGGCTCCCCATTATCTACCGCACTGTTAATGTCCTCAAAAAATTCCACTAAATTAGTTAGGCACGACCTGCCCTTTATGAACCCATGCTGCGTCTGTCCAATGGGACAATTTCCATCCAGATGCCTCGCTATGTCTTCCTTGATGACAGATTCCAGCATCTTCCCTACTACCGAAGTTAAGCTCACTGGCCTATAATTACCCACTTTCTGCCTACCTCCTTTTTTAAACAGTGGTGTCACGTTTGCTAATTTCCAATCCGCCGGGACCACCCAGAGTCTAGTGAATTTTGGTAAATTATCACTAGTGCATTTGCAATTTCCCTAGCCATCTCTTTTAGCACTCTGGGATGCATTCCATCAGGGCCAGGAGACTTGTCTACCTTTAGCCCAATTAGCTTGCCCATCACTACCTCCTTGGTGATATCAATCCTCTCAAGGTCCTCACCTGTCATAGCCTCATTTCCATCAGTCACTGGCATGTTATTTGTGTCTTCCACTGTGAAGACCGACCCAAAAAATCTGTTCAGTTCCTCAGCCATTTCCTCATCTCCCATTATTAAATCTCCCTTCTCATCCTCTAAAGGACCAATATTTACCTTAGCCACTCTTTTTTGTTTTATGTATTTGTAGAAAGTTTTACTATCTGTTTTTATATTCTGAGCAAGTTTACTCTCATAATCTATTTTACTCTTCTTTATAGCTTTTTTAGTAGCTTTCTGTTGCCCCCTAAAGATTTCCCAGTCCTCTAGTCTCCCACTGATCTTTGCTACTTTGTATGTTTTTTCCTTCAATTTGATACTCTCCCTTATTTCCTTAGATATCCACGGTCGATTTTCCCTCTTTTTACCGTCCTTCCTTTTTGTTGGTATAAACCTTTGCTGGGCACTGTGAAAAATCACTTGGAAGGTTCTCCACTGTTCCTCAACTGTTTCACCATAAAGTCTTTGCTCCCAGTCTACCTTAGCTAGATCTTCTCTCATCCCATTGTAATCTCCTTTATTTAAGCACAAAACACTCGTGCTTGATTTCACCTTCTCACCCTCCATCTGTATTTTAAATTCCACCATATTGTGATCGCTCCTTCCCAGATTGCCAATGGAGAAAGTCACGATCAGCAAGTCCCTTTATGATACTTGTTTCCAACTTAGTTAGCATCAGAACAGAGTTAATATAACTCTCTTTTCTTGTGTTTTATATGGATGCTTTTCCTCAGCTAACTCATCTGTTTCTTAGTTGACTATCCTACTTTAAATATATTCTTTGTTTTTTATTGTATTCCTACCCATAAGTCATACAAATAGTTTACCTTGGAAAGTACAAACTCCTGTTGTCAATGTCAGATGACTATATGGGCAGCAAGGTAGCAAAGTGGTTAGCACTGTTGCTTCACAGCGCCAGGGTCCCAGGTTCGATTCCGGCTTGGATCATTGTCTGTGCGGAGTCTGCACGTTCTCCCCATGTTTGTTTGGGTTTCCTCCGGGTGCTCCGGTTTCCTCCCACAAGTCCCGAAAGACGTGCTTGTTAGGTGAATTGGACATTCTGAATTCTCCCTCTGTGACCCGAACAGGCACCGGAGTGTGGCGGCTAGGGGCTTTTCACAGTAACGTTATTGCAGTGTTAATGTAAGACTACTTGTGACACTAATAAAGATTATTATTATGTCACGCAATCCTTAATACGCAGCTGTCGAGCATAATTGGCATATAACTAGGACAGCTCACACACTTGTTATCTTCGCAACATACATTGAAATATAATTCAAGCATTCTATTTGTGCACCTCTCTTCATAGAATCTACAGCACGGAGAGAGGCCCCTTCAGCCCAAACTGGTCCATGCCAACCAAAAAGCTCAGCTCAGCTGTTTCATTTCATAGAATCTACAAAGTTCACAGAATTCTACTTCATTTCATAGAATCTACTTAATTTCATAGAATCTACCTTTTGTTAAATGTCATTATCCCTTTTCTGATATTTTTCTTATTGTCTTCCTCTCATATTTCTAATGACGTTTTTCCCCTTTTCTCTCTTTTCAGTGACGTAAACGTGAAGTTTTTATTAGATTTATATTTTTATTTATATTGGGAATGGTTAGTGAAAGGCCAATACACATGGAGGATGTATTTTCCTTGCCCCCTTCCCCAGCATTAAACAGGGGCAGCATACTTGTCCAATTCCAAACTCACCGGGTTTTTAATGACCCATCCCTAGCAGAGACTGGCATGAATGGAAGGTGCAGCAAAATGTGATGCTAATAAAGCCCTCTCAATCCTGCAGCTGTATCTTGAGCTTCAGCCTAGTATCTCTGGCTTCAAATGGAGATTGGGAAGCAGCAAGTCCCAATTATATTTTCTACTTCCTGGGAGATGCTGAAATTTAAATAAATGTTCATTTTAAATTCTTTGACATGATTCCTGGAGACTTCCTCAAAGCACCATATTCTTAGGGTGGCGCAGTGGTTAGGACTGCTGCTTCACGGCGCCGAGGATCCAGGTTCGATCCCGGCACTGCGTCATGTCCGTGTGGAGTTTGCACATTCTCCCCGTGTCTGTGTGGGTTTCACCCCCACAACCCAAAGGTGTGCAGGCTAGGTGGATTGGCCACGCTAAATTGCCCCTTAATTGAAAAAAAAAAAATTGGATACTCTAAATTTATTTTTTAAAAGCACCATATTCATCCAGTGCCACAGCCTAGCCAGAGAGTGACTTGGGAATTTAGGTGGGAATTTCAAATACCCATTCTGACCTCGTTTATCTTACCCCATCTTTGTTGAGCAGTTCTTGTGAAAGGAGACCAAAGATTAATCTTCCTGCTATTCATTCAATCTCACTAATTTTGAAGGTAGGCACAGCTTTGGGAGGCAGTATGTGCAGTCAGCTAGATTGTTAGCTTGTGGCTCAGAATGACATGAATAGCAATGGGTTTAATTCCCAGCCTGGCCAAGGTAGACTTGGGAGCTGCCACCCTGCCCTGCCCCTGAGATTTTGCAATGCTAAACCACCACTACAATAAACCATTGTCAAGGAAACAGCTCAGGATGAAGCATCAGCAGACAATAAGCCAAAGGGCTTCAAGGTTTAAACTACTGCCACAGGATCATCACCAATAAAACACTTTAGTCAATATTTGAGTATTTTAGCGGGTAGATGCAATTGATATTTCTGTCTGATATAAATATCATACAAGACTGAAGAAAGCTCTGTGTAAAAGTTAACCAAAGTGTTTTCTTTAGGTTGTAGAGCGATGTCCATGGGTCAGGGACAAGAAGTTCATGCCAGAAAGTTGGTGGCAATGTCCATGCATCAGGTCAGACAAAAAACATGTGAATGTCAATCATAAATTAATTTCATGCTGTATCAGTCACCTTCCGTTTTGAAGTTTTCAAAGATTTCCATGGTTCTTGTACTCCTCAAGTTGAGACACATCCTATCGTTATGGGCGAGGCGTTTTCAGAACCCCAAAATGTATCATGGAGTTCATCCAACTTCCCCCTTTAATGTATTTGTTGCTTTTCCGAGCACACGGCTTGTTCTCCAGGTGTGATACAGCAATTAAATGGTTTTGAAACACAAAACAATGTTTATTCCATGAACTCAACTTAACCCTTTTAAATAAACATTGGAATCTTTAACGCCCCCTTACTTCAAAGATAACCCCGAAAATATTACAACACTAAATAATCCTTCAGTTATTCCTTTCAACATCCAAGAGAGACTTAACACCTTTAAACAGAAACACATCAGGTTAAAGGCTTTACTATTATGAGTTTAAATCACCCAAATGATCCAGAGATAGTCTTTCATGGCAGAGATCACAGCAGATCCAGCTCACTGCACACAGACACATCCCAGCTCTTTTCAAACTGAAACTAAAAAACTGCAAAATGGCTGATCTAAAGCCCAGCTCCACCCACACTCTGACATCACTACATTTCTTAAAGGTACATTGCTTAAACATTCATTTCTTAAAGGCACTCTCACATGACAACTCCACCCAAGAAACCATCAACTTCAAGATGGTTTCATTTTTCACTTTTACACCATCCACTAAGAAATGTACACAGTAAATATACCTTTCGGTTAAAAAAAAACATCCGCAAACAGGTATAATAATATAGTCCATTTTTCTTTGTTCTTCTTCCTCCAACCGAAATCTATATTTTTAAAAAGCACCATATTCTTCCAGTGCCACAGCCTAGCCAGAGAGTGACTTGGGAATTGAGGAACCAAAATATTGACAGTCTCTTTGAACAAAGTCTCTGCATGATCCATCCATTCCTCTACTCCTTGGCATTTCTCTTCAGAATCAGATAATTTAGTTCAATCTGACCACAGAGCCCCTTGCAATTCTCCAATACAGGAACATTGGTTACCACAGCTTTCAGGCAGTCAAATGCCTGTTGAAAGTCCGCTGTCCATTGAAATTATTGATGTTTCTTTAGCAAGTCCATCAGTGGAGTAATCACACCACAAAACCTTTGCACAACTGTTCGATCAAATCCACTCATGCTAAGAAATCGCATTATTTCCCTTCGTCTTGAGGGTATCGGAAACTCCTCTAGGAAAGTGATTCAGGCTTCTCCAAATTCACTTTCGGCTAGGTTCATCACCAAACCCGCCACCTGAAGTCGATTGAAGAACTCCATACAATGTTTTAAATGTTCTTTCCATGTCTGGAAGTTGTAAATAAAAGCAGATTGTCCCAATTTCTCAATGCAATCCTTCAAACGTGGGATACGGTAAGAGTCCATTCTTATAACTGCATTCACCTTTCGATAGTCCACACACAACCGTTGGGTACCGTCTGGTTTAGGTACCATCACTATGGGTGAGCTCCATTGGCCGCAACCCACGTCAATTATGCCATTCTTCAGCATACACTCAATCTCTCTGTTAGCATGTGCCAATTTTAAAGGATTAAGTCTATATGGATGGTGTTTGATAGGAACAGCATTTCCCACATCTACATCATGTATAGCCATTTTAGTACTTCCTAATTTATCTCTACAAACTTGCCCATGTGATATCAATAACTCTTTCAGGTCAGTTTGTTTTTCCTCTGGGAGGTAACTTAACAATTCATCAGTTGGAAGGATTCTCACCTTTGATTTCATTGGTTCTGTCGGAGCCCACTCCAGGACTTCTGCACAATAGTCTAAACTGACACTCAAGCGCAATACTGAAGGAGTATTCCACTGTCAGATGTCTGGGGTGGGATTCTCTGTTTGCCGATGCTGAAATCGCGAAACACGATTGGGCAGAGAATAGATTCCGACGCCAAAATCGCAGAGGGCACAATTTGATGCCAAATCACAATTCTCCATCAACTCGACAGTGGCGTCAATGTGTACCGGAATGCAAGTACATTAAACAACGTTTGCATATCATTAGGGGCCCGACCCAGTATTCTCTGGGGCCTCCGCGATTCTCCTCCTTTGATGGGCCGAGTTCCCGACACTACGGTTCACTTGTGCTTTTAAAAATAGTGAAACCGGCGTCATGGATGATGAGAGAGAGAGGAGGTAGGACAGAGAGAGGAGAGACTGTGGGCCGGACACTGGCCGGGCTGGCTGGGGTGTGAGGGTGCCCTGCTCGGGGGGGGGGGGGGGGGGGGGGGTGATGGGGGCATGGACCGAGTGGCCAGGGTGACCCCGACGTGACTGGGGCAGTGCCCAGGCATGGACCGGCATTACCATGGCCATCTTGCTGCTCACCCCACTGACCGCCCACCAGCCGCATGGGCGCCCCCACCCCCCCCCCAACCAAGGGGCACAGATACTGCATCCCACCCTCATAACCCCTCACTCCACCACCCCTGACCATCCCCCCTCCCACCGCCTGCAACCCCCTCCATGATACATACCTGCCACACTACGGGGTGGGGGCACTAGGTTGGCAGTAACAACGGGTCTGGTCCATGGGATGGAGGATGATGATAACCCGCTCTGCGATGAGCCCTGGTGCTCCGCATCATTTGACAGTGTCTGACTCCTGCCCACGGTAGCACTTCCACCGTCCATCTGGGTGATCCCTGCATTTAAGCTCATCATTCCTTCAAACATTTCCATCGGATCCTCTGGGGTGGCAGTGATGGGGACGGTCAGGAGGGGCGGTGTGGAGCACAGGCCACCCACAATTCCTGCCCATTCCCAACCCCCCCCCCCCCCCCCCCCCCCCGACCACCCCAGAACAACCCACCCCTCACAACCATTGGACAGAGCATCGACGCAGGTTGTAAAGGTGGTAAAAGGTGTTTAATGTGACAACATATATACAGGTTTGTGCCCTAGCCCCTATAACCAAACAGTGCCCTGCACCTGTGCCAAGTTTTATTTTTTTCAATTTAGAGTAACCAATTCATGTTTTCCAATTAAGGGGCAATTTAGCGTGGCCAATCCACCTACCCTGCGCATTTTTGGGTTGTGGGGTTGAAACCCAGGCAAACACGGGGAGAATGTGCAAACTCCACGCAGATAGTGACCCAGAGCCGGGATCGAACCTGGGACTTCAGCGCCGTGAGGCAGCAGTGCTAACCCACTGCGCCACCATGCTGCCCACACCCGTGACAAGTTAACAGGTGTCTAACTTCCTGGTCTTACTGTTCCTAACACTACACTTAGGTGGTTCCCCAGATGGTACAACAGGAGTTTAGGCGGCGTGATGTGATTCCTGCCCCGCGACCTGGGTCCCCGTTGGCGGGCGTCTTCTGGGGCGACCGGGCCTGGATGGGCCCAGCTGTTGCTTCAATGTCCCAGGTAGCATGGTGCTACCCCGTTCTGCCCGCTGTCCACCAGATGCACCAGGGACAGGAGGGGGAAGTCCGAGGTGAGGTCTTCTGTCACCTCCCCTGCGGCAGTCACTGGCATAGCCCCCCATCACCTCCTGCTCCCTCGGGGTGCCCGATGGCCCCAACGTTTCAAACAACTTTGTGTCTGGGGATGCGGTGTAAGGTAAGCTTTTGATTACGCTGACGTTGGCCACTACACAGACAATCAACAGTATCACTGTCTGGTGCTTGTCACCTGTTATAGTGTTTGCCCTGAAGAAGTAATGCCTACGTTTTGCGCATTGCGTCCAATCGTTAATGCTCGCATCAAACACATCCAATCTGCTGAAGAGTAGCATTTTGAAAGTAGTACAAACCCTTCCCCAGTGGTACCAGTCGAGATGGCCTGGTTTCCAATGATTAGCAGCGCCGCCTATAGCTTACTTTATCCTTGTCGCCAATATTGTGGCCACAGAAGACTCCACACAAGAGGAGTATATAAACTGGTTATTTATTATATAAGTAACTAGTTACAGAATGTACCCAGATCTGGTCGGCTACCACTTGGGCCGAGCTTTAATACATAGTGTCCATTGCTCTGCTGCTGGGGCCCCTGCCCCTCAGTGGGAAACCCGTCCTCAACGAGCCTCACCGGAGAATAATTGGCCCACCCCGTAGGTCTCATGCAGGTTATAACTTAGTTATAGGCTGAAAGCATTATTTCCCTCCTACACTACAAGAAGTAAAACTTGTACCACTGAGTGACTGCACCATTACCAACAAGCTAAGGTACCTGCAACTCAAAAACTTCCTACGAAAGGAGACAAGGACATACCCACAACCGCCCCGACAGACATTACTGGATGAGTTACTGGACACAAGCATCCTAGATAAAGGAAACTGTAGTGGCATGCATGACAGACTGGTAGAAAGGGCCGACACCGTACTGGACGCAACAAGAAAGAAATGGGAGGAGGACCTGGGGATTGAAATAGGGTGGGGACTCTGAAGTGAAGCACTGCATAGGGTCAACTCTACCTCCACGTGCGCAAGGCTCAGCCTGACGCAACTAAAAGTGGTACACAGAGCCCATTTAACAAGAACTCGAATGAGTTCCTGGAGGTGGAGGATAGATGGGAACGGTGCCAAGGAGGCCCGGCCAACCATGCCCACATGTTCTGGGCTTGCCCCAGACTTGCTGGGTACTGGACAGCCTTCTTCGAGGCAATGTCCAAAGTGGTGGGGATGAGGGTGGAGCCATGCCCGAAAGTGGCGGTCTAAAGGGTATCAGACCAGCCAGATCTATTCCTGGGGAGGAGGGTGGAGGCCCTTGCCTTTGGCTCCCTGATCGCCCGCCGTAGAATCTTGTTCGGCTGGCGGTCAGCAGCACCACCCAAAGCTGCAAACTGGCTGTCCGACCTCTCAGAATCTCTCCAAATGGAGAAAATCAAATTTGCCATCCGAGGGTCAGACGACAGCTTCCACAGAACGTGGGAGCCATTCTCCCAATTCTTCCGGGACCTGTTGTGGCCAACGAACAAGCAGAAGAATAGCCAGGTAGCCAAGAATAAGGGTAAAGTAGTCGAGGCACCGGGGGGGGGTGGGGTGGGGGGGGGGGGGGGGGGGGGGGGGCAGGGCATTCCACGCCCTTACTACTCTGAGTAAAGAACCTACCTCTGACATCTGTCTTATATCTATCTCCCCTCAATTTAAAGCTATGTCCCCTCCTGCGAGACATCACCATCCGAGGAAAAAGGCTCTCACTGTCCACCCTATCCAACCCTCTGATCATCTTGTATGCCTCAATTAAGTCACCTCTTAACCTTCTTCTCTCTAACGAAAACTGCCTCAATTCCCTCAGCCTTTCCTCATAAGATCTTCCCTCCATACCAGGCAACATGCTGGTAAATCTCTTCTGCCCCTTTCCAATGCTTCCACATTCTTCCTATAATGCGGCGACCAGAATTGCACGCAGTACTCCAAATGCGGCCGCACCAGAGTTTTGTACAGCTGCAACATGACCTCACGGCTCCGAAACTCAATCCCTCTACCAATAAAAGCTAACACACCGAATGCCTTCTTAACAACCCTCTCATCCTGGGTGGCACCTTTCAGGGTTCTATGCACATGGACACCGAGATCTCTCTGCTCATCCACACTACCAAGAATCTTACCATTAGCCCAGTACTCTGTCTTCCTGTTATTCCTTCCAAAATGAATCACCTCACACTTTTCTGCATTAAACTCCATTTGCCACCTCTCAGCCCGGCGCTGCAGCTTATCTATGTCCCTCTGTAACTTGTAACATCCTTCCGCACTGTCCACAACTCCACCGACTTTAGTGTCATCAAATTTACTCACCCATCCTTCTACGCCCTCCTCCAGGTCATTTATAAAAATGACAAACAGCAGTGGCCCCAAAACAGATCCTTGTTGTACACCACTAGTAACTGACTCCAGTCTGAACATTTCCCATCAACCACCACCCTTTGTCTGCTTCCAGCTAACCAATTTCTGATCCAAACTGCTAAATCACCCTGAATCCCGTGCCTCTGTATTTTCTGCAGTAGCCTACCGTGGGGAACCTTATCAAACGCTTTACTGAAATCCATATACACCAAATCACTGCTTTACCCTCATCCACCTGTTTGGTCACCTTCGCAAAGAACTCAATAAGGTTTGTGAGGCACGACCTACCCTTCACAAAACCGTGGTTGACTATCTCTAATCAAATTATTCCTTTCAGATGATTATACATCCTATCTCTTATGAACCTTTCCAATATTTTGCCCACAACAGAAGTAAGTCTCACTGGTCTATAGTTACCAGGGTTGTCTCTACTCCCCTTCTTGAACAAGGGGACAACATTTGCTATCCTCCAGTCTTCTGACACTATTCCTGCAGACAAAGATGACTTAAAGATCGAAGCCAAAGGCTAGGCAATCTCCTCCCTAGCTTCCCAGAGAATCCTAGGATAAATCCCATCCGGCCCAGGGGACTTATCTATTTTCACACTTTCCAGAATTGCTAACACCTCCTCCTTCTGAACCTCAAGGCCTTCTAGTCTAGTAGCCTGAATCTCCGTATTCTCCTCGACAACATTGTGCTTTTCCTGTGTGAATACTGATGAAAAATTCATTTAGCACCTCTCCTATCTCCTCGGACCTCCAAGCACAACTTCCCACGACTGTCCTTGACTGCCCTACTCTAACCCTAGTCAATTCGTTTATTCCTGACATATCTATAGAAAGCGTTAGGGTTATCCTTGATCCTATCTGCCAAAGACTTCTCATGTCCCCTCCTGGCTCTTCTTAGCTCTCTCTTTAGGTCCTTCCTAGCTATCTTGTAACTCTTGGGCGCCCGAACTGAACCTTCATGTCTCATCTTTACATAAGCCTCCTTCTTCCTCTTGACAAGTGTTTCGACTGCTTTAGTAAACCACGGTTCCCTTGCTCGACCACTTCCTCCCTGCCTGACAAATACATACTTATCAAGGACACGCAATAGCTGTTCCTTGAACAAGCTCCACATTTCCATTATGCCCATCCCCTACAGTTTTCCTCTCCATCCGATGCATCCTAAGTCATTGCCTCGTCGCATCATAATTGCCTTTCCCCAGATATAACTCTTGCCCTGCTGCATATACCTATCCCTTTCCATCACTGAAGTAAAACGTAATCGAATTGTGGTCTCTATCACCAAAGTGCTCCACCTATCTCCAAATCAAACACCTGTCCTGGTTCATTACCCAGTCATTACCCAGTACTAAATCCAATATGGCCTCGCCTCTCGTTGGCCTATCTACATACTGTGTCAGGAAACCCTCCTGCACACATTGGACAAAAACGGACCCATCTAAAGTACTCAAACTATAGCGTTTCTAGTCAATATTTGGAAAGTTAAAGTCCCCCACAACTACCCTATTGCTTTCGCTCCTATCCAGAATCATCTTTGCAATCCTTTCCTCTACATCTCTGGAACTTTTCGGAGGCCTATAGAAAATCCCTAACAGGGTGACCTCTCCTTTCCTGTTTCTAACCTCAGCCCATACTACCTCAGTAGACGAGTCCTCATCAAACATCCTTTCTGCCACCGTAATACTATTCTTGACTAACAATGCCACCCCTCCCCCTCTTTTACCACCTTCCTTGAGCTTACTGAAATATCTAAACCCCGGGACCTGCAACAACCATTCCTGTCCCTGCTTTATCCATGTCTCCGAAATGGCCACAACATCGACGTCCCAGGTACCAACCCATGCCGCAAGTTCACCCACCTTATTCCGGATGCTCCTGCCATTGAAGAAGACACACTTTAAACCACCTTCCTGCCTGCCGGTACACTCCTGCAACTTTGAAACCTTACTCATGACCTCACTACTCTCAACCTCCTGTATACTGGAGCTACAGGTTCCCAAGCCCCTGCTTAACTAGTTTAAACCCTGCCGAAGAGCATTCCCAAATTTCCCCCCCCCCCCCAGGATATTGGTACCCCTCTGGTCCAGGTGTCGACCATCCCGTTTGAGGTCCCACCGACCCCAGAATGAGCCCCAATTATCCAGAAATCTGAAACCCTCCCTCCTGCACCATCCCTGTAGCCACACGTTCAACTCTTTTTTCTCCCTATTCCTCGTCTCGCTATCACATGGCACGGGGAACAACCCAGAGATAATAATCTGTTTGTCCTAGATCTAAGTTTCCACCCGACCTCCCTGAATTCCTGCCTTACATCCCTATCCCTTTTCCTACCTATGTCGTTGGTACCTATGTGGACCACAACTTGAGGCTGTTCCCCCTCCCCCTTAAGGATCCCGAAAACACGATCCGAGACATCACGCACCCTGGCACCTGGGAGGCAACATACCAAACGTGAGTCTCTCTCGTTCCCACAGAACCTCCTATCTATCCCCCTAACTATGGAGTCTCCAATGACTAATGCTCTACTCCTCCCCCCCTTCCCTTCTGAGCAACAGGGACAGACTCTGTGCCAGAGACCTGTACCCCATGGTTTACCCCTGGTAAGTCGGCCCCCCCAACAGTATCCAAAGCTGTATACTTGTTACTAAGGGGAACGACCACAGGGGATCCCTGTACTGACTGCTTCCTCCTAGCCCCTCTCACCGTCACCCATCTATCTTTATTCTTCAGAGTAACTACATCCCTGAAGCTTCTATCTATGACCACCTCTGCCTCCCGAATGATCCAAAATTCATCCAGCTCCAGCTCCAGTTCCCTAAAGCGGTTTCTGAGGAGCTGGAGAGGGTGCACTTCCCACAGATGAAATCAGCAGGGACACTGACGGCGTCCCTCACCTCAAACATTCTGCAGGAGAAACATTGCACTACCTTGCTTGCCATCCCCTCTAGATAAAAAAAGAAAAAGAAAGAAAGAGCTTACCTGTTATTCACTCCCCTTCTCAGCAAGCACTCACTCAGCAACCTCTGCGCCCCGCACAATAACACCTGAGGGAAAATAAAAGAAAAACTACTTACCAGTCACCAGCCAATCCCTTGCCTGCAGGCTGTGACATCACGGTTCAACTTCTTTCTACTTCTCCCTGCCCTCAAGCCTTCCTCTTGATCTTTACAGCGGTTGGGTTTTTTTGGTTGGAGGAGGGGGTAGGGAGGGAAACACTGAAGAAGTGTTTCGGGTTTAATTGTCACCAATTGTTCTGTAATTGTTTCTCCGGCACCCAAATGTCTATGTACCTCTCCAGTCCCCCCCCCCCCCCCACCACAAACAGATGCCTACTTATGTGCTAAAAACAATATTGCCAATTGTACAGAGCTGCTGTTGTTGAGCTAGCACATAATACCCTACCAGTTATTTTATTCTAACTATCTTTTTGTTGTTTGTTTTGTTTTTTGTTTTGTGTTCCCTTCTCTTCTATGTATATATATATTCCATTTTGTGTATATGTACTTTGTTCAAAAACCCAATAAAAAACATTTATATAAAGAAAACTATCCTTTACCATAGCCTTTAACTTAAATCAGGTTTGATGATGCTTAGACCTGAAATATTAAGATCGGTCTTAACCCGGGCATGCAACATGCAATGGCCTATTACTGCCATTGGGAAGCATGAGCCTTTCAAGGCCTTGTTGCCATTCCACCAGAGAGCTGGAGTCCAACCACAGCTCATCAACTCTGGTGATATCAGGCAGTCTAAAGGTTGTTCAGGCATATGGACAAGCAGCTTCAGTGGGGAGGAGTGGTCCATTGCATAGGGTGCAAAGGCTCATATTATTTTATGGAACTCAGAGATGCAATCCTGTTTGAAACCACTTGTTCTTCACTGCCTGGTATAACTAGGTGGAATGTGTGTGGAGTTCAATTCACCCTCCTGTCCCTCTACATTATGTAAGTGCATCATTGGATCCCAATTACCAGACAGCAATGAGTCTGATTTAGGTGAGTGGCTAATTTTGGTGAGTGCCGAGTCTAGAATCATAGCACAAAATGCCTGAGCCGGTGATGACCCCCTATAAGAATAATTTAGTTAGTCCTATTCACCATCTTTTTCCTATAGCGTTGCAATAGGCACGATTTAACGGCCTCGTTACACCCGATTTGCTACGCTTGTAACGCCTCGTGAGATTTAACGGAGTCTTGTGAGAAGTCACGATCTGGATCTCGCCCTCACTTATCATGATCCAGATCAGTATATTTAAATGAATCATTAGGCTAATTTAAATATGCGTTTGTGGGATTCTCCCAGGGCCGGGACCTAATGACCACACCTGGGAGACCAGGGCGCCATTTACTACTGGTTTCCACAAACATGGACCAGTCGTAATGGCACCTGGAGGGGTTTCCCAGGCCATTAGAGACCACTGTGAGGTTGGGGACAGAGCAAGGTGGTACTCCCTTTGGCACCTGGGCACCTTGGCATTTCCAGGATGCTAGAGTGGTGCCCAAGTGCCAGGTTGGCACTGCCAGGGATCGGGTCCAGGGAGGTGGGGGAAGGGATGAAGGGGCATTTCCGGGGACCTCCCGAAGGTTGTGGAGATGGGGGGTGTCGAAAACGGGGAGCAGGGAATTAAGTCAGCAAAACAAAATGGTGCCCCGATCTACGAGAAGCCTTCCCACTGGGCTTATGCAACTCCCTTTTGCAAGTCACAATTGAATAAACCTCCCCACACATCTGCATTCCAGAGCCTAACCACTTACGGTGTTAAAATGTTGTTTCCTCGCGTCAGCTTTGGAATTTTTGCCTTAAATTGGTGTTGTCTTGTTCCCTACCCTTCCACAAATGGAAACTGTTTCTCTCCAGCTACTCCAGCTGACTCGGAATTTTGAACATCGCTCCCACATTTTCTCTCAACTTTCTCTTCTCTAAGGAATCTCCAGCTTCTCCAATCTACCCATGTAACTGAAGCCTCTCTTCCCTCAAACTATTCTCGTAGCACTTTGCTGCATCACTCAGTAACTATGCTTTATATCCTGGGATACAATCACATTTGATGAAGTCCAGACCTGAAGTGCAGTGTCCGGAATTTCACACAACATTGTTGTGATCAAACCAGTGTTTTGAAAAGGTTTATCATAACTTCCTTGTTTTTATGTTCTATGTCTCAATTTATAAAGTCCAGGTTCCCATATTGCATTTTAACCACCGTTTTCAAATTCCCTTTCGACCTTAAATGATTTGTGTCATTTGCACAATGAGTCAATGTGGTTGACTCTTTAATGCCCTCTGAAATGACCCAGCAAACCACTCAGTCCAAGGGCAGTTAGGGATGGGCAATAAATGCTGGCCCAGCCAGCGACGCCCACATCCCATGAGTGAATTTTTAAAAATGTACCTCGAGCTCCTCTGCACCTGCACTTCTTTTGGAATACATTTACCAATGGATCTCGCCAATCCCATGTTTCCTTTGGAATTGTACCATTTAGTTTAGATTGCCTCTCCTTGTTCTTTCTACCAAAATGTAAAATGTTTCACCGCCCTGTGATAAATTTCACCTTCACGTTTCCTGCCATTCCACCAACCTGTTTGTAGCTGTCATAGAGAATTTACAAGATGGGGTGGGCAGCCAGTGAACTCAATACGATGAAAAGCTATCCAATCTTAATTCCACTTTCCTTGGTTCATCGCTCTGCAGTTCATGGTTATTCAAGTAGGCATCAAGTACTTTAACTGTGAGCTTATGCCTCTACCACCCTTAGAGTCAGAGATGTTTACAGCATGGAAACAGGACCTTCGGCCCAGCTTGTCCATGCCGCCCTTACAGAGTGCCAGATCCTGCCAGCTGAAGGATGAAAAAGTGTTTCCTCATCTTCTACCTAATCAATTACTAGAAATCAATGTCCTTGATTTTTTTTCCTCTTTCCTCAGGTAAATAAATCATCCCTATATACCTTATGTACACCCTATATACCTGATGTCATAATTTAATGCAGGTCAATTGAGTCAACCCTCATCCTGCTGTGTTCCATGGAAAACAAGCCCAGCCAATCCATTTCCTTTCCTCATAGAAAGAATTTTCCAGCCCTGGATTAGACTCCAATTTTGTTATAATTGGGTAGAAACCAGGAGCTTTTTTTTCAAAAAGATGAAATCTGAAATCTCAGTTAATTATTCAAAGAATGAAGCCACCAGATTGCACAGTTTAAAACAAAATAATTTTGGGTGTGCAAGAGTCCGACAAAACAGACACTAAATTCTATTTGGAGAACCACCTGTACTCTAAAACCCAGAATCAACATAAGTTAAATATGATTTAAGAGGCAAATTGCAGTTGATTACAAATGATTAATCTTTGCGATATACTGGACAGTTTGGATAGACCATTGTCCCTTCTCACGCTTTAGGGTGGATGGGTTTTACTCCAGAACTGCCATTTGGGATTGGACTTCATGAATGAGCTGCTCGAGACCTTACTCGTGAGTGAGAATGTGCACGAGTCTTTCCGAGTCTGGATAACCACCGAACCACATCCCAAGTTTCCGATCACATTGCTGCAGGTTAGTGTTTGTGCTGCAAAACTGTCAGATTGCCTCCATGTTAGGGACCGATCTAGAAATTTGTTTCCCAAATTCTGAGCACTTAAAGGATTAAAGCTGCTTGTGAACCTCACTGACAATGATCAAATTCATCCGTGTGATTTAAAACATTAGCAATGAGGATCAGTCCTGTTGAATTCTTAGGTTGGATTTATCTCTGTGATCTCAACAAGGTAGGAGGACAGGATAGTGAAGGAGAATGAGGCAAAATATGTCAGTGAAACCGACTGAGGTTTCACCACAACACCTTGGATTTTTATCTCTTCTTGCCCTTGTGGCTCTGCTGCCCCTTCACCTCAGGCTACATGTTAATGTTAGTGGGGAGGCAAGACAAATTCCTGATCAATCCGCACCTAGGCTGACAAGGTTGTAAGTCCAATCACGGGTGGCACGATAGCACAGTGGTTAGCACTGTTGCTTCACAGCTCCAGGGTCCTAGGTTCCATTCTGGCTTGGGTGACTGTCTGTTTGGAGTCTGCACGTTCTCCCCGTGTCTGCGTTGGTTTCCTCCGGATGCTCCGGTTTCCTCCCACAAGCCAAAGATGTGCGGGTTAGGTGGACTGGCCATGCTAAATTGCCCATAGTGTCCAAAACGATTAGGTGGGGTTGTGGGGATATGGTGGATGTGTGGGCTTTCCAGGGACTGGTGCAGACTTGATGGGCCGAATGGCCTCCTCCTGCACTGCAAATATGTTGTGTTGCCCTATTATGTATTTTCTTTCATTCCTTTTTCTTCTCATGTACTTAATGATCTGATGAGCTGCTCGCAGAAAAATACTTTTCACTGTACCTCGATACACGTGACAATAAACAAATCCAATCCAACTCTATGATTCTACTCCTTTGGGTCTTTTCAGTTCCTTTAGATTTCAGCAACCTCTTCTCCATTGGCCTGCATTCGATGGTGACAGTCTCTCATCGGAGTCAGAAGGTATGACCGTGAGTCATGGGCGTGATTCAGCAGACTGAAGTTAAAGTCCGCTTAACGGCACATTTAGCACGGTGTTACTCGCCAACTGCAGGACTGAGAAACACCGCGATGTTAACTGAACCTTGCCGTTATTTTGGCCTCGAGGAATTTCTCCCTGCCAGGTTTGCACATAGAGGGACTCCGACCCCCACCCCACTGCTTTCGGGCCCCCCAAGTTCTTTTGACCCACCGCCCCCCCCCCCCTGCGCACCCCTAAACCTATGGAGGCCCATGGGAATCCCCTGCTCACCCCATCTCTAGCCGACAACCCCTCCTCTCTCCACACACACACCCCCACCCACGGTCCAAGCCCTGGAATTTCCAACCTGATCCTTCAGCTGCAAGCCATTCATTTATTTCTCTTAGTGCGCTGTGATTGACAGCTTCCACAAACACAGGTGCGAGCCTTGCTTTACTCATCTCCCTTCATGGATGAGTAACTCCAAGTGCTGTAACCACAATATTTGCAAACATCAACCACATCGAAGAGGGTTAAATGCATTCCAATCACCCCACCCACCCCCCCTTCACGCTTTAGTGATTTTGAAGTGTAGATCTGGAAATTGACAGCACTTAACTCTCTTTGATCACTATCCGATTGTTCGCCATTATGACAACCACTGCAATATTGATGGTCTGTGCCCAGCCACCCCAACCCCAAGGGAGATATCCCGAATCCACGAGGCAGTCAACGTGTTGTTCCCCACTACTCCCATCCCTGCCCCCCCCCCCTCCCCCCCAGTCCTGGCAGGCACCCACCAGCAAACTCCTTCTGCTCCAGTGTAGAACAATTTTATGAACTTCTCTTACCTCCTCTCTCTCCCACGGAGGCCTTGGTGCCCAGATCCCGCTTTTCAATGCCTATTGTGAACCATGCCCGCATCACTCCCACTTGAGAGGGGCAGTGAATGGCAGAGACACGGAGCACACTGGGTCGGTCCCGTTAATGTAATATAAACACATACAAATGACAGATACGTAGGTACATATAGATACATAGAAGATAGGAGCAGGAGGAGGCCTTTTGGCCGTTCGAGCCTGCTCCGCCATTCATCACGATCATGGCTGATCATCCAACTCAACAGCCTAATCCTGCTTTCTCCCCATAGCCTTTGATCCCATTCTCCCCAAGCGCTATATCCAGCCGCCTCTTGAATATATATATTCAGATTTGCATGCCGATGCCAATGCAGGGCGAGGTTCGCGTTGCGGTGCCCAGCGGGGCCCCGGGGCATGGCATTTGTTTCGGCGCCTGGCGTGGACCCCATTTTTTAACGGTTGCCCAATTCTCTGCCCAATTGCCGAGGGGCGGAGAATTTAGCCCATCAGCTTCCTCCATCATAAGATGTTCGCTGATGATTGCACAATGTTCAGCACCACTCACATGCTGAAGGAGTCCCTGCTAATATCTGAACAACATTCAGGTGTGGGCTGATAAGTGATAAGTAACATCTCCCTTGGCATTTGATGGCATTACCATTGCTGAATCCCCCTCTGTCAGCATTCTGGGGGTTACCATTGACCAGAAACTTAAATGGACTAGCCATATAAATACTGTGGCTACAAGAGCAGGTCAAAGGCTAGGAATCCTGTGGTGAGTAACTCACCTCCTGACCTCCCAAAGACTGTCTACCATCTACTTCGGGAGTGTGATTGAATATTCCCCACTGCCTGGGTGTCTGCACCTCCAACACACTCAAGATGTTCAACACCATTTGGGACAAAGCAGCCCACTGCGGTGTGGGGCCGTGCCGGGGGAGGGGGCGGGAGAGGGAGGGGGAGGGGAGGGGGAGGGGGGAGGGGGGAGGGGGGAGGGGGGAGGGGGAGGGGGGAGGGGAGGGGGAGGGGGGGGAGAGGGGGGAGGGGGGAGGGGGAGGGGGAGGGGGAGGGGGGAGGGGGAGGGGGAGGGGTGGGAGGGAGGGGGGGAGGGGGAGGGGGAGGGGGTGGGAGGGAGGGGGTGGCGGGAGGTGGTGGAATAGCAGTATTGTCACTGGACTTGTAAATCTCTGGGGATCAAGGTTCAAATCCCACCACTACAGATGGTGAAATATGAATTCAATTAAAATCTGCAATTAAAAATCTAATGTTGACCATGAAACTATTGTCGATTGTCATAAAAACCAATCTGGTTCACTAATGTCCTTTAAGGGAAGGAAATCTGCCGTCCTTACCTGGTCTGGCTACATGTGACTCCAGAGCCACAGCAATGTGGTTGACTGTTAACTGCCCCCTCAAGGGCAGTTAGGGGTGGGTAATAAATACTGGCACAGCCTTCAATGCCCACGTCCCATGAACAAATAAAAAAAAACTTCCACCATGTTCAACATTCACTCTCTCCAGTGTAGCACCATTTAGACGCACTGCAGTATGAGGCTCCTTCACAGCACTTTCCAAACCTGCAACCACCTCAGGCAAGGGCAGCAGACACATAGGAACACCACCACCTGCAAAATTCCCTCCATCTTGAATTGGAAATATATTAGTGTCCAGTCTTCCAAGAGTCTCCTCCAATGTAAAACCGGAGATGAGTATATTGTCCAGATACACAAGGAGGGAGTAGAAATTAGGGTTGCCAAAGATCTTGGGCTGGATTCTCCGTTCCTGGGGCTAAGTGCCGGCATGAGAGGAGAATCCGCGGGAGTTTCACGACAGGGAAATCGGCGCAAACCCCTCACCGATTCCAGTACCGGTGTGGGGATAGCACCGGCACTGTGTGAAGCGCCCATGGATCACGCCGAAAACAGCCGGTGAATCGGCGAGTCCCGGGCTGCGCAATCGCAGGGTTGATCACCTGCACCGGTCGCGCCGTAAAACATGGCGCCAGCTGTGCTCAAACCCTGACCCCCCCCCCGCAAACCTCAACCCCCGCCACCCTCCAACAGAACCCCAGCCCTAGCAGAAGCCCCCCCCCCCAGCCAGCGGGACGCATCCCAGACAAGTGCAGCGGTGCTGGACACTGTACGCAGCCGGCACGCCGGGTTTCCGACCACTGGGACCACACATGGCCCACACCATCAGAAACCCGACCCAATCGGGAGTGGAGCATCGCGGGTGAGACGGCAGATGACGTGCCAAAGGCGTTGCAATGATGCGCAGCGCGCAGCCCGATGACGTCAGTTTGGAGGGAGCGGAGCATGGCGGACCAGCGTCAAACTGGCGCCTGCCCCAATTCCGGCGTCAGAATCCATTCTCCACCCAATCACGATTTCAGCATCGGGCTACGGAGAATCCAGCCCCTTATTCAGTACGTGCATGAAGGTGGCTGTGGCATTGCAAAGCCTAAATAGCTTTCCTGTGTTTTCGTAAAGTCCTTCAGATGTTGTTTGGAATGAAGTCTTCCTCAGCAATGGACAGCTGGTTACAGCCATGGAGCAAATGAAGATTGCAACAATACTTTGCAGGATTTGTATTGCTTCCTAAATCCTCGGTTACGGGTAAACATCTCTATGCTATGAGTGCCTGTAATCAGCACAAATTCTCAGCTTCCCACCTTTCTTCTTCACAAGGACTATGGGTGAGGTGTATGGACCCTTGGATGAAGCCTCATTCCAAGGATTCCCAAAGGTACCCCCTGACTTCATCCCAGTAATGTGGTGGAATCCTAAGGTGAGGAATCTTTTCTGGCTGGTCATCCTCAGTCACAATCCTAAGGTTCACCAAGTCGCAGTAACCAATGTCATTGCCATCGTCACTGAAAATTGTTCTGTGCTTGGGAAACATCCAGCTGTTGCTGCCTATGTGTTTCCTCTAACTGGTCAATGTCCATCTTTGAGATAAGATTAGAGATGTCTTCCCCAGTAGGTCCATTCTCCACAACTGTTTCAGGTTTGAAGACACATATAAGAATGTTCAGGAAGATATAAATATCTTTATGCATGAAACTTGCAATCTACAAATATTCTAGCCTTCTCTCCCACAGTGACTAGAGCTGCTCCAAGAATTACAGCAATAGAAAGCTCAGCGAGGTGAGAAACATAATGCTCTCAGGAATAATGTTAACCGGCTGGAGATGGCTGGGATGAGTCTTCAAGTATGGTGATGGCAGACGGGTAGTAGAATAACTCAATTCCATGATACTCAGAGACACTTTGAGTGCGTGAAACAAGGTTGACATCTTTTGACCTCCTCTTGCCAAGGTCATTACACATTGTATGTTCACCATGCATGCTTTGTAGGGATGCCCCAGTGTCTCTCAACACATTCGACCCTAACACCATGGCTATTCTCAACTCCCACAAAACTATCTTTTGTGGCACAAACAAGCAGGAAACTAAGGTTGTGGAAGGTGTGATTGAGGACAGCTTGACATAACCATATTAAGTTCTGTCCAAGACTTGCGAGGTGGAGATTTGAAAGAGTAAAGAGACATCTATCAGCTCACACTGTCCAGCAAGGTGCTCTTTGAAGAATTAGTTGTTAATGGTTGGTACCGGCGATAATCTCGCCCAACAACCCTTAGTCCACCTCCCCATCCTCCTAGCTCTCAGTATAAGGGAGAGTCTGGTGAGGGAGAGAGCATGCTTTCTGGTGTCTCTCTTCCTGCTTTCTGTAGGTGCTGGAGGCAGTCTCTTTTTAAAGTATCCAGCATCACTGTCATTCCAGCACCTCTTTCAAATATCCTTGGATGTGCTTTGGATGTAGAACAGCAAAGATTGGATCTGTGCTTGCTGCATAGCCATCTGCTCTTGTGTCTTCAGCATGATGAGTCACCTCTCAGTTGGTATCCTCCTACCCATTTTTCCCATGATCACGATCGCACACAATTGGGGCTTGTCACCAGTAAGTCTCCTCAATTGCATCTGGACATGCTCACTGCTTAAACTAAGCAAACTTTCAACTTCCTTTCCCTTGTTGGTTCGAAGGAGGGAGCCAGGGGGATGATTCCATTCAACAAGTTTACAAGCTCAACTGCACACCACCAGTCTTCTTCCGAAGGGTCACTTGATTTTTGCAATTTGTTTATGGAACGTGGCTGTTGTTGACTAGGCCAGCACTTATTGCCCATCACAATAGTTACCTCCAGCCTCTCAGGGCTTCTCAGACTTGAGGATACTCTGTGTTGTCCCCACTATCATCTGGCGTCACTAATAGCTGGTTGTATGCTCAAATTCCTCTCATTGGTTCTCCAGGCATTGACATGGACCTTGGAGCTTTCTCTCCACCTTTCACTTTTTCTGCACACTCTTCAGCTCAAACTCATGGCTCCTGGCTCTGCCTGCACAAGGCTCCCAGGGATACCACTCCCTCCCCCGAAGGGACTCACGGGTGCCAACAGATTTCCTCAACTCTTCCTTGCCAGCAGAACCTCGGCCTAGAGCCACCATGGCCAGCGTGGGTCAGTGTGAATTAGATGGACAGCACGATCTCCATGCTTCATGTGTCACACGGGAGGGTTTAAACTAGTATGGCAGGGGGGTGGGCACGGGAGCAATAGGTCAGAAGGTGAGAGCATTGAGGGAGAACTAGGGAATAGGGACAGTGTGGCTCTGAGGCAGAGCAGACAGGGAGAAGTTGCTGAACACAGCGGGTCTGGTGGCCTGAAGTGCATATGTTTTAATGCAAGGAGCATTACGGGTAAGGCAGATGAACTTAGAGCTTGGATTAGTACTTGGAACTATGATGTTGTTGCCATTACAGAGACCTGGTTGAGGGAAGGGCAGGATTGGCAGCTAAACGTTCCAGGATTTAGATGTTTCAGGCGGGATAGAGGGGGATGTAAAAGGGGAGGCGGAGTTGCGCTACTTGTTCGGGGGAATATCACAGCTGTACTGCAAGAGGACACCTCAGAGGGCAGTGAGGCTATATCATAGATTACCATAGCATTTACAGTGCAGAAGGAGGCCATTCGGCCCATCAAGTCTGCACCGGCTCTTGGAAAGAGCACCCTACCCAAGGTCAACACCTCCACCCTATCCCAGTAACCCCTCCCAACACTAAGGGCAACTTTGGACACTAAGGGCAATTTTGGACACTATGGGCAATTTAGCATGGCCAATCCACCTAACCCGCACATCTTTGGACTGTGGGAGGAAACCGGAGCACCCGGAGGAAACCCACGCACACACGGGGAGGATGTGCAGACTCCGCACAGACAGTGACCCAAGCCGGAATCGAACCTGGGACCCTGGAGCTGTGAAGCATTTGTGCTAACCACCATGCTACCGTGCTGCCCCTGGGTAGAGATCAGGAATAAGAAGGGTGCAGTCACAATGTTGGGGGTATACTACAGGCCTCCCAACAGCCAGCAGGAGATAGAGGAGCAGATAGGTAGACAGATTTTGGAAAAGAGTAAAAACAACAGGGTTGTGGTGATGGGAGACTTCAACTTCCCCAATATTGACTGGGACTCACTTAGTGCCAGGGGCTTAGACGGGGCGGAGTTTGTAAGGAGCATCCAGGAGGGCTTCTTAAAACAATATGTAGACAGTCCAACTAGGGAAGGGGCGGTACTGGACCTGGTATTGGGGAATGAGCCCGGCCAGGTGGTAGATGTTTCAGTAGGGGAGCATTTCGGTAACAGTGACCACAATTCAGTAAGTTTTAAAGTACTGGTGGACAAGGATAAGAGTGGTCCGAGGATGAATGTGCTAAATTGGGGGAAGGCTAATTATTACAATATTAGGCGGGAACTGAAGAACATAGATTGGGGGCGGATGTTTGAGGGCAAATCAACATCTGACATGTGGGAGGCTTTCAAGTGGCAGTTGAAAGGAATACAGGACCGGCATGTTCCTGTGAGGAAGAAAGATAAATACGGCAATTTTCGGGAACCTTGGATGACGAGTGATATTGTAGGCCTCGTCAAAAAGAAAAAGGAGGCATTTGTCAGGGCTAAAAGGCTGGGAACAGACGAAGCCTGCGTGGAATATAAGGAAAGTAGGAAGGAACTTAAGCAAGGAGTCAGGAGGGCTAGAAGGGGTCACGAAAAGTCATTGGCAAATAGGGTTAAGGAAAATCCCAAGGCTTTTTACACGTACATAAAAAGCAAGAGGGTACCCAGGGAAAGGGTTGGCCCACTGAAGGATAGACAAGGGAATCTATGTGTGGAGCCAGAGGAAATGGGCAAGGTACTAAATGAATACTTTGCATCAGTATTCACCAAAGAGAAGGAATTGGTAGATGTTGAGTCTGGAGAAGGGGGTGTAGATAGCCTGGGTCACATTGTGATCCAAAAAGACGAGGTGTTGGGTGTCTTAAAAAATATTAAGGTAGATAAGTCCCCAGGGCCTGATGGGATCTACCCCAGAATACTGAAGGAGGCTGGAGAGGAAATTGCTGAGGCCTTGACAGAAATCTTTGGATCCTCGCTGTCTTCAGGGGATGTCCCGGAGGACTGGAGAATAGCCAATGTTGTTCCTCTGTTTAAGAAGGGTAACAAGGATAATCCCGGGAACTACAGGCCGGTGAGCCTTACTTCAGTGGTAGGGAAATTACTGGAGAGAATTCTTCGAGACAGGATCTACTCCCATTTGGAAGCAAATGGACGTATTAGTGAGAGGCAGCACGGTTTTGTGAAGGGGAGGTCGTGTCTCACTAACTTGATAGAGTTTTTTGAGGAGGTCACTAAGATGATTGATGCAGGTAGGGCAGTAGATGTTGTCTATATGGACTTCAGTAAGGCCTTTGACAAGGTCCCTCATGGTAGACTAGTACAAAAGGTGAAGTCACACGGGATCAGGGGTGAGCTGGCAAGGTGGATACAGAACTGGCTAGGCCATAGAAGGCAGAGAGTAGCAATGGAGGGATGCTTTTCTAATTGGAGGGCTGTGACCAGTGGTGTTCCACAGGGATCAGTGCTGGGACCTTTTCTCTTTGTAGTATATATAAATGATTTGGAGGAAAATGTAACTGGTCTGATTAGTAAGTTTGCAGACGACACAAAGGTTGGTGGAATTGCGGATAGCGATGAGGACTGTCGGAGGATACAGCAGGATTTAGATTGTCTGGAGACTTGGGCGGAGAGATGGCAGATGGAGTTTAATCCGGACAAATGTGAGGTAATGCATTTTGGAAGGTCTAATGCAGGTAGGGAATATACAGTGAATGGTAGAACCCTCAAGAGTATTGAAAGTCAAAGAGATCTAGGAGTACAGGCCCACAGGTCATTGAAAGGGGCAACACAGGTGGAGAAGGTAGTCAAGAAGGCATACGGCATGCTTTCCTTCATTGGCCAGGGCATTGAGTATAAGAATTGGCAAGTCATGTTGCAGCTGTATAGAACCTTAGTTAGGCCACACTTGGAGTATAGTGTTCAATTCTGGTCGCCACACTACCAGAAGGATGTGGAGGCTTTAGAGAGGGTGCAGAAGAGATTTACCAGAATGTTGCCTGGTATGGAGGGCATTAGCTATGAGGAGCGGTTGAATAAACTCGGTTTGTTCTCACTGGAACGAAGGAGGTTGAGGGGAGACCTGATAGAGGTATACAAAATTATGAGGGGCATAGACAGAGTGGATAGTCAGAGGCTTTTCCCCAGGGTAGAGGGGTCAATTACTAGGGGGCATAGGTTTAAGGTGAGAGGGGCAAGGTTTAGAGTAGATGTACGAGGCAAGTTTTTTACGCAGAGGGTAGTGGGTGCCTGGAACTCGCTACCGGAGGAGGTAGTGGAAGCAGGGACGATAGGGACATTTAAGGGGCATCTTGACAAATATATGAATAGGATGGGAATAGAAGGATACGGACCCAGGAAGTGTAGAAGATTGTAGTTTAGTCGGGCAGCATGGTCGGCACGGGCTTGGAGGGCCGAAGGGCCTGTTCCTGTGCTGTACATTTCTTTGTTCTTTGTTGTTGTTCAACATCCAGAAAGTCGCCACTTTCTGCTCATCCCTTTTATCATTGAAGTGATTTTATCCTTAATCATTAACCTATTCCTCCTTGGCCATTGGTGTGGGAGCTGTTGGTATGCTTCTGGTGCTTATCAGAGATCCATGTTAGTGCTACACAGGTTTCTCACACACTGCAGGAAAAACATTCAGGAAAGCTGATATGAAAGTCAGTAAACTCCACTGTATTTGAAAATACTTCCAAAACATTGGAAATGACCCTCAAGACAGTGAATTCAGGGTCTCAGCACAAATCCTATAAGCACCAACCTGTCATTGAGAATGGCCACCAGCGTGAAGATCTCATCAAAGCCCTGGAGAGGGGTTTCAGAAGGAGAAAAACACCGGGGCCTGTGTTTCAGGGGCTCCATGCCCAATAGCAGCTTTTGCCTTTGCCTTTACCGACCGCACTGACTTTCTACCAAGTGGCGGCCAGCTCACCCGTCGGGGTACTCTCGCACACGTGCAGTGGGTGCGCCACTCTGGGACAATGTTCCAGTTCCAGCTCCAAATCCAATTACCCTGGAATGAGAGGATGAGTCCATGTGACCATTGACAGCCAGGGTGCATTCTGGGCAATGTAGTCTGCAATTAGCCACGTTCTCACTCTTCTGTATAGCTGCTTCCTGCTTTCAAGTTAATTGGTTGATGCTAATTTACTGGAAGGTTTTCCTACTTTTAAACTTGTAAGTGAAACAGTCATACACCAATCAAGTTATTGTCACTGTTACAGATATTCTCATTCGTACAAGGGATTTTTGTCTGCAGTGCTTGCTAGGTTGAAGACTTTTAAATGTCGTTGTCTGGATCTTGCATAGAGCCAGGTTCAAAGAAGCGATCCTAGTTGCATAATACGAATAACCTGGCTGTATGTACTTGTCTGACAAAGCTGTGAATGTAAAGTATCAAACTGTAATGTGAGCATTCAATGCGTTCTGGAGTGGAGGCATAAAGTACAAAATCCAAGAGGTTTTGCTAAACCTATATAAAACAGTTCAACTCCACTGCAACTGTGGTTCCCAATTTCTGTGCATTCAAAGGATGTGAGGGAGAGGGTTCAGAGAGGGGTGGGTACAGGATAAGGGACCCAGAAACAGGAGGAACACTAGAACCCATGATTTCTCTCCCTGGCGCCTGGATCACGCTCTTTAAAAGCTTCCCACAGGGTCACCAACCTGAAACGCTAACTCTATTTCTCACTCCACGGATTGTGCCTGATCCACTTAGTGTTTCCAACATTTTTATTTCAAATTTTCCGCACTTGTATCTTGCTCTTGAAATTTTCATTGTCTATTTTGCAGACATCCATCAAGTACACCAACGAGCCGCCTCAGGGAGTGCGGGCAGGGCTGAAAAGAACATTTACTGGGATCTCTCAAGATCAAATAGAATACTCAAACCTGCCCATGTGGAAACCACTCCTGTATGCAGTCGCTTTCCTGCACACCACTGTCCAGGTAATAAATCCCAGACTGACTCTGCAGTACTCTGATCGTATATTCTAGAATTATGCTCATTCAGTGAGTGGGGTTGACCACATCCCTGAAGGCAAGGATATTGTTGAACCTGAGGGGTGATGTTAACTCTGCTTGTTCATCAAATACTGAGTAGATATCCAGCACGCACTGACACCCCACTATCTTCTACGTAACCTGATTTCTGAGCAGGCAGCAATGATGCTCACCTAAAGTCATTGGGGGCTTCTTTAAATTTGCATTATTGAGCTGAACTGCAATTTTAAGTGTGACCTAAGCGAGTAAGCTGATGTAGCTTACTCAAAACAAGCAGAAAGATAAAGCTAATTGGTGGCAGGGAGCACTGAGGGAACCAGGAAGTCACTGGCCAGCACCACAGAACCAATAGCTGGAAAGAAGTTAAGTCACAGGGAAGGAGCTTGAGAGGATCTCACAGGAGATGGCAGAGCCTGGGGCACCAATGTCATCCCAAATCTTACCTATGGTATTCAAAAGAGCACTCCAGACCCTCCTGATACCACAAAGAATGTTTTTTTTTTAAAGTTTAAAATAAATCCTTTTGGGCCTCTTCCAGATTTGAATTGTAATTTTCCCTCAACACCATCATCTCTACTTTCCTGGCCTAGTTTTCACCAGATAGGGAAGTCCAAAATCATGTCTCATTTCTAACAATTTGTCCAAAAAGATTGCCTTTGCTACATGAACTGTTGTGCTTTACCCAGAAGTTGTACCTCCAAATCTCCTATTATGCCATAGCGTTTCTGTCTTGCTGCCCTGATCTTTGTGTTTATACATCCTCCCCACTGCATTTCAACTATCATCAAATCTGCACACAACTCTCAACAGGGTCTTGAATCCATTGCTTTACTCTGTCCACATTGTTCCCACTTCCTTGTCATCTTTTGGATGTTAATAAAACCATCAAAAATAAACAAATCAGGCATTTACAAACCTCTTCAAAAGACAATTCCACTTTGGAGCTCATACAATTGTGAATTGAACACACGGTTGTGAATTAAATACACAGCCATTCAAACTCTACTTGGAAAAGTGCTCTCAAATAACTTTCAAAATATACAGAGAGTCATCAAAACATTTTAAATCCCATTAAGTGTTCATAAAACTGTCAATCAAAACCAAGCTCACAGTCCCCTTGACAGTTGTGTCAACAACCCCTGCTGAGCTAAATCCATTAGTGGGCATGAAAAATTTCAGCCAAGCATTCATAATGGAATTACAAAACACAGCCCTGTCAACAACTAGAGCTGAATCAATTCAGGCCTTTTGAAATAGTAGAGTAGATATTCATTTGGTCCGCAGATCCAAAATGCTGAACTGAAGCCAGTACTACGCCACTGATTCAAAACACTGGACCGTGAATTAATGTAAAGATTAAAGTACAGAGTCAAATTACACATTTCTATACTGCTAAGTGCATGTGAGTTCTTTTGCCACAGGATCATGTACTCTAATGCATCGGAAACCTTTTAGAATGCTTCTGAATCTGATGGTCACTTATCTTGTGCAAAGTCCAGTCATCTATTAGTCCATTAAAAATACTCAAATTATTAGCCAGCATCTAGTTATGCCATTGGCAACAACTTTTAAACTTACCTGTGAAAAGGTTCCTGACTCCAGAACAGGCATCCTCCATGGTTCACAAACCTTCTGATCTGACATGGTTCACTCCAGTGAGTTCCACACTCTTGCCACTCTTTGGGAGACGAAGTGTCTTCTAAAGTCCCTATTGGATTTCTTGGTAACTGTGTTACATTGATGGTCTCTAGATCTGTTCTTCCCCACAGGAGGAAACATTCTGTGTCCACTCAATCAAAACATTTCATAATTTGAAATATCTCAATTAGGTCACCCCTCAACCTCTTTTTCTCAGGATAAGAAACACACTGGTGGTCTCCCAGCCACCCAGCTCTCTGACTCCTAAAACTGATAAGTGTTTTACAGGAAGGAGGCAGGAGCTGAAATGAAAATCACTTATTGTCACAATTAGGCTTCAAATGAAGTGACTGTGAAAAGCCCCTAGTTGCCACATTCCAGTGCCTGTTCAGGGAGGCTGGTACAGGAATTGAACTGTGCTGCTGGCCTGCCTTGGTCTGTTTTCAAAGCCAGCGATTTAGCCCTGTGCTAAACCAGAGCTGAACAGAATGTGAAGAAAAATGCCAATGGCAGCTTCAGGATCTGTATAAGCAAGTCAGTGATTGACAGAGAGGTAAAGATCTGGTCTGGCTTGGTCCCCCAAGCAAATGTCAGCAGTTGAGGAATCTTGAGATTTTCCAACATTAAATACTGGAAACGGGTTCAATCTGATTTATTTAGAATTTTACAAAATGAGTGAAATAGAAGTGATTAAGCCTCTATTTTTACTTCCTCTTAAATGTTAGGAACGGCGGAAGTTTGGTCCACTGGGATGGTGTATTCCATATGAGTTTAACTCTTCAGATTTCACAGCCAGTGTCCAGTTCATACAGAACCACCTGGATGATTGTGACAAAAAGAAGGTGCGTTTGGATCTGTTGCGTGTTGTAATGTTGATTGAGAACATACTGTAATCAGTTTTCCCGTAACAAACAATTCCTCAATGTCACACCTAAAAAGGATAGAATAGAGTTCTTGATAAATGCTAAACTTTGGAAACAGTGGCACAGTGGAGGTCCAAAGAAACTTAGGGAACTGCAAAATAAATGGTTAGAATGTCATGAGCAGGTACAGGAAACAATTAAAAGTGCTGATTGGAATACTTGCCTTTATAAACAGAATCGCAAACTTGGGAAGGACTTGATTGAAACACGTAAGATCCTGATGGGCCTTGACAGGGTAGAGGTGGTGGCATAGTGGTATTGTCGCTGGACTAGTAATCCAGAGTCCCAGGATAATGATCTAGGGCACCCGGGTTCGAATCCTACCATGGCAGGTGATGGAATTTAAACTCAATAAAATATCTGGAATTAGAAATCTAGTGATGACCATGCAACCATTGTCGATTGGTGCAAAAACCCATCTGGTTCACTAATGTTCTTTTGAGAAGGAAATCTGCCATGCTTACCTCGTCTGGCCTACATGTGATTCCATACCCACAGCAATGTGGTTGACTCTTAACATGCCCTCAAGGGCAATTAGGGATGGGCAATAAATGCTGACACAGCCTGCGATGCCCACATCCCATGAACACATTTTTAAAAATGTGGAGAGGATGTTTCCTTGTGTGGGAGAATCTAGAAGTAGGGGTTCACTGTTTAAAAATAAGGGCCGCCCATTTAAAATGGAGATGAGGTGAATTTGTTTCTGTGGGTCTTCAGTGTTTGGAATTCTCTTCCTGAAAAGGCAATGGAAGCAGATTTGCATTTCCTATCAGGTCTGCCATGATTTTATTAAATGGCAGAGCGGGATCAAGGGGTCGAATGGCCTATTCCTGTTCCTCGGTCATTTGACATATTGGCATTGGTGAGAATGGAACAGAGGTTCACTAAAATGATACCTGATATGATAGTCACTACACATATATAGTGGCCAAGGATGAGTATTGGATATTCAAAGGAATTTAACATTTTGAAGAGATAGGAAGAAAGGAAAGGGTGGTGGGGTAGATCAGTTCACTAGTGAGAAATGATCTTGGCATGGCAAATAAAGGCAATCAGTTTGGGTGGAGATAGGAAATCGCAAAGGCAGGCAGTCACTGGTAGGAGTAGTTCATAGCCCCCTGAACAGTACCATCACTGTAGGGAAGAGTATAAATCATGAAATATGGGGGCTTGTAATGACATTGATCATGGGTGATCTTCACAAATATTGGGCAAAGCAAATTAGCAAAGATAGAGATGAGGATAAGTTCATAGAGTATTTGTGATAGTTACTTGGAAATTGTGGAACCGACCAGGGAACAGTCTATGTAATGTGCAATGATACAGGATTAATGATCATTACCCAGCATTTGGATGACACAAATGTTATTTGCAGTGGTGAGTTCAAGCTTGGATCCTTTACACATTTTGCTGCATTTGAAGCAATCCATGCCGAAATGCAGCAAGGCTGATAAGTGGCAAGTTACATTCGTGCCACACAAGTGTCAGGCAATGACCATCTTCTCCAAAAGAGGATCTAACCACCGCCCCTTGACATTCAGTGACATTACCATTGCTGAATCTCCCACAATCAGCATCATGGGGTTTATCATTGATCAGAAACTGAACTGGTCTATCCATATTAATACTGTGGCTACCAGGGCAGGTCAAAGGTTAGGAATCCTACGGCGAGTAACTCACCTCCTGACCCCCCCAAAGTTTGTCCACCATTTACAAGGCACAAGTCAGGAGTGTAATGGAATACTCTACAATTGTTTGGATGAGGGCAGCTCCAACAACAATCAAGAAGCTTGACACCATCCAGGGCAAAGCAGCCCACTTGATTGTTCCCCCTTCCACAAACATTCAAATCCTCCACCACCGACGAACAGTGGCAGCCGTAAGTACCATTTACAAGATGCTCTGCAGTAACTCACTAAGGTTCCTTAGGCAGCACCTTCCAAAACCCACGACCATTACCATCTAGAAGGCCAAGAGCAGTAGATACCTGGGAACCCCACCACCTGGAGATTCCCCTCCAAGTCACTCACCACCCTGACTTGAAAATATATCACTGTTCCTTCATTGTCGCTGGGGCAACATCCTGGAACTCCCTCCTTAAGAGCACTGTGGGTGTACCTACACCTGAAGGACAGAGCACAGTGGGTGTACCTACACCTGAAGGACAGAGCACTGTGGGTGTACCTACACCTGAAGGACAGAGCACAGTGGATGTACCTACACCTGAAGGACAGAGCACAGTGGGTGTACCTACACCTGAAGGACAGAGCACTGTGGGTGTACCTACACCTGAAGGACAGAGCACAGTGGGTGTACCTACACCTGAAGGACAGAGCACAGTGGGTGTACCTACACCTGAAGGACAGAGCACAGTGGGTGTACCTACACCTGTTCAAGAAGGCAGCTCGCCACCACCTTCTGAAGAGCATCTAGGGATAGACAAAAAATGCTGGACAGCACGGTAGCGCAGTGGGTTAGCCCTGCTGCCTCACGGCGGCGAGGTCCCAGGTTCGATCCCGGCTCTGGGTCACTGTCCGTGTGGAGTTTGCACATTCTCCCCGTGTTTGCGTGGGTTTCGCCCCCACAATCCAAAGATGTGCAGGGTAGGTGAATTGGCCACACTAAATTGCCCCTTAATTGGAAAAAAATGAATTGGGTACTCTAAATTTATTATTTTTTTTAAATGCTGGCCTAACCAGCGACACCCACATAATAATAATAATCTTTTACTGTCACAAATAGGCTTACATTAACACTGCAATCAAGTTACTGTGAAAATCCCCTAGTCGCCTTGTTTCAGCGCCTGTTCGGGTACACAGAGGGAGAATTCAGGATGTCCAATTCACCTAACAGCATGTCTTTCGAACTTGCGGGAGGAAACCGGAGCACCCGGAGGAAATCCACGCAGACAGGGGGAGAGCATGCAGACCCCGCACAGACAGTAACCCAAGCCGGGAATCCAACCTGGGACCCTGGCGCTGTGAAGCAACAGAGCTAACCACTGTGCTACCATGCCGCCCATAAAATCCCATAAATTAATTTTTAAAAAGACACATGCGAACACAACCACCTGGAGGTTCCCCTCCAAGCCACTCTCCATCCTGATTTGGAATTATATCGCTGTTCCTTCACTGCCACTGGGTCAACATCTCAGCACTGTGAATTTATGTAGCTGTTCAAGAAGGCAGCTCACCAGCCTCCTGTACCAGCCTCCCCGAACAGGCGCCGGAATGTGCCGACTAGGGGCTTTTCACAGGAACTTCATTTGAAGCCTACTTGTGACAAGAAGCGATTTTCATTTCATTTCATTTTTTCACCACCACCTTCTCAGGGCCAAGAGCCACATGGTAGCACAGTGGTTAGCATTGTTGCTTCACAGCGCCAGGGTCCCAAGTTCGATTCCCAGCTTTGGTCACTGTCTATGCGGAGTTTGCACGTTCTCCCTGTGTCTGCGTGAGTTTCCTCCCGGTGCTCCGGTTTCCTCCCATAAGTACCGAAAGACGTGCTGTTAGGTAATTTGGATATTCTGAATTCTCCCTCCGTGTACCCGAACAGGCGCCGGAATGTGGCGACTAGGGGCTTTTCACAGTAACTTCATTGCAGTATTAATATAAGTCTACTTGTGACAATAAAAAAAAAATGTACACCAGCCCAGATAAGGATGGCAGATATTTTCCCCCAAGTTCATCATTCTGACCTTTCCAGGGATACCCACATCCTATTAAAAAAAAAGGAAATTTGCACTCAAAGAATTAGTAGAATTTGGAATATCTACCAGAAATAATGGTGGAAATCTATATTGGAGCGTTTTCAGAGGCTAAGTATTGAGCTGACTTTTACGTGGGGGATCTCTCATCTTAATTACGGCTCAGCTAACACAAAGGCTCGCCAAAGCAGCAACTCTGGTTAAGACAGCTTTACTTTCCAAGCTTGATCAATGCACGAGGGAGAGTGATTTGGATAAGTACCAAAACTATGCTGCTTTATATTGTTTTAGGTTCAACAGTTATACAATTACTTAAAATCAGCAGCCCTACCTCAGCTGGACTTAGTCCAATCCTTGTAGCTATAGATTATACCTTTGTTATGGGCGAGGCGTTTCAGAACCCCAAAATGTATCATGGAATTCAACCAACCTCTCCTTTTAGGGATTTGTTGCTTTTCCTAGCACACTGCTTTTTCCCTAAGTGTGGGATTACAATTATGGACACGTGGGTTTTTAAACACAAAACACTGTTTATTCCATGAACTCAACTTAACATCTTAAATAAACATTAGATCTCTTAACACCCCTTACTTCAAAGATAACTCAGAAAATATTGCAACAGTAAATAACTCCTTAAAATGTTCCTTCAATCTTCCAAGAGTCTTAACACCTTTAAACATCACATCAGGTTAAAGGATATATATATTTTCTGTAGAATGGCAGAGATATATTAGCTTGGGTGACTTCAGCTCCAGCACCTTGCTTTCTTCATGCAGCTCTCTGGAAACCCACAGACACACCCAGGCTGCTTTCTCAAACCTGGCTTTCTCCCTTCAAGCAGATCACAGCAAAACAGAACTTCTCAAGCTGCTGTCTCAAACTGGCTTTCTACTTTTAAACTGCTCTCAGCAAAACCAGCCAGGCACTTTTTAGCTGCTCTCAGCAAAATCAGCCAGGCACTTTTCAAACTGCAAAACCTAAACTGCAAATTGGCTGAACCGACCTCAGCCCCACCCACTCTCTGACATCACTGTTTTCTTAAAGGTACATTGCTCAAACAACCATGTCTTAAAAGCACTCTCACATGACACCTCCCCCCAAGAAAAAAAAATAAACCATCAACTTCAAGATGGTTTCAATTTTCACTTTTGCACCATCCACTAAGAAATGTATACAGTAGATATACATTTTCATTTAAAGAAAACAACACACTCAAACAGGTATAATAATATAGTCCATTTTTCTTTGTTCTTCTTCCTCCAACCGAAATCCTCCTCGATTGACAGTCTCTTTGAACAAAGTCTCTGCACGATCCATCCATTCCTCTACACCTCGGCATTTATTTTTAGAATCAAATACTTTAGTTCAATCTGACTACAGAGTCCCTTGCAATTCTCCAATACAGGAGCATTGGTGATCACAGCTTTCAGGCAGTCAAATGACTGTTGAAAGTCCGCTGTCCATTGAAATTTTAAAAGTTTCTTTAGCAAGTCCATCAGTGGAGTAATCACGCCACAAATCATTTGCACAACTGTTCGATCAAAGTCATTCATGCTAAGAAATCGCATTATTTCCCTTCGTCTTGAGGATAACGGAAACTCCGCAAGGAAAGCGATTCGGGCTTCTCCAAATTCACTTTCGGCTAGGTTCATCACCAAACCCGCCACCTGAAGTCGATCGAAGAACTCCATACGATGCTTTAGATGTTCTTTCGATGTCTGAAAATTGTAAATAAAAGCAGATTGTCCCACTTTCTCCATGCAATCCTTCAATGGTGGGATAGGATAAGAGTCCGTTCTTATAACTGCATTCACCTTTCGATAGTCCACACACAACCGTTGGGTACCATCTGGTCTAGGTACCATCACTAGGGGTGAGCTCCATTGGCTGCAACCCACTTCAATTATGCCATTCTTCAGCATTCTCTCAATCTCTCTGTTAACCTGTGCCAATTTTAAAGGATTAAGTCTATATGGATATTGTTTGATAGGAACAGCATTTCCCACATCTACATCATGTATAGCCATTTTAGTACTTCCCAATTTATCTCTACAAACTTGCTCATGTGATATCAATAACTCTTTCAGGTCAGCTCGTTTTTCCTCTGGAAGGTAACTTAATAATTCATCCCAATTTTTAAGAACATCCTCATTTTCCAATTTAATTTGAGGTATGTCAAATTCACAGTCATCTGGATTTGGTTTGTCACTTTGAGTTAGAATCATTAAAACCTTCTTTTTCTCTCCTTCCCTTTCAAACTACCTTTTAAGCATATTCACTTGACATACTCGGTGAGTCTTCCTTCTATCTGGTGCTTTTACCACATAATTCACCTCACTTAATTTCCTTTCAATCTGATACGGTCCACAAAACCTAGCTTTTAAAGGTTCCCCTACCACTGGGAGCAACACTAAAACTTTATCCCCACTGACAAAACTACGAACTTTGGATTTCTTGTCCGCTACCCGTTTCATCACATTTTGTGCAACTTTCAAATGTTGTCTAGCCAATTCACCTGCTCTATTTAATCGTTCCCTAAAATTTGACACGTAATCCAATAGTGTAATTTCCGATTTCTCATCCAACAATTTTTCCTTAATCAATTTAAGTGGTCCTCTTACCTCATAACCAGAAATTAGTTCAAAAGGATAAATTTGGTCGACTCATTCGGTGCATCCCTAATTGCAAACAATACGAATGTGATTCCTTTATCCCAATCCTCTGGATAATCTTGACAATACACCCTCAACATTGTCTTTAATGTCTGATGCCACCTTTCTAACGCTCCCTGTAATTCTGGATGGTACGTAGTTGATTTAAATTGTTTTATTCCTAAACTATTCATAACTTCTTTGAATAACTTTGAAGTAAAATTTGTTCCTTGATCCAATTGAATTTCTGTGGGTAGTCCATATCTAGTAAAGAATTTAAGTAACTCCTCCACAATCCTTTTAGCTGTAATATTACATACTGGAATTGCCCCTGGAAACCTAATAGACACATCCACTACAGTCAAAAGATATTGATTCCCACTTTTTGTTTTAGGAAGCGGTCCTACACAATCGATTAGGACCCTTGTAAAAGGTTCCTCAAATGCTGCAATGGGTATTAAGGGCGCTGGTTTTATCACTGCTTGAGGTTTCCCTATCACTTGACATGTGTGACATGATTGACAAAATTTAACTACATCTTTATTTAGTCCAGGCCAATAAAAATGTTTCTGGATTTTAGCTTGAGTTTTCCTTATTCCCAAATGACCTCCCACTGGTACCGCATGTGCAACTCGCAACACCTCCTTTCTATACCCTACCGGCAATACTACTTGATGAACTTCTGCCCACTTTTCATCAGCCTGCATATGTACAGGTCTCCATTTTCTCATCAGGACATCATTTTTACGGTAATAACACTCTGGTATACTCTCAGATTCCTCTTCCGTATATGCTTTCTGATATATCCATTTTATTTCCACATCTTTCTGTTGTAACTCCGCCAATTTTCCTGAACTAAAAATATCCGCCTCAACCTCCACCTGTTCTTGTTCTTTTTCAACCATCTGATCAAAAATCGTTTCTGATAATTGCACTTCAACTTCATCTTCACTCTTTGATTTCTCCTCTTGTCTTAACCTGTGACTTTGCAACCTTGTTACTACACAATCCGGAAAAATTCCAGGATATTCGTCCTTCAACACTTCATTTGACTGATTTTCCAATGGCTTATCAACCACAGTAGGCACCACTCCCACCTGCGATCCAGCTATATCATTACCCAAGATAAATTGTATTCCTGGACAAGATAGTTTCTCTATTACTCCTACTACCACTTCACCACTCTTCACTGGACTTTCCAACCTTACCTTATATAATGGAACGCTACTCCTCTCACCCTGAATTCCACATATCACCACCTTTTCTGGCAACATTCTTCCCAAACTACATAATTCCTCATCTCTTACCATTAAAGATTGACTAGCCTCTGTATCTCTTACAATTGTGACTTCTTTACCTGCTCGTCCTGATACACATGAGTAAACTTTACCCACACAAGTAAATTCTTTAAAGACATCTGGCACCTTCTTAACAATTACTTCTTGAACAGGCTGTACAATCGTTTGCACCTCCTTCACTTCCCTTGGGTTTTCCTTTACCACTCTAACAAACCCCACTGTCTTATCCTATTTTACCACATCAGCCTTCCCAGTGCTTTTCTTCAACCACCAACACTGTGACTTTACATGGCCTAGTTTATTACAGTGAAAACATTTGAAACTTTTCATTTCTTTTCCACCCTCCTGGATTTCTTTATAAATCTGAGGTACACTCTCCTTATTGTCTCCCATCCGATCACCTTTACCTTTACCACTTAAGCATTTCTCATGTCCCCAGTTTCTATCCCTCACCGGCTGAAACTGATGTCAGAAACCAATCTTTGATTTATGAACTAATTCATAATCATCTGCCATTTCCCCTGCTAATCTTGCAGTTTTAACCCTCTGTTCTTCCACATTAGTTCTCACTACATCAGGAATTAAATTTTTAAACTCCTCCAAAAGTATAATTTCTCTGAGAGCTTCATACGTTTGGTCTATTTTCAAAGCCCTTATCCACCTATCAAAATTACTCTGTTTGAGCCTTTCAAACTCCATGTGTATTTGACCAAATTCTTTCCTTAAATTTCTAAACCTTTGTCTGTAAGCTCCAGGCACTAGCTCATATGCACTTAAGATGGATTTCTTCATCTCATACGTTCCAGATACCTCCTCCGGTAGTGATGCAAACACTTCACTAGCTCTACCTACCAGCTTTGTTTGAATCAGTATCACCCACATGTCCTGTGGCCATTTCATTTGTTTAGCTACCTTCTCAAATGAAATGAAAAAGGCTTCCACTTCCTTCTCGTCAAACCTTGGCAATGCTTGGACATATTTAAATAGATTCCCACCAAGCCTTCGACTATGACGCTCTGTCTCACTATCCTTATCACTATCATCCAAGTGTACGTTTCCCTTTACGTCTGCCAATTTTAACTGATTGTCATGTTTCATGGCCATTTTCTGAAGTTCAAACTCCCTCTCTTTATCTTTTTCCCTGATCTGTATCTCCCTTTCTTTTCCTTTTTGTTCTGCTAGGGCTATTCTTTCTTTTCTCCTTTCTTCTCTCTCCTTTTCTTTTTCCTCTCTCTCTCATAGAATCATAGAAGTTTACAGCATGGAAACAGGCCCTTCGGCCTAACCAGTCCATGCCGCCCAGTTTTTACCATTAAGCTAGTCCCAGTTGCCCGCACTTGGCCCATAACCCTCTATACCCATCTTACCCATGTACTCTTTCTTTTTCTGCTCTCTCTCTATCATATTCAAGGCGCTTTAATTCTTTCTCATCTTCCATTTGTTTAATTTGCAATTGAATTTTTGCCATTTCCAATGAGTCAAACTCTATCTCAGGCAACTTTAAATGCTGAACCACCGCCATAATTACCTCATCTTTTCTCATTTTGTCAGGTAATGTTAACTGCAATGTTCTTGCCAAATCTAACAGTCTGCTTTTCGTTTCTGTCCGTAAAGTACTACGTGTGACATTTTCCACCCCAAAAAACCTCTGAGCCTCTGAAAGAGCCATTGTTCACAACACTCTACCCACTTAAACTAAAATACCACACCAGAAAAGCAACAACCCTTCACTGTCTTTTAAGTTCACAAAAGCCAATCCAATAGATAGACTTTTATCCCCCTTGAGCCCCCAATTTGATGGGCGAGGCATTTCAGAATCCCAAAATGTATCATGGAGTTCAACCAACCTCTCCCTTTTATGGATTTGTTGCTTCTCCTAGCATACAACTTTTTCCCTAGATGTGGGATTACAGTTATGGACACATGGGTTTTTAAACACAAAACACTGTTTATTCCATGAACTCAACTTAACATCTTAAATAAACATTAGATCTCTTCACACCCCTTAATTCAAAGATAACTCAGAAAATATTGCAACAGTAAATAACTCCTTAAAATGTTCCTTCAAACTTCCAAGAGACTTAACACCTTTAAACAGTATCACATCAGGTTAAAGGATATATATATTTTCTGTAGAATGGCAGAGATATATTAGCTTTGGTGACTTCAGCTCCAGCACCTTGCTTTCTTCATGCAGCTCTCTGGAAACCCACAGACACACCCATGCTGCTTTCTCAAACCTGGCTTTCTCCCTTCAAGCAGATCACAACAAAACAGAACTTCTCAAGCTACTGTCTCAAACTGGCTTTCTACTTTTAAACTGCTCTCAGCAAAACCAGCCAGGCACTTTTCAAACTGCAAAACCCAAGCTGCAAAATGGCTGAACTGACCTCAGCAAAATGGCTGAACTGAACCACCCACTCTCTGACATCACTGTTTTCTTAAAGGTACATTGCTTAAACATCCATGTCTTAAAAATACTCTCACATGACACCTTGACCAATGAATTTTACTTTCCGCAGCATGGTAACTGGGTAATCAGCTCATGATGTAGTTATGTCCTGCCTGCTGGCCATCTGTTGTTTTTAAAGCCCCCTCATCCGCTGTCTTTCGCTCTCAATCACTCCCATTTCCTCTTATCATAGTGTGGTTCCTAGCTGTACCATTGCCTGCCTGTGTACGGGATGTCTGGGATTGTTGATAAGAGCTGCTTCCTCTGGATGTGTTTTTGTTGACCACATTATTTCTGTATGATTCTGTCTTTCTCAGGAATGTGGTCAAGTTAGCTAGCTTAAATCCCATCATACATTCTGGCCACTGCTATTAGCAAGAGTTTAAATGCGTGTTACTGCTATGTTCTAAGAATACATGTTTAATAGTTAATAATTATTACTGGATATATTTTCTCTGATTAGTTTCAGTCCTCAATAAACAAACTTATGTGGAGCTATTCTAGAGTTATCCTAGATATCCGGTTTTAAGGAGTCTCATCTCAGGACACCCCCTCCCCACCTTTCAACCTATTTCATGAATATTTCTGGAAGAAAGTTGGGGAAGGAACTTTGATCTGCTCTCCACCAGAAAAGCAGAGCACCAACTCCGCCAGGACGTAGGACTCTATACGAACACCGAGACAAAGCCAGCCGCCTGTTGGCACACCAGCTGCGAAAGCAGGCAGCCACCAGAGAAATTGCACAAATCAGGGATACCAGAGGCACATTAGAAACAGAAACAGAAAAGATCAACAAAACCTTCAAGGCCTTCTACCAAGGGCTGTACACCTCAGAGCCCCAAATGCGGGAGTCCGGGATGAAATGATTCTTTGATGGACTGGACATACCAGTCGTGGGGGGATGGGGCAGAAAACGGGGCCTGGAAGCATCACTAGCACTGGGAGAGATCATGGACAGCATTAGCTCCATGCAGGCGGGGAAGGCGCCGGGACCAGACAGGTTCCCGGCGGACCTCTACAAATAATTTGCGACAGCACTGGCCCCACACCTGCGGGAGATGTTCACAGACTCGCTAGCTCGGGGCACACTGCCACCCACGCTAGCACAGGCCTCAAACTCGCTGATACCTAAGAAAAATAAAGACCCAACGGAATGTGGGTCATACAGACCCATCTCACTGCTGAACGCAGATGCCAAAATACTGGCCAAAATACTAGCCAAAAGGCTAGAAGACTGTGTACCAGAGGTGGTCGCAGAGGACCAGACGGGCTTTGTCAAAGGTAGACAGCTTACCTCGAACATCAGGCGCCTGCTGAACGTGATAATGACCTCCTCTGGGGAGAGAGTACCAGAGGTGATCGTCTCCCTAGACGCAGAAAATGCCTTCAACAGGGTCGAATGGAAATACCTCATAGAGGTACTGGAACGGTTCGGGCTTGGAACGGGACTCACCTCCTGGGTAAAGCTCCTTTACAACGCTCCCATGGCGAGCATTTGGACCAACAATACCAACTCCCGATACTTCCAGCTGCACAGGGGCACCAGAGAAGGATGCCCACTGTCCCCGCTGCTGTTCACTCTAGCGATCGAGCCACTAGCAATTGCCCTCAGAGCAGCAAGAAGCTGTAGGGGGATTTGAAGGGGCAGCAGAGAGCACAGAGTCTCACTCTATGCAGATGACCTGCTCCTCTATATTTCGGACCCGCAAAGCAGCATGGACGGAATCATCGCAGTCCTGAAAGAGTTTGGCGCCTTCTTGGGCTACAAACTCAACATGAGCAAAAGTGAGATCTTCCCGGTACACCCACAAGTAGGTGGGGCAGCACTAACGGGACTGCCGTTTAAACAAGTCCGACACAAATTCCGCTACCTGGGGATCCAAATAGCCCATGACTGGAAAGGGATCCACAAATGGAATCTCACCAGTCTGACAGAGGAAGTAACAAAGGACCTGCAAAGATGGAACACATTCCCACTCTCCCTCACGGGGAGAGTCCACACGATCAGAATTAAAGTACTGCCCAGGTACCTCTTCCAGTTTAAATCCATTCCGATCTACATCCTCAAGGCCTTTTTCAAAGCACTAGACAAACTAATCATGGCGTTCATATGGGGGGGGGGGGAGAATGCTAGGATCCCAAAGAAGGTTCATAAAAAAACGAAATACAGGGGGGGGGCTAGCCCTTCCAAACCTACAATTCTACCACTGGGCGGCGACGGCCGAGCGAATAAGGGGATGGATCAAGGAGCCATAAGCCGAGTGGGTGCGCGCGGAAGGGGCTCCTGCATGGGGACCTCCCTCTGGGCACTAGCCACGGCAGCACTCCCATTCCCACCCAAAAAATACTCCAGCAGCCGGTAGTGATAGCCACCCTCCAGTCCTGGAACCAAATACGGCAGCAATTTGGCCTGACCAAAATGTCGGACAAAGCTCCCATCTGTGACAACCGTAGGTTCACACCAGCGCTGACTGACGCCACCTTCAAAAGGTGGGGACAGGACGGAGGGACACTGACTGTCAGGGACCTATACACGAATGGCAGGATCGCAACACTGGACGAACTGACAGAGAAATTACAGCTAGCCAGGGGGAACGAGCTAAGGTACCTGCAACTCAAAAACTTCCTACGAAAGGAGACAAGGACATACCCACAACCATCACAACAGACATGACTGGAAGAGATACTGGACACAAGCATCCTAGATAAAGGGAACTGTAGCGACATGTTTGACAGACTGGTAGAAAGGCCCGACACCGTACTGGACGCAACAAGAAAGAAATGGGAGGATGACCTGGGGATTGAAATAGGGTGGAGACTCTGGAGCGAAGCACTGCAGCGGGTCAGCTCCACCTCCACGTGCGCAAGGCTCAGCCTGACGCAACTAAAAGTGGTACACAGAGCCCACTTAACAAGAACCCGTATGAGTAGGTTCTTCCTGGTGGAGGACAGGTGTGAACGGTGCCAAGGAGGCCCAGCCAACCACGCCCACATGTTCCCGTCTTGCCCCAGACTTGCTGGGTACTGGGCAGTCTTCTTCGAGGCAATGGCCAAAGCGGTGGGGGTGAGGGTAGAGCCATGCCCAAAAGTGGCGGTCTTCGGGGTATCAGACCAGCCGGACCTATTCCTGGGGAGGAGGGCGGATGCCCTTGCCTTTGCCTCCCTGATCGCCCGCCGTAGAATCCTGTTCAGCTGGTGGTCAGCAGCACCACCCAAAGCTGCAGACTGGCTGTTCGACCTCTCGGAGTCTCTCCAAATGGAGAAAATCAAATTCGCCATCCGAGGGTCAGACGACGGCTTCCACAGAACGTGGGAGACATTCACCCAATTGTTCCGGGACCGGTTTGTGGCCAACGAACAAACAGAAGAATCGCCAGGTAGCCAAGAATCAGGGGAAAGTAGCCAAGACATGAGATGGAGAGATAGACCGGGAGGGGGGAGGGGGGGGGGGGGAAACAGCTAAACCTAAGAGGAAAGAAAGGCAAATCACAGGAGGGGGCAGAAGTGGGGGGGGAGGGGGGGAAGAGTGAAGAGACAGGGAACAATAGAGGAGAACCAGGGAGGTGGGGGGAGGGGGGGGCAGGGAAATGATAGCCAGAAGGAGGGCACGGGAAACGATAACAGACTTGGCATCTACAGGAACAGAGAGCAAGGAGAATCCAGGCGAAAGACGGGAGGAACGGCTGAAGTGGAGGTGAGCGCGAGAAGACAACGGCAGCAAAATCCGGCCAGGAGAAGCAAGTGACAACACCAACACCAGACCCATTCGAGTATTGCCCTCTGCAATTGTTTCTCCGGCACCCAAATGTATATCTACCTCCCCAGTCTCCCCCCCCCCCCCCCTCCCCACACACACACACGCACACACATACATACAGATGCCTACTTAAGTGTTGTAAATAATATTGCCAATTGTACAGAGTTGCTGCTGTTGACCTGGTGCATAATACCTTACCAGTTACCTTATTTTAGTTTTTATTTCTTTTTTATTATTATTTTTTTTGGTATGTTTGTGTGTGCCCTTCTCTTCTATATATATATATATATTATTCTGTGTACATAACGGTAAATATACCTTGTTCAAAAACCCAATAAAAAACATTTATATTAAAAAAAAGAAAGTTGGGGAGATGCTTGAGGATGAGGAACTTGCAGAGATATGGACAACAAGTGGATATATATAGGACAAAACACAACAGTTCTTCCAAAGCTAGCACAGGCATTTGGGAGCCTATAGCAAATACCTTTTTAAATATATTTTTCTCAGGCTTTCTCCGTATACATATGGTCGAGCCATTGGTACATGGAACGGTGACCTGATAGGCTCCTACTATGGTGTACATTTCTAAGATCCCTTGAACCTATGAATTAACAGATCTCTCAATAGATTTAAGATTTTGAGCAAGTTTTTTTTTAAATCAAGAAACCAGCGAGCCCTATCATTGGAGGCTGCTTCATATCAAGTGTAGTGGTAAATAACTTATTCACACCAAAGAGTTGAGTAAAGTCCATTTCTTGGCAAAAGCTTTTGGGAGAAAGCCAGGCACTCCGCGGTGCTCGTGGTCACCTTCTCAATTGTACAATGGCAGTTAGCCTCTTTTATACGTTTACACACTTGGTTAGTTCCTCATTAGCTTGGGGGGTTACATACACGACCAATTAGGCCCCCCTAGCAACAAATAGCTTCCAATCACATTCCTCTGAGACCATCCGTTAACAATCGTCCACAACTCCTTGTCCACAATTACAAGAATAACAGGTGTCTCAATAGTTAACGGTCAGTTTGTCAGAAACAGAATGATTCAGCAATTAATCGGAACATTGCAGATGTCAGTAGGTCAGTTAGAGAATGACTCGCCAGTAACTGTACTTATCAGGTCATTGCAGAATTAGATTGCCGTGGTGAGTAAGCTAGTATAGAATGACTCAGCAGTCCACACTATTGCAGGCATAAGCTAATAATTAAACATAATAAAACAGAGAGATTCTTAATGAATAACCTCTAATGTAAATTTCCCTTAACAATAGCAACCCAGACATTTAAGACCAGCAGTAAAGCAAATGGATGAAGAGCAGATGACAGACAGTTAGCAACCTCTGATAAAGACTGGAATTTGCATGGGCGGTCTTCACTGATCCTCCACCAAAGCTGCAGGGGAAACTTTAAATCTCCCAAAATTTATTGAGCAGTGATTGCTCTTTTGGCATTAAACTGCCTATCTCAGTTTATGTATTAAAATGAAATAATATTCATCACTATTTTTAATTACTGATGTTTGGATATACAATCTATCCCATCCTAACTTACTCATAGAATTACCCCAACTACTCAAGAAGCGAATCATCTTCTCTTATCCAAATCAAGGTACTTGGTTATTGGTAAGAATCTATGTACTAGATTGAGATGTCGCTCTCTTTATTTGGATTCCCTCAGGGTGTGTCGTGGAATACTATACGTTATATGCTTGGAGAAGTTCAGTACGGAGGACGTGTTACAGATGACTATGACAAACGCCTCCTCAATTGCTTTTGCAAGGTAATTTGTTATGATCCCAGCTGATGTTACCACTGGGCAAGTCAAATTCTAGAGTGAAACTGGCTTGATACAGCCAAACTTTGTTTTTAGAAGCTGTGGATGTCAGTTACTGAACATATTTGAAAGAGTCTCCCAGTGCACCTTTGCCACAATGAATAAAATATTTACTGAATGAGAAAAATGAACTATATTACACTAGAAAAAGTGGTTGGAAAGATTTCAATACAAATCTCAGAAATGATTTAAACTCGGCACCAAGGGCTGGTACCGTGGTTAACACTGCTGCCTCACATCACCAGGGAGTTTGCACTTTCTCCCCGTGTCTGTGTGGGTTTCCTCCGGGTGCTCCGCTTTCCTCCCACAGTCCAAAGATGTTCAAGTTACGTGGAGTTCGGGGATAGGGAAGGGGAGTGGGCCTAGGTAGGGTGCTCTTTCAGAGGGTCAGTGCAGACTCGAAGGGCCAAATAGCCTCTTTCTGCACTTAGGTATATTATTCTGTTCTAACCCCTTTAACTCCAGCAGTACACTTCCAGCCATGAAACCCCAGTGAAGATTTATCACAATCTCAACACCGCAGCTTCCTGCCTCGGATGGCACAGTTGCAAACGGTTTTCCTCTGGTGCATTTCTGAGCATTCACTAGATGCTTTTCTTACAGCTGGTATCTCTCTCGGAGAGGCTCTCAAAAAAAACATACAATCTGAACCCTAACTTCAGAGAAAATATATGAGTTTCCTAAACTCAGTTCCCCAATAATCTTACTAGTGCATAAAATGTCTGCCTTCATTCTCTGGTAGACACACAGTGACTGAACTGCCTTTCTGTCTTTCCCTGTGTCACTTTATGTCCCTGGACCCTTGTCACCAGGCCATAGCATATTTTCTTTTCCTAAATTTACTTAACTGCTAACCCTTTTGTAATCTATCTCTTCAATTCATGGGTTGTAAAACATCAATGCGCCGCCGCAGTCGGCGCAGCGCCGGTCGGGGGCCACTCAACATGGCCTCCGCGCTCAGCAGGCCGAATGCCCGCCAAATTCGGCCGAGACCCGCCAGCGTCGTTCACGTGTGGTCCTACCCGGCAGGACCTCGGTGTTCTGGCTGCGGGGGCCATCCTGGTGGGGGGGAGGGGGGATCCGACTCCGGAGGGGGCCTCCACGTTGGCCAGGACCGCGATCGGGGCGAACCGATCGGCAGGTGGGCTAATTGCGGGGGGGGGGGGGGGGGGGGGGGGGGGGGGAGGGGGGGGCGCCTGTTGGGCTCCGCCATATTGCCCGGGGCCCGGCGCGGAGACGGCAACCCACGCGCATGCCCGGACCCGCGCCGGCCATGCTGGCATCCATATTGGCAGCTGGAGCCTCATGAATCGCTCCAGTGCTGTGCTGGCCCCTTGTGCGGCGGAGGATCGCTGCTCCTAGGGGCCAGATGACGCTGTCGTAAAGCTCTCCGGCGTTTACGATGGCGTCAACACTTAGCCCCAGGATTGGAGAATCCCGCACAATTCCTACATTCATCACAGTGGGGTCATTCCTTTACTTTTTTTTATACCCGACCTCTCTGGAGCCTAGGTTGCTGGCAGGGTGGGTTCATTCATAATCTTTTCAGAGTGTTCAGAATGTTGGCACTAAGAGCCGGCAGTGCAGTCAGCGGACTACACACCGAGCTGACACTTTGAAAGTGGGCTGGATTCTCTGATTTGGGGGCTATATCCGGAGGATCAGTGGCGTTTTACATGGGAAAACTCGGTGAGGCCCCAGCACCAATCCTCCGACCGGTGAGGGCCGAGCAGCCGCGCCACATATCAACACACGTCCTTCCCCATATAAACGGCCGCAGAATTGTCGGGTCCGTGGTCGCGCATGCGCACGGCGACAGCCTGCACTGCTCGCGCCGTACAAGATGGCGCTGTCCGCACACAGTCCCGACCTGCCAAATACGGCCCCCCTAGACCCCCCCCCCCCCACCACCACCCCCGGGCCACCTCCCACCAATCCCCCCAGCCCTCGCCGAAGCCGCCCCCCTGACACAATCCGCTGTCGCCACGCCGGGTTTCCGACCGCTGAGACCACACATGGCCTGTGCGGTCGGTAACTCGACCCATCGAGGATGGAGCATTGAGGGAGGGCCTTCAGGTAACGTCCTGAAGCCCTCCCAATGGCGTGCAGTGCACTACTCGATGATGCCAGTTTGTAGGGGTCGGAGCACCAAAACAGGCGCCGCCCCCGATTCGGTCGTAAAAAAGGATTCGCTTCCCGATTGCCGTCGGCAAGCGGAGAACCCCACCCAATATTTCTGCCTCATGCCTCCAACCAGAAGTAAGGAATATGCAGCTCAGAACCATTAATGAAATGTTATCTTATGTTTTGCAAATAGAGCATTCTTGCAAATGATTGGTCCCTTCTTTAAAAGCAGACAGTAGAGAAGTTGTAGATTGGCGGAGAATTGGCTTTGCTTTCCCCTTTCAAAATCTGCCAAATGGTTGCGTTTTTTGTATATGAGGGATTTTCTTGCAGCTTGATGCACGATCAATTGGACAAAGACGAGAGTTGAATACAACTGAGGCTTCATTGCTCTAAGATGTGTGGCCTCCCACAGCAGCTGGCGAAATGGCTGCTGCACGAAGGACACACATATTTATACTCCACCTACTGGGCGGAGCCAGCAGGCAGGGACTACCGCCGTACCTGTAGTACAGGTCCTACCGTACATCACCTAATACAGGTGCAACAGTGGTTTACCACATTCATCCCCTGTTAAAATTGAGTCCGACGGGGGTGGTGGAGAACTATATACAGCAATTGAATTTACATGTACAATATTTGCAAAAAAAAATGTTTCTTTTGAAGTCCAGTGAACCAGTTCGAGGTTTAACCGGTCCGGGGCCTTGATGTACCGCCGGGAACGAGGCAGTGGTGGCGGCGATGCCGATGCTGGTCTGGTCTTCGGTGACTCCGGGAGCGTGTCGAAATCCTCTTCATCCTCGGGCATGGGCAGGGGGAGGACGGATGGTCCTGGGGGGGGTTGCTGCTGGGAGCGCCTGGGGAGGGGGGGGGGGGTGGAGCTGGGCTAGAGGTGTGTGTGTGCGTGGAACCTGCTGGTGCCAGGTCCCTGAGGGCGACAGTATCCTGGCGGCCGTCGGGGTACGCCACGTAGGCATACTGGGGGTTTGCATGGAGCAACTGCACCCTCTCCACCAACGGGTCCGCCTTGTGGAGTCGGACATGCCCACGGAGAAGAACGGGTCCTCGAGCTGCGAGCCAAGTCGGTAGGGACACCCCGGATGTGGACTTCTTGGGGAAGGCAAAGAGACGTTCATGGGGTGCGTTGTTAGTGGTGGTGCACAGTAGTGACCGAATGGAGTGTAGTGCTACAGGGAGGACCTCCTGCCAGCGGGAGGCCGGGAGAATCCTGGACCACAGGGCCAGTTGTACGGCCCTCCAGACCGTCCCGTTCTCCCTCTATACCTGTCCGTTTCCCCGGGGGTTATAGCTGGTCGTCCTGCTGGAGGCGATACCCCTGCTGAGTAGGAATGCAGCTCACCACTCATGAATGAGGATCCCCTGTCACTGTCGATGTAGGCGGGGAAACCGAACAGAGCAAAGATTGTGTTGAGGGCTTTGATGACGGTGGCAGACGTCATGTCAGGGCATGGGATGGCGAAGGGGAATCTGGAGTACTCATCGACCACACTGAGAAAATACATGTTACGGTCGGTGGAGGGGAGGGGCCCTTTCAAATCCACACTGAGGCGTTCAAAGGGGTGGGAAGCCTTCACCAGGCACGCACCGTCTGGCTGGTAGAAGTGCGGTTTGCACTCCGCACAGACCTGGCAGTCCCTGATGATTGTCCGTACTTCCTCGACGGAGTAGGGCAGATTGCGGGCCTTCATGAAATGGTACAACCGTGTGACTCCCGGGTGACAAAGGCTGTCGTACAGGGCCCGGAGTCGGTCGACTTGTGCGCTGGCACATGTACCTCGGGATAGGGTGTCTGGGGGATCGTTGAGCTTGCCGGGTCGATACAAAATCTCGTAATTGTAAGTGGAGAACTCGATCCTCCACCTCAAGATCTTATCATTCTTGATCTTGCCCCGCTGTGTGTTATTGAACATGAAGGCTGCCGACCGTTGCTCAGTGAGGAGAGTGAATCTCGTGCCGGCCAGGTAATGCCTCCAATGATGCACAGCTTCAACGATAGCTTGGGCCTCTTTTTCGACGGTGAGTGCCGAATTTCGGAGGCATGAAGGGTGCGGGAAAAGAATGCCACGGGCCTGCCTGCCTGATTGAGGGTGGCGGCTTGGGCGATGTCTGATGCGTCGCTCTCCACTTGGAAGGGCAGCGTCTCGTCTACAGCGTGCATCGCGGCCTTAGCGATAGCGGCTCTGATACGGGCGAAGGCCTGTTGAGCCTCGGCCGTCAGGGTAAAGTGGGTGGACTGTATGAGGGGGCGGGCCTTGTCCGCATAGTTTGGGACCCATTGGGCGTAATATGAAAAGAACCCCAGGCAGCGTTTGAGGGCCTTGGGGCAGTGGGGGAGGGGGAGCTCCATGAGGTCGGGATCGGGCCCCAGAACGCCGTTCTGGACCACGTAGCCGAGGATGGCTAAGCGGTTCGTGCTGAACACGCACTTCGCCTTGTTATAGGTGAGGTTTAGGAGAGTGGCGGTGTGGAGAAATTTGGCAAGGTTGGCATCATGGTCCTGCTGATTGTGGCCGCAGATGGTGACGTTGTCTAGGTACGGAAAGGTGGCCCGCAAACCGTACCAGTCGACCATTCAGTCCATCTCCCTTTGGAAGACCGAGACCCCGTTGGTGACGCCGAAGGGAACCCTGAGGAAGTGTTGAAATGAAATGAAAAAAATGAAATGAAAATCGCTTATTGTCCCAAGTAGGCTTCAAATGAAGTTACTGTGAAAAGCCCCCAGTCGCCACATTCCGGCGCCTGTTCGGGGAGGCTGGTACAGGAATTGAACCGTGCTGCTGGCCTTGGTCTGCTTTAAAAGCCAGCTCTTTAGCCCAGTGCTAAGCCAGCCCTGGCGACCATCTGCCTCGAATATATGGACGGTTGGGCTTACGGATGGGGAGCTGGTGGTAGGCGGATTTGAGGTTGACCGTTGAGAAGACCCGGTACTGTGCAATCTGATTGACCATATCAGATATGCGTGGGAGGGGATACGCGTCGAGCTGCGTTACCGACTGATGGTCTGGCTGTAGTCCACGACCATTCTGTGCTTCTCCCCAGTTTTAACCACTACCACTTGGGCTCTCCAGGGGCTGTTGCTGGCCTCGATGATGCCTTCCCGAAGCAGCCGCTGGACCTCGGACCTGATGAAGGTCCTGTCCTGGGTGCTGTACCGTCTACTTCTGGTGGCGACGGGTTTGCAATCCGGGGTTAGATTTGCGAAAAGGGAAGGTGGACTGACCTTTAGGGTCGCGAGGCCGTCCACAGTAAGTGGTGGTAGGGGCCCACCGAATTTCAGGGTTAGGCTCTGGAGGTTACACTGGAAGTCCAGACCGAGTAGTAGGGCAGCGCAGAGGTTAGGGAGGATGTAGAGGCGGAAGCCGCTGAATTCTACTCCCTGGACCGTGAGTGTGACCATACAGTACCCCCGGATTGCCACTGAATGGGATCCAGAGGCCAGGGAGATTCTTTGATTGGTCGGACAATAGGTTGCCCGGTCGGGCATGGGTCCTGGAACGCTGGTGGTGCCCATGTGCCATGGGGGAGACAAGATGGCGGCGCCTGCAGATCCTGGGGAGGACAAAATTGGGCCGTGGGCCGCACATGGCGGGGGTAGAAAGAGATGGCGGCGCCCATGGGCCGCACGTGTTGCGCAGAGGGGAAGATGGCAGCACCCACTGGCCGCGCTTGGTCTGAGGGGGAGAAGATGGCAGCGCCCACTGGCCGCACGTGGTCTGAGGGGGAGAAGATGGCAGCCCCACTGGCCGCATGTGGTCCGTGGGGGTGAAGGTGGCGGTGCCCATTGTGCATAAACGAGGGGGGTGGGGGCGATAGCGGCGACTGCGCAGGTCTGGCACACGGCGGCGAAGTGCCCCTTCTTAACGCAAGCCTTACAAAGTGCAGCGCGGGCTGGGCAGCGTGGCGGGGATGTTTTTGCTGGCCGCAAAAGTAACATCGGGGACCCCCAGGTTTGGCTGGCTGGCGCGTGGCACAGGCATATTGGCTGGGTATGGCCCCCGCTGCACGGCTGTCTGTGGGGTCCACGATGTGTATGAGGGGTGGGCCGCGCGGCTGGGGGTGTAGGCCTGAATATTGCACGAGGCGACCATCATAGAGAGCGCTAGCTTCTTTGTCTCTGCGAGATGTCTCTTACAGTGCTGGGAGAGGTGAGTGCACAAAAGGTGTGGCAAGAGTGCCTTTAGACACGGAGTGCTGATTGGAACAGAGTGCATCTGAGTTTAGGTGAGTGACTGAGTTTGGGTGAGTGGCGAGAGAGGGCTGTGTTTTTGTTGGTGTTCGGGTTTATCCTTGAGGTTATATTTTTTTTTAATGTTTTAATTATTATTTAAATTAATTAACTAATTGAATATGGCTGGTCAGGTGATGTGCTGTTGCTGTATGATGATGGAACTGGTGGATCCCATTGAGACCGTCAGTGACCACATCTGTAGCAAGTGTTGGCTGCTCGAGGAACTTCGGCTCAGAATTGATGAGCTGGAGACCGAGCTGCAGACACTGCGGCACATCAGGGAGGGGGAACATTACCTGGACGCTTTGTTTCAGGAGGCAGTCACACCCGGTAGAATAAGTACTGTTAATTCGGACAGTGGTCAGGGACAGAGTGGTGTGACTGCAAGGGAGGCAGGTAGGGGGATCCTGAGTTTAGGAGTTGAGGAGCCTCAGCCCTTGACCTTGTCCAACAGGTATGAGGTACTTGCTCCCTGTGTGGATGAGGAAGAGGGCTGTAGGGAGGATGCGTTGACTGACCACTGCACCGTGGTACAGGAAGCCATTCAAGAGGGGGGAGCAAAAAGACAAGTGGTAGTTGTAGGGTATTCTATAATTAGGGGGATTGATGGCATCCTTTGTAAGCCAGATCGAGAGTCCCACATGGTATGTTGCCTGCCCGGTGCCAGGGTGAGGGACATCTCTGATCGGCTTGAAAGGATTTTGGAGAGGGAGGGGGAGGATCCAGTTGTTGTGGTCCACGTTGGGACTAACAACATAGGTAAGACTAGGAAAGAGGACCTGTTTGGGGATTATCAAACACTAGGGACTAAATTAAAGAACAGGTCCTCCAGGGTTATAATCTCTGGATTACTACCCGAGCCACGTGCCAATTGGCATAGGGTTGAGAAAATTAGAGAAGTTAACACGTGGCTAAAGGAGTGGTGTGGGAAAGAGGGATTCCATTTCATGGGGCATTGGTATCAGTACTGGGGCAGGAGGGACCTGTACCGTTGGGACGGTCTTCACCTGAACCATTCTGGGACCAGTGTTCTAGCAAATAGGATAAATAGGTTGGTCACAAGGACTTTAAACTAGCAAGTTGGGGGGAAGGGAAGTGTAAAGCTATGGACAGTATAATGGTTAATGGAGATCAAGGCAGCAGGTTACGTGACAGGTTATTATGTAGAGATATGGGCTCAAAGACAAGGAAAATTAGGAGAAAGGGTAAGAGGAAAAATAATTTGCGAAAAGTTACTGATCAAGGTGTTAGGATTCATAACAAAGACATAAAAAACAGCATAAGTGTACTTTACCTGAAAGCTCATAGTATACGAAATAAGGTAAATGAGTTGATGGCGCAAATCATCGTGAATGACTATGATTTAGTGGCCATTACTGAAACATGGTTAAAAGATGGTCACGCCTGGGAGTTAAATATCCAAGTGTATCAGACTATACGAAAGGATAGAATGGACGGTAAGGGCGGTGGTGTAGCTTTGTTGTTTAAGGATGGCATCCGGGCAATAGTAAGGGGTGATATTGGTGCTATGGAGGACAAGGTTGAATCAATTTGGGTGGAAATCAGGAATAGTAAGGCAAAAAGGTCACTGATAGGAATAGTCTATAGGCTACCAAATAGTAACAGGATGGTAGGGCAGGCAATAAGCAAAGAAATAACGGATGCATGTAGAAATGGTACAGCGGTTATCATGGGAGATTTTAATCTGCATATCGATTGGTTTAACCAGGTTGGTAAAGGCAGCCTTGAAGAGGAGTTTATAGAATGTGCCCGGGATAATTTCCCGGAACAGTATGTAATGGAACCTACAAGGGAACAAGCGGTCCTAGATCTGGTCCTGTGTAATGAGGCAGGATTGATTAATGATCTCATAGTTCGGGATCCTCTTGGAAGGAGCGACCACAATATGGTGGAATTTAAAATACAGTTGGAGGATGACAAGGTAAAATCAAACACTAGTGTTTTGTGCTTAAACAAAGGCGATTGCAATGGGATGAGAGAAGAACTAGCTAAGGTAGACTGGGAGCAAAGACTTCATGGTGAAGCAGTTGAGGAACAGTGGAGAACCTTCCGAGCGATCTTTCACAGTGTTCAGAAAAGGTTCATACCGACAAAAAAGAAAGACGGTAGAAAGGGGAAAAATCGACCGTGGATATCTAAGGAGGTGAGGGAGAGTATCAAATTGAAGGAAAAAACATACAAAGTGGCAAAATTAGTGGGAGACTAGAGGACTGGGAAGCCTTTAGGGGTCAACAGAAAGCTACTAAAAAAGCCATAAAGAAGAGTAAGGTAGACTATGAAAGTAAACTGGCTCAGAACATAAAAGCAGATAGTAAAAGCTTCTACAAATATATAAGACAAAAAAGAGTGGCTAAGGTAAATATTGGTCCTTTGGAAGATGAGAAGGGAGATTTAATAATAGGAGACGGGGAAATGGCTGAGGAGCTGAACAGGTTTTTTGGGTCAGTCTTCACATTGGAGGACACAAATAACATGCCAGTGACTGATGGAAATAGAGATATGATAGGTGAGGACCTTGAGATGATTGTAATCACTAAGGAGGCAGTATTGGGCAAGCTAATGGGGCTAAAGGTAGACAAGTCTCCTGGCCCTTGTGGGATGCATCCCAGAGTGTTAAAAGAGATGGCTGACTTCCGGGTGCGGCGATGACCAGCTAAGTCGCACGTTTCGGCAGGTCCCGGTGGAACGGACTTTTGGGCTCTTAATAAGAGCCCCAACGGCAATTTTAACGGCTAAAAACACTGTGCGGTAAACCAGAAGGGAATCCCCCCTGGATACGGATGGAAAAAGGAGAGGAAAGTGGCCGGATTGCGTGGATCCTCTAGAGCAGCGGCAAGGAAGGCAAGCAAAAACCAAGATGGCGTCGGAAGGTGGCAGTTTAATATGGGGCCCTGAACAACACGAGTTTTTGAAACGCTGCGTGGAAGAGCTTAAAAAGGAGATGAAGAAGGAGCTGTTGGCCCCGATATTACAGGCGATTGAAGGGCTAAAAGATGAGCAAAAGACCCAGGAGCGGGAGCTTCGGGTCGTGAAGGCAAAGGCTGCCGAGAACGAGGACGATATACAGGGCCTGGTGGTGAAGACGGAGATGCACGAGGCACACCATAAACGATGTGTGGAAAGGCTGGAGGTGCTGGAGAATAATGCGAGGAGGAAGAATTTAAGGATTCTTGGTCTTCCTGAAGGTGCAGAAGGGGCGGACGTCGGGGCATATGTGAACACGATGCTGCACTCGTTAATGGGAGCGGAGGCCCCGACGGGTCCGTTGGAGGTGGAGGGAGCATACCGAGTGATGGCGCGAGGACCGAGAGCAGGAGAAATTCCCAGAGCCATAGTGGTGAGATTCCTCCGTTTTAAGGACAGAGAGATGGTCCTCAGATGGGCAAAGAAAACTCGGAGCAGTAGGTGGGAGAACGCGGTGATCCGCGTATATCAAGACTGGAGTGCGGAGGTGGCGAGAAGGAGGGCGAGCTTTAATCGGGCCAAGGCGGTGCTTCATAAAAAGAAGATTAAATTTGGAATGCTGCAGCCGGCAAGACTGTGGGTCACACATCAAGGGAAACACCACTACTTTGAAACGGCGGATGAGGCGTGGACATTTATTGTTGAAGAGAAATTGGAATAAGCGGGTTATTAAAAAAGAACGTTTGAGACAATAAAAAAGAACGTTTGAGACAAAGTGGTGGGGCGGATATGGGGGGCGAAGAGGGGGAAAAAGGGGGGAGAGATGATTATTATGTTGTTAATCCTGCGACCCGGTAACTTTTCTCTCTTCCACAGGTTGTGGGGGAGGGAGGAAGGGAAGTGGAGGAGCTGGAGGCGTTGGCCATTGGGGGCGGGGCCAAAATGGAAGCGCGGGCTTTGTTCCCGCGCTATGATAATTATGGTGGGAATAGTGAAGCAGGAAGGAGGGGGCGGCGCACGGTGCGAGCCGAGGTCACGGGGGGAAGCCGAGGTCGGCCAGAGTTTGCTGACTTCTGGGAGCAACATGGGGGGTGTAACTACGCTAGTGGGGGATCTAGCGGGGGGGGGGGGGGGGTGGGAGGGGGGATTTACTGGGTTGATGCTGCTGGGGAGAAGGGGGAGCGGGTATGGGGTGGGGTGGGCGGGGCGGGAGGGCACCGCCTGGGGGGGACACAGCTGCTTGGGAACCGGGTGAGGAGCTGGATAAAAGGGGATGGCTAATCGACAAAGGGGGGGGGGGGGTAAAGAGCCCCCCAACCCGGCTGATCACGTGGAATGTGAGAGGGCTGAACGGGCCGATAAAGAGGGCACGGGTACTGGCACACCTTAAGAAACTTAAGGCAGATGTGGTTATGTTACAGGAGACGCATTTGAAACTGATAGACCAGGTTAGACTACGCAAAGGATGGGTGGGGCAGGTGTTTCATTCGGGGCTAGATGCGAAAAACAGGGGGGTGGCTATACTAGTGGGGAAGCGGGTAATGTTTGAGGCAAAGACCATAGTGGCGGATAGTGGGGGCAGATACGTGATGGTGAGTGGCAAATTACAGGGGGAGGCGGTGGTCTTAGTGAACGTATATGCCCCGAACTGGGATGATGCCAACTTTATGAGGCGCATGTTAGGACGTATCCCGGACCTAGAGGTGGGGAAGTTGGTAATGGGTGGAGATTTTAACACGGTGCTGGAACCAGGGCTGGACAGATCGAGGTCCAGGACTGGAAGGAGGCCGGCAGCAGCCAAGGTGCTTAAAGACTTTATGGAGCCGATGAGAGGAGTAGACCCATGGAGATTTAGCAGACCTAGGAGTAAGGAGTTTTCGTTTTTCTCCTATGTCCACAAAGTTTATTCGCGAATAGACTTTTTTGTTTTGGGAAGGGCGTTGATCCCGAAGGTGAGGGGGACGGAGTATACGGCTATAGCTATTTTGGATCACGCTCCACACTGGGTGGACTTGGAGATAGGGGAGGAAAAAGAACGGCGTCCACCCTGGAGAATGGACATGGGACTAATGGCGGATGAGGGTGTGTGTCTAAGGGTGAGGGGGTGCATTGAAAAGTACTTGGAACTCAATGATAATGGGGAGGTCCAGGTGGGAGTGGTCTGGGAGGCGCTGAAGGCAGTGGTTAGAGGGGAGCTGATATCAATCAGGGCACATAAAGGAAAGCAGGAGAGTAGGGAACGGGAGCGGTTGCTGCAAGAACTTCTGAGGGTGGACAGGCAATATGCGGAGGCACCGGAGGAGGAACTGTACAGGGAAAGGCAAAGGCTACACGTAGAATTTGATTTGCTGACAACGGGTACTGCAGAGGCACAGTGGAGGAAGGCACAGGGTGTACAGTACGAATATGGAGAGAAGGCGAGCAGGTTGCTGGCCCACCAATTGAGGAAAAGGGGGGCAGCGAGGGAAATAGGGGGAGTGAGGGATGAGGAGGGAGAGATGGAGCGGGGAGCGGAGAGAGTGAATGGAGTGTTCAAGGCATTCTATGAAAGATTATATGAAGCTCAGCCCCCGGATGGGAAGGAGAGAATTATGTGTTTTCTGGACCAGCTGAAGGTGGAGGAGCAGGAGAGGGTGGGACTGGGAGCACAGATCAAAATGGAGGAAGTAGTGAAAGGAATTAGGAGCATGCAGGCGGGGAAGGCCCCGGGACCGGATGGATTCCCAGTTGAATTTTACAGGAAATATGTGGACTTGCTCGCCCCGCTACTGATGAGAAACTTTAATGAGGCGAGGGAAAGGGGACAGCTGCCCCTGACTATGTCAGAGGCAACGATATCGCTTCTCCTAAAGAAGGAAAAAGACCCGCTGCAATGCGGGTCCTATAGGACTATTTCCCTCCTGAACGTAGGCGCTAAGATTCTGGCCAAGGTAATGGCAATGAGGATTGAGGATTGTGTCCCGGGGGTGGTCCATGAGGACCAAACTGGGTTTGTGAAGGGGAGACAGCTGAATACGAATATATGGAGGCTGCTAGGGGTAATGATGATGCCCCCACCAGAGGGGGAAGCGGAGATAGTGGTGGCGATGGATGCCGAGAAAGCATTTGATAGAGTGGAGTGGGATTATTTGTGGGAGGTGTTGAGGAGATTTGGCTTTGGAGATGAGTATATTAGATGGGTACAGCTGCTGTATAGGGCCCCGATGGCGAGCGTGGTCACGAATGGACGGGGGTCTGCGTATTTTCGGCTCCATAGAGGGACGAGGCAGGGATGTCCTCTGTCCCCATTATTGTTTGCACTGGCGATTGAGCCCCTGGCAATAGCATTGAGGAGTTCCAGGAAGTGGAGGGGAGTACTCAGGGGAGGAGAAGAACACCGGGTATCTCTGTATGCGGACGATTTGTTGTTGTATGTGGCGGACCCGGCGGAGGGGATGCCAGAGATAATGCGGATACTTGGGGAGTTTGGAGAATTTTCAGGATATAAACTGAACATGGGGAAAAGTGAGTTGTTTGTGGTGCATCCAGGGGAGCAGAGCAGAGAAATAGAGGACTTACCGCTGAGGAAGGTAACAAGGGACTTTCGCTACTTGGGGATCCAGATAGCCAAGAATTGGGGTACATTGCATAGGTTAAATTTAACGCGGTTGGTGGAACAGATGGAGGAGGACTTCAAGAGATGGGACATGGTATCCCTGTCACTGGCAGGGAGGGTGCAGGCGGTTAAAATGGTGGTCCTCCCGAGATTCCTCTTTGTGTTTCAGTGCCTCCCGGTGGTGATCACGAAGGCTTTTTTCAAAAGGATTGAGAAGAGTATCATGAGTTTTGTGTGGGCCGGGAAGACCCCGAGAGTGAGGAAGTGATTTTTGCAGCGTAGTAGGGATAGGAGGGGGGCTGGCACTACCGAGCCTAAGTGAGTACTACTGGGCCGCCAATATCTCAATGGTATGTAAGTGGATGGGAGAAGAGGAGGGAGCGGCGTGGAAGAGATTGGAGAAGGCGTCCTGCAGGGGGACTAGCCTGCAAGCTATGGTGACGGCGCCGTTGCCGTTCTCACCGAAGAAATACACCACAAGCCCGGTGGTGGTGGCTACTCTGAAAATTTGGGGGCAGTGGAGACGGCATAGGGGTAAGACGGGAGCCTCGGGGTGGTCCCCGATAAGAAATAACCATAGGTTTGCTCCGGGGAGAATGGATGGGGGATTTGGAACATGACAAAGAGCAGGAGTAACACAATTGAGAGATCTGTCTGTAGATGGGACGTTTGCAAGTCTGGGAGCGCTGACCGAAAAATATGGGTTGCCCCAAGGGAATGCATTCCGGTACATGCAACTGAGGGCTTTTGCGAGGCAACAGGTGAGGGAATTCCCGCAGCGGAGGAACCAGAAGGACTCTCAGGGATGTTAGTGTATAAGTATAATATGTATAGGTTGTTGTTATAGGTAATTGTGTACTGGACGGCTGAATTGTATTTTTGGAGAGTATTTATTTGGAACAAGGCAGTTGCCATTTAGTTTTGTTTTTTAATTTTGATGTTGTTTATATATTATTTATTTCTTGTTTAAAAAAACTGGCCATTGTTATTTATATTGTTATATTACTGTGTAAAAGATACACAATGTACTGTTATGGTTGGCCAAAAATTTTGAATAAAATATATTTTTTTAAAAAATAAAAGAGATGGCTAGGGAAATTGTAAACGCACTAGTGATAATTTATCAAAATTCACTAGACTCTGGGGTGGTCCCAGAGGATTGGAAAGTAGCAAACGGGACACCACTGTTTAAAAAAGGAGGACGGCAGAAAGCGGGTAATTATAGGCCGGTAAGCTTAACTTCGGTTGTAGGGAAAATGCTGGAATCTATCATTAAGGAGGAAATAGCGGGGCACCTGGAGGGAAATTGTCCCATTGGGCAGACGCAGCATGGGTTCACAAAGGGTAGGTCGTGTCTGACTAATTTGGTAGAATTTTTTGAGGACATTACCAGTGCAGTAGATAACAGGGAGCCAATGGATGTGGTATATCTGGATTTCCAGAAAGCTTTTGACAAGGTGCCACACAAAAGGTTGCTGCATAAACTAAAGATGCATGGCATTGAGGGTAAACTGGTAGCATGGGTAGAGGATTGGTTAACTAACAGAAAGCAGAGAGTGGGGATAAATGGGTGTTTCTCTGGTTGGCAACCTGTAACTAGTGGGGTCCCTCAAGGATCAGTGTTGGGCCCGCAGTTGTTCACAATTTACATAGACGATTTGGAGTTGGGGACCAAGTGCAATGTGTCAAAGTTTGCAGATGACACTAAGATGAGTGGTAAAGCAAAAAGTGCAGAGGATACCGGAAGTCTGCAGAAGGATTTGGATAGGTTAGGTGAATGGGCTAGGGTTTGGCAGATGGAATTCAATGTTGCCAAGTGTGAGGCTATCCATTTTGGGAGGAATAACAGCAAAATGGATTATTATTTAAACGGTAAGATGTTAAAACATGCTGCTGTGCAGAGGGACCTGGGTGTGCTGGTGCACGAGTCGCAAAAAGTTGGTGTACAGGTGCAACAGGTGATTAAGAAGGCTAATCGGGTTTTGTCTTTCGTTGCTAGAGGGATGGAGTTCAAGACTAGCGAGGTTATGCTGCAATTGTATAGGGTGTTGGTGAGGCCGCATCTGGAGTATTGCGTTCAGTTTTGGTCTCCTTACCTGAGAAAGGACATATTGGCACTGGAGGGAGTGCAGAGGAGATTCACTAGGTTGATCCCAGAGTTGAGGGGATTAGATTATGACGAGAGGTTGAGTAGACTGGGACTGCACTCATTGGAGTTTAGAAGGATGCGGGGGGATCTTATTGAAACATATAAAATTATGAAGGGAATAGATAGGATAGATGCGGGCAGGTTGTTTCCACTGGTCGGGGAAAGCAGAACTAGGGGGCATAGCCTCAAAATAAGGGGAAGTAGATTTAGGACGGAGTGTGGGAGGAACTTCTTCACCCAAAGGGTTGTGAATCTCTGGCATTCCTTGTCCAGTGAAGCAGTTGAGGCTCCTTCTTTAAATGTTTTTAAGAAAAAGATAGATACCTTTCTAAAGAATAAAGGGATTCGGGGATATGGTGTACGGGCCGGAGAGTGGAGCTGAGTCCACAAAGATCAGCCATGATCTCATTAAATGGCAGAGCAGGCTCGAGGGGCCAGATGGCCTACTCCTGTTCCTAGTTCTTATGTTCTTATGAGATCGAGTGTGGCCCCTTCTAAAAGTCGCTGGCGTATGAGGTCCAACCCAATCCCTGTAACAAAAGCGTCCTGCATAAGGAGGTTAGAATGTTCAGTGGCCGTAACAGCCTGACAGTCACAGTCCTGGACTAGTGGGATTAGGGCCCGCCAGAAGTCTTCTCTGGACTCACCAGGGAGCTGAGAGCGAGTACGTGTCTGGCGAAGAGCGTGTTCGTCCGCTGGACGTAATTTTCTTTAAGTAGCGCCATAGCTTCGTCGTAGTTTGGCACGTCCTGGATCAGCGGAAAGATGTTGGAGCTCAACCTCGAGTACAGTATCTGTATTTTCTGAGCCTCCGGAACAGGGTCTGGTGCAGACCTGATGTACGCCTCGAAATAAGCTAGCCAGTGTTTTTGGCGTTGCTTGATTGCGGATCCAGCTGCAGGTGATCCGGTTTGATACGGAGGTCCATCTTCTGAAAATCTTAGAGCAATAAATTGATGCACGATCAATTGGACAAAGACGAGAGTTGAATACAACTGAGGCTTTATTGCTCTAAGATGTGTGGCCTCCCACAGCAGCTGGCGAAATGGCTGCTGCACGGAGGACACACATATTTATACTCTGCCTACTGGGCAGAGCCAGCAGGCAGGGACTACCGCCGTACCTGTAGTACAGGTCCTACCGTACATCACCTAATATAGGTGCAAGAGTGGTTTACCACAAAGCTTTTGATTCTTCTGATACTAGTTATTAAGTAAAAGTGTGATTAATTTCTCAAATCAATCACAAGCTTGTTTTAACCTGGATTGGGATACTTTAAGTATTATAGCTAAAAATTTGCTTTAAAGGAATAACTTGTAAAATACACATTATGTAACTGTTTTATGTACTTACTAACTAGGTGTGGTTCAGTGAGAAGACATTTGATCCCAAGTTCAACTTTTACATTGATTACATTATTCCAATATGTGCCACTGTGGAAAACTATCTGGATTACATTCAGACACTTCCTGCCGTTGACACCCCTCAAGTGTTTGGCCTACACCCAAATGCTGACATCACGTAAGTAACATTCTAGTTAACTCTTGATTACTACCTGAGGACACAATAAAGATCACTTGCTTTTTGTTCCCTGGTATTAATGGGGACAAAAACCTTTGTTACATAATAGAGAATGTATGGAGATCAGGAGCATAGAGGAAAAGCAGCGTGGTTAGAATGAGAGGTCAGAACGGGGCTTTATTCCATTTAAAATCTTACCATTTATAGCAGATTATTATTCCTGCTTCTCTGGAGCCCACAAACATAAATAATTACTTACCTCATTGTGCCTGGTGAAAATAAATACTACGGGTAGCATGAAAGAGCAGCAAAGAATTTCAGACTGTTGGAGTTGTCTGCATGATGAAGGACAGAACTTTAGCCAATCTTTACACACTTATACCACCGTGGGGGAGTTGGTTCCCAGGGGGCATTCCATGCCCATGTTGGGGGTTCCCTGGGAGGATGGGTCCATGTCCATGGGGTGGGAATCCTATGTCTGTGGGGGGGGGAAGGGGGGTCTGTGGCAGTGGGAGTTCTCTTGGGAGGGGTGTTCAGTGGAGGGGAGTAGGGGGATGTAATTCCGTGTCCGTTGGGTGGTGGGGTCCATGTCTGTGGGGGTAGATCCGCGGCAGAAGGTGTTCTCTCGGGGGGGGGGCATTTTGTGTCTTGGGGGGGGGGGGGGGTGTTCCGTGTCCATGGGGGGGGGGGATTCCTTTAGAGAGGGGGGATATCCTGAGTCTGTTGAAGGGGATCCTGTGTGTCTGTGGGGCATTGTATCTGTTGGCGGGGGTGGTTTTGATCGGGGTGTCCCGATCTGCCAGGAGCTCAGGTTGGGGATGGCGGAGCAGGTTCATTCAGACACCACCTCATCACTATGTCATAGTCGGTCCCACCTGCTAACCTTTCATTTATTAGTGTTTGAAAATGAGGCGGGAAAACTCGGTGAGGCAGCTGGAGGGCTGGTTCCATCCACTTTTTGTGCCGGAGACAAGACTTCTAAAAAAAATCAGAACGTTCCGCCCATTGGGACTTATCTATTTCCGAGAAACTCCCCAGGTGGTATTTCAACAGTGAAAGCACTTTTAACAAAGCTCTTCCCAAGCTAATGGACACCATTTCACATTTACACATCTCTGAAATATTACGTAACCAGCTGCACTGAAATACCTCAGAAAGATTAGCTCAAAATTACTGACTTAGTGTTTTTTTAGGGATCACTTTAAGATTGAAAAGTTACCATTCATTCCTCCCGATTCAATATTTATAATGTTTTATTGACTATTAACTAATAGCAGCCACAGCAGTGGCACCACGGCTCTTGTTAAGCAGGGAGGGAGAAAGAACACTGGAGTGATAGTTATAAGGGGACTCTATATGCAGGGGCACAGATAGATGCTTCTGTAGATGTGAAAGAAACTCCAGGATGGTATGTTGCTTCCTTGGTGCCAGTGTCCAGGATGTCTCTGAACGGACACAGGGCATTTTGAAGGGGGAGGGGGAACAGCCCAAAGTCGTGGCACATATTGGTTGTAACGACATAGGTAGGGAGAGTGACGAGGTCCTACGGCAGGAGTTCAGGGAGTTAGGTAGAAAGTTAAAAAACAAGACTTCTAGGATTGTAATCTCGGGATTACTCTCTGTGCCACATGCCACTGAGACTAGAAATAGGAAGATAGTACAGCTAACAGGGAATTAGGTGGAACTGGGAGAATGTGAAACTGGCAGCTGGCGCTACAAGGGAGAGAACTGACATAATTCTCCATGTAGCAGAGTCGGAGAGAGGAGTTCCAGATACTGGTGAGTAAACGGAGGAACTGGCCGGAGGAAAAAAAATTCAAAAAAGAGACGACGGCCGGGATTCTCTGAAATCTCGGCCAAGTGATGGCGCCGCCGTCAAAAACCAGCGCGAGCGACGCCGGAGTCAGCGGGCCTCCAAGCCAGTCATTCTCCCTTTCTCGGGGGCTAGAACCAGCGCGAGCGACGCCGGAGTCAGCGGGCCTCCAAGCCAGTCATTCTCCCTTTCTCGGGGGCTAGAACCAGCGCGAGCGACGCCGGAGTCAGCGGGCCTCCAAGCCAGTCATTCTCCCTTTCTCGGGGGCTAGAACCAGCGCGAGCGACGCCGGAGTCAGCGGGCCTCCAAGCCAGTCATTCTCCCTTTCTCGGGGGCTAGAACCAGCGCGAGCGACGCCGGAGTCAGCGGGCCTCCAAGCCAGTCATTCTCCCTTTCTCGGGGGCTAGAACCAGCGCGAGCGACGCCGGAGTCAGCGGGCCTCCAAGCCAGTCATTCTCCCTTTCTCGGGGGCTAGAACCAGCGCGAGCGACGCCGGAGTCAGCGGGCCTCCAAGCCAGTCATTCTCCCTTTCTCGGGGGCTAGAACCAGCGCGAGCGACGCCGGAGTCAGCGGGCCTCCAAGCCAGTCATTCTCCCTTTCTCGGGGGCTAGAACCAGCGCGAGCGACGCCGGAGTCAGCGGGCCTCCAAGCCAGTCATTCTCCCTTTCTCGGGGGCTAGAACCAGCGCGAGCGACGCCGGAGTCAGCGGGCCTCCAAGCCAGTCATTCTCCCTTTCTCGGGGGCTAGAACCAGCGCGAGCGACGCCGGAGTCAGCGGGCCACCAAGCCAGTCATTCTCCCTTTCTCGGGGGCTAGAACCAGCGCGAGCGACGCCGGAGTCAGCGGGCCTCCAAGCCAGTCATTCTCCCTTTCTCGGGGGCTAGAACCAGCGCGAGCGACGCCGGAGTCAGCGGGCCACCAAGCCAGTCATTCTCCCTTTCTCGGGGGCTAGAACCAGCGCGAGCGACGCCGGAGTCAACGGGCCTCCAAGCCAGTCATTCTCCCTTTCTCGGGGCTAGAACCAGCGCGAGCGACGCCGGAGTCAGCGGGCCACCAAGCCAGTCATTCTCCCTTTCTCGGGGGCTAGAACCAGCGCGAGCGACGCCGGAGTCAGCGGGCCTCCAAGCCAGTCATTCTCCCTTTCTCGGGGGCTAGAACCAGCGCGAGCGACGCCGGAGTCAGCGGGCCTCCAAGCCAGTCATTCTCCCTTTCTCGGGGGCTAGAACCAGCGCGAGCGACGCCGGAGTCAGCGGGCCTCCAAGCCAGTCATTCTCCCTTTCTCGGGGGCTAGAACCAGCGCGAGCGACGCCGGAGTCAGCGGGCCACCAAGCCAGTCATTCTCCCTTTCTCGGGGCTAGAACCAGCGCGAGCGACGCCGGAGTCAGCGGGCCTCCAAGCCAGTCATTCTCCCTTTCTCGGGGGCTAGAACCAGCGCGAGCGACGCCGGAGTCAGCGGGCCTCCAAGCCAGTCATTCTCCCTTTCTCGGGGCTAGAACCAGCGCGAGCGACGCCGGAGTCAGCGGGCCTCCAAGCCAGTCATTCTCCCTTTCTCGGGGGCTAGAACCAGCGCGAGCGACGCCGGAGTCAGCGGGCCTCCAAGCCAGTCATTCTCCCTTTCTCGGGGGCTAGAACCAGCGCGAGCGACGCCGGAGTCAGCGGGCCTCCAAGCCAGTCATTCTCCCTTTCTCGGGGGCTAGAACCAGCGCGAGCGACGCCGGAGTCAACGGGCCTCCAAGCCAGTCATTCTCCCTTTCTCGTGGGCTAGAACCAGCGCGAGCGACGCCGGAGTCAATGGGCCTCCAAGCCAGTCATTCTCCCTTTCTCGGGGGCTAGAACCAGCGCGAGCGACGCCGGAGTCAGCGGGCCTCCAAGCCAGTCATTCTCCCTTTCTCGGGGGCTAGAACCAGCGCGAGCGACGCCGGAGTCAGCGGGCCTCCAAGCCAGTCATTCTCCCTTTCTCGGGGGCTAGAACCAGCGCGAGCGACGCCGGAGTCAGCGGGCCTCCAAGCCAGTCATTCTCCCTTTCTCGGGGGCTAGAACCAGCGCGAGCGACGCCGGAGTCAGCGGGCCTCCAAGCCAGTCATTCTCCCTTTCTCGGGGGCTAGAACCAGCGCGAGCGACGCCGGAGTCAGCGGGCCTCCAAGCCAGTCATTCTCCCTTTCTCGGGCTAGAACCAGCGCGAGCGACGCCGGAGTCAGCGGGCCTCCAAGCCAGTCATTCTCCCTTTCTCGGGGGCTAGAACCAGCGCGAGCGATGCCGGAGTCAGCGGGCCTCCAAGCCAGTCATTCTCCCTTTCTCGGGGGCTAGAACCAGCGCGAGCGACGCCGGAGTCAGCGGGCCACCAAGCCAGTCATTCTCCCTTTCTCGGGGCTAGAACCAGCGCGAGCGACGCCGGAGTCAGCGGGCCACCAAGCCAGTCATTCTCCCTTTCTCGGGGCTAGAACCAGCGCGAGCGACGCCGGAGTCAGCGGGCCTCCAAGCCTGTCATTCTCCCTTTCTCGGGGGCTAGAACCAGCGCGAGCGACGCCGGAGTCAGCGGGCCTCCAAGCCAGTCATTCTCCCTTTCTCGGGGCTAGAACCAGCGCGAGCGACGCCGGAGTCAGCGGGCCTCCAAGCCAGTCATTCTCCCTTTCTCGGGGGCTAGAACCAGCGCGAGCGACGCCGGAGTCAACGGGCCTCCAAGCCAGTCATTCTCCCTTTCTCGGGGGCTAGAACCAGCGCGAGCGACGCCGGAGTCAGCGGGCCTCCAAGCCAGTCATTCTCCCTTTCTCGGGGGCTAGAACCAGCGCGAGCGACGCCGGAGTCAACGGGCCTCCAAGCCAGTCATTCTCCCTTTCTCGGGGGCTAGAACCAGCGCGAGCGACGCCGGAGTCAATGGGCCTCCAAGCCAGTCATTCTCCCTTTCTCGGGGGCTAGAACCAGCGCGAGCGACGCCGGAGTCAGCGGGCCTCCAAGCCAGTCATTCTCCCTTTCTCGGGGGCTAGAACCAGCGCGAGCGACGCCGGAGTCAGCGGGCCTCCAAGCCAGTCATTCTCCCTTTCTCGGGGGCTAGAACCAGCGCGAGCGACGCCGGAGTCAGCGGGCCTCCAAGCCAGTCATTCTCCCTTTCTCGGGGGCTAGAACCAGCGCGAGCGACGCCGGAGTCAGCGGGCCTCCAAGCCAGTTATTCTCCCTTTCTCGGGGGATAGAACCAGCGCGAGCGACGCCGGAGTCAACGGGCCTCCAAGCCAGTCATTCTCCCTTTCTCGGGGGCTAGAACCAGCGCGAGCGACGCCGGAGTCAGCGGGCCTCCAAGCCAGTCATTCTCCCTTTCTCGGGGGCTAGAACCAGCGCGAGCGACGCCGGAGTCAGCGGGCCTCCAAGCCAGTCATTCTCCCTTTCTCGGGGGCTAGAACCAGCGCGAGCGACGTCGGAGTCAACGGGCCTCCAAGCCAGTCATTCTCCCTTTCTCGGGGGCTAGAACCAGCGCGAGCGACGCCGGAGTCAGCGGGCCTCCAAGCCAGTCATTCTCCCTTTCTCGGGGGCTAGAACCAGCGCGAGCGACGCCGGAGTCAGCGGGCCTCCAAGCCAGTTATTCTCCCTTTCTCGGGGGCTAGAACCAGCGCGAGCGACGCCGGAGTCAGCGGGCCTCCAAGCCAGTCATTCTCCCTTTCTCGGGGGCTAGAACCAGCGCGAGCGACGCCGGAGTCAGCGGGCCTCCAAGCCAGTCATTCTCCCTTTCTCGGGGGCTAGAACCAGCGCGAGCGACGCCGGAGTCAGCGGGCCTCCAAGCCAGTCATTCTCCCTTTCTCGGGGCTAGAACCAGCGCGAGCGACGCCGGAGTCAACGGGCCTCCAAGCCAGTCATTCTCCCTTTCTCGGGGGCTAGAACCAGCGCGAGCGACGCCGGAGTCAGCGGGCCACCAAGCCAGTCATTCTCCCTTTCTCGGGGGCTAGAACCAGCGCGAGCGACGCCGGAGTCAATGGGCCTCCAAGCCAGTCATTCTCCCTTTCTCGGGGCTAGAACCAGCGCGAGCGACGCCGGAGTCAGCGGGCCTCCAAGCCAGTCATTCTCCCTTTCTCGGGGGCTAGAACCAGCGCGAGCGACGCCGGAGTCAGCGGGCCTCCAAGCCAGTCATTCTCCCTTTCTCGGGGCTAGAACCAGCGCGAGCGATGCCGGAGTCAATGGGCCACCAAGCCAGTCATTCTCCCTTTCTCGGGGGCTAGAACCAGCGCGAGCGACGCCGGAGTCAGCGGGCCTCCAAGCCAGTCATTCTCCCTTTCTCGGGGGCTAGAACCAGCGCGAGCGACGCCGGAGTCAGCGGGCCTCCAAGCCAGTCATTCTCCCTTTCTCGGGGGCTAGAACCAGCGCGAGCGACGTCGGAGTCAACGGGCCTCCAAGCCAGTCATTCTCCCTTTCTCGGGGGCTAGAACCAGCGCGAGCGACGCCGGAGTCAGCGGGCCTCCAAGCCAGTCATTCTCCCTTTCTCGGGGGCTAGAACCAGCGCGAGCGACGCCGGAGTCAGCGGGCCTCCAAGCCAGTTATTCTCCCTTTCTCGGGGGCTAGAACCAGCGCGAGCGACGCCGGAGTCAGCGGGCCTCCAAGCCAGTCATTCTCCCTTTCTCGGGGGCTAGAACCAGCGCGAGCGACGCCGGAGTCAGCGGGCCTCCAAGCCAGTCATTCTCCCTTTCTCGGGGGCTAGAACCAGCGCGAGCGACGCCGGAGTCAGCGGGCCTCCAAGCCAGTCATTCTCCCTTTCTCGGGGCTAGAACCAGCGCGAGCGACGCCGGAGTCAACGGGCCTCCAAGCCAGTCATTCTCCCTTTCTCGGGGGCTAGAACCAGCGCGAGCGACGCCGGAGTCAGCGGGCCACCAAGCCAGTCATTCTCCCTTTCTCGGGGGCTAGAACCAGCGCGAGCGACGCCGGAGTCAATGGGCCTCCAAGCCAGTCATTCTCCCTTTCTCGGGGCTAGAACCAGCGCGAGCGACGCCGGAGTCAGCGGGCCTCCAAGCCAGTCATTCTCCCTTTCTCGGGGGCTAGAACCAGCGCGAGCGACGCCGGAGTCAGCGGGCCTCCAAGCCAGTCATTCTCCCTTTCTCGGGGCTAGAACCAGCGCGAGCGATGCCGGAGTCAATGGGCCACCAAGCCAGTCATTCTCCCTTTCTCGGGGGCTAGAACCAGCGCGAGCGACGCCGGAGTCAATGGGCCACCAAGCCAGTCATTCTCCCTTTCTCGGGGGCTAGAACCAGCGCGAGCGACGCCGGAGTCAATGGGCCTCCAAGCCAGTCATTCTCCCTTTCTCGGGGGCTAGAACCAGCGCGAGCGACGCCGGAGTCAACGGGCCTTCAAGCCAGTCATTCTCCCTTTCTCGGGGGCTAGAACCAGCGCGAGCGACGCCGGAGTCAGCGGGCCACCAAGCCAGTCATTCTCCCTTTCTCGGGCTAGAACCAGCGCGAGCGACGCCGGAGTCAGCGGGCCTCCAAGCCAGTCATTCTCCCTTTCTCGGGGGCTAGAACCAGCGCGAGCGACGCCGGAGTCAGCGGGCCTACAAGCCAGTCATTCTCCCTTTCTCGGGGCTAGAACCAGCGCGAGCGACGCCGGAGTCAGCGGGCCTCCAAGCCAGTCATTCTCCCTTTCTCGGGGGCTAGAACCAGCGCGAGCGACGCCGGAGTCAGCGGGCCTCCAAGCCAGTCATTCTCCCTTTCTCGGGGGCTAGAACCAGCGCGAGCGACGCCGGAGTCAGCGGGCCTCCAAGCCAGTCATTCTCCCTTTCTCGGGGGCTAGAACCAGCGCGAGCGACGCCGGAGTCAACGGGCCTCCAAGCCAGTCATTCTCCCTTTCTCGGGGGCTAGAACCAGCGCGAGCGACGCCGTAGTCAATGGGCCTCCAAGCCAGTCATTCTCCCTTTCTCGGGGGCTAGAACCAGCGCGAGCGACGCCGGAGTCAGCGGGCCTCCAAGCCAGTCATTCTCCCTTTCTCGGGGGCTAGAACCAGCGCGAGCGACGCCGGAGTCAGCGGGCCTCCAAGCCAGTCATTCTCCCTTTCTCGGGGGCTAGAACCAGCGCGAGCGACGCCGGAGTCAACGGGCCTCCAAGCCAGTCATTCTCCCTTTCTCGGGGGCTAGAACCAGCGCGAGCGACGCCGGAGTCAGCGGGCCTCCAAGCCAGTCATTCTCCCTTTCTCGGGGGCTAGAACCAGCGCGAGCGACGCCGGAGTCAGCGGGCCTCCAAGCCAGTCATTCTCCCTTTCTCGGGGGCTAGAACCAGCGCGAGCGACGCCGGAGTCAGCGGCCTCCAAGCCAGTCATTCTCCCTTTCTCGGGGGCTAGAACCAGCGCGAGCGACGCCGGAATCAGCGGGCCTCCAAGCCAGTCATTCTCCCTTTCTCGGGGGCTAGAACCAGCGCGAGCGACGCCGGAGTCAGCGAGCCTCCAAGCCAGTCATTCTCCCTTTCTCGGGGGCTAGAACCAGCGCGAGCGACGCCGGAGTCAGCGCGCCTCCAAGCCAGTCATTCTCCCTTTCTCGGGGGCTAGAACCAGCGCGAGCGACGCCGGAGTCAGCGGGCCTCCAAGCCAGTCATTCTCCCTTTCTCGGGGGCTAGAACCAGCACGAGCGACGCCGGAGTCAGCGCGCCTCCAAGCCAGTCATTCTCCCTTTCTCGGGGGCTAGAACCAGCGCGAGCGACGCCGGAGTCAGCGGGCCTCCAAGCCAGTCATTCTCCCTTTCTCGGGGCTAGAACCAGCGCGAGCGACGCCGGAGTCAACGGGCCTCCAAGCCAGTCATTCTCCCTTTCTCGGGGCTAGAACCAGCGCGAGCGACGCCGGAGTCAACGGGCCTCCAAGCCAGTCATTCTCCCTTTCTCGGGGCTAGAACCAGCGCGAGCGACGCCGGAGTCAGCGGGCCTCCAAGCCTGTCATTCTCCCTTTCTCGGGGCTAGAACCAGCGCGAGCGACGCCGGAGTCAATGGGCCTCCAAGCCAGTCATTCTCCCTTTCTCGGGGCTAGAACCAGCGCGAGCGACGCCGGAGTCAGCGGGCCTCCAAGCCAGTCATTCTCCCTTTCTCGGGGGCTAGAACCAGCGCGAGCGACGCCGGAGTCAACGGGCCTCCAAGCCAGTCATTCTCCCTTTCTCGGGGGCTAGAACCAGCGCGAGCGACGCCGGAGTCAGCGGGCCTCCAAGCCAGTCATTCTCCCTTTCTCGGGGGCTAGAACCAGCGCGAGCGACGCCGGAGTCAGCGGGCCTCCAAGCCAGTTATTCTCCCTTTCTCGGGGGCTAGAACCAGCGCGAGCGACGCCGGAGTCAGCGGGCCTCCAAGCCAGTCATTCTCCCTTTCTCGGGGGCTAGAACCAGCGCGAGCGACGCCGGAGTCAGCGGGCCTCCAAGCCAGTCATTCTCCCTTTCTCGGGGGCTAGAACCAGCGCGAGCGACGCCGGAGTCAGCGGGCCTCCAAGCCAGTCATTCTCCCTTTCTCGGGGCTAGAACCAGCGCGAGCGACGCCGGAGTCAACGGGCCTCCAAGCCAGTCATTCTCCCTTTCTCGGGGGCTAGAACCAGCGCGAGCGACGCCGGAGTCAGCGGGCCACCAAGCCAGTCATTCTCCCTTTCTCGGGGGCTAGAACCAGCGCGAGCGACGCCGGAGTCAGCGGGCCTCCAAGCCAGTCATTCTCCCTTTCTCGGGGGCTAGAACCAGCGCGAGCGACGCCGGAGTCAATGGGCCTCCAAGCCAGTCATTCTCCCTTTCTCGGGGCTAGAACCAGCGCGAGCGACGCCGGAGTCAGCGGGCCTCCAAGCCAGTCATTCTCCCTTTCTCGGTGGCTAGAACCAGCGCGAGCGACGCCGGAGTCAGCGGGCCTCCAAGCCAGTCATTCTCCCTTTCTCGGGGCTAGAACCAGCGCGAGCGACGCCGGAGTCAATGGGCCACCAAGCCAGTCATTCTCCCTTTCTCGGGGGCTAGAACCAGCGCGAGCGACGCCGGAGTCAATGGGCCACCAAGCCAGTTATTCTCCCTTTCTCGGGGGCTAGAACCAGCGCGAGCGACGCCGGAGTCAATGGGCCTCCAAGCCAGTCATTCTCCCTTTCTCGGGGGCTAGAACCAGCGCGAGCGACGCCGGAGTCAACGGGCCTCCAAGCCAGTCATTCTCCCTTTCTCGGGGGCTAGAACCAGCGCGAGCGACGCCGGAGTCAGCGGGCCACCAAGCCAGTCATTCTCCCTTTCTCGGGCTAGAACCAGCGCGAGCGACGCCGGAGTCAGCGGGCCTCCAAGCCAGTCATTCTCCCTTTCTCGGGGGCTAGAACCAGCGCGAGCGACGCCGGAGTCAACGGGCCTCCAAGCCAGTCATTCTCCCTTTCTCGGGGGCTAGAACCAGCGCGAGCGACGCCGGAGTCAGCGGGCCTCCAAGCCAGTCATTCTCCCTTTCTCGGGGGCTAGAACCAGCGCGAGCGACGCCGGAGTCAGCGGGCCACCAAGCCAGTCATTCTCCCTTTCTCGGGCTAGAACCAGCGCGAGCGACGCCGGAGTCAGCGGGCCTCCAAGCCAGTCATTCTCCCTTTCTCGGGGGCTAGAACCAGCGCGAGCGACGCCGGAGTCAGCGGGCCTCCAAGCCAGTCATTCTCCCTTTCTCGGGGGCTAGAACCAGCGCGAGCGACGCCGGAGTCAGCGGGCCTACAAGCCAGTCATTCTCCCTTTCTCGGCGGCTAGAACCAGCGCGAGCGACGCCGGAGTCAACGGGCCTCCAAGCCAGTCATTCTCCCTTTCTCGGGGGCTAGAACCAGCGCGAGCGACGCCGGAGTCAGCGGGCCTCCAAGCCAGTCATTCTCCCTTTCTCGGGCTAGAACCAGCGCGAGCGACGCCGGAGTCAGCGGGCCTCCAAGCCAGTCATTCTCCCTTTCTCGGGGCTAGAACCAGCGCGAGCGACGCCGGAGTCAGCGGGCCTCCAAGCCAGTCATTCTCCCTTTCTCGGGCTAGAACCAGCGCGAGCGACGCCGGAGTCAGCGGGCCTCCAAGCCAGTCATTCTCCCTTTCTCGGGGGCTAGAACCAGCGCGAGCGACGCCGGAGTCAGCGGGCCTCCAAGCCAGTCATTCTCCCTTTCTCGGGGGCTAGAACCAGCGCGAGCGACGCCGGAGTCAGCGGGCCTCCAAGCCAGTCATTCTCCCTTTCTCGGGGGCTAGAACCAGCGCGAGCGACGCCGGAGTCAGCGGGCCTCCAAGCCAGTCATTCTCCCTTTCTCGGGGGCTAGAACCAGCGCGAGCGACGCCGGAGTCAGCGAGCCTCCAAGCCAGTCATTCTCCCTTTCTCGGGGGCTAGAACCAGCGCGAGCGACGCCGGAGTCAGCGCGCCTCCAAGCCAGTCATTCTCCCTTTCTCGGGGGCTAGAACCAGCGCGAGCGACGCCGGAGTCAGCGGGCCTCCAAGCCAGTCATTCTCCCTTTCTCGGGGGCTAGAACCAGCACGAGCGACGCCGGAGTCAGCGCGCCTCCAAGCCAGTCATTCTCCCTTTCTCGGGGGCTAGAACCAGCGCGAGCGACGCCGGAGTCAGCGGGCCTCCAAGCCAGTCATTCTCCCTTTCTCGGGGCTAGAACCAGCGCGAGCGATGCCGGAGTCAACGGGCCTCCAAGCCAGTCATTCTCCCTTTCTCGGGGCTAGAACCAGCGCGAGCGACGCCGGAGTCAACGGGCCTCCAAGCCAGTCATTCTCCCTTTCTCGGGGCTAGAACCAGCGCGAGCGACGCCGGAGTCAGCGGGCCTCCAAGCCAGTCATTCTCCCTTTCTCGGGGCTAGAACCAGCGCGAGCGACGCCGGAGTCAATGGGCCTCCAAGCCAGTCATTCTCCCTTTCTCGGGGCTAGAACCAGCGCGAGCGACGCCGGAGTCAGCGGGCCTCCAAGCCAGTCATTCTCCCTTTCTCGGGGGCTAGAACCAGCGCGAGCGACGCCGGAGTCAATGGGCCTCCAAGCCAGTCATTCTCCCTTTCTCGGGGGCTAGAACCAGCGCGAGCGACGCCGGAGTCAACGGGCCTCCAAGCCAGTCATTCTCCCTTTCTCGGGGGCTAGAACCAGCGCGAGCGACGCCGGAGTCAGCGGGCCTCCAAGCCAGTCATTCTCCCTTTCTCGGGGCTAGAACCAGCGCGAGCGACGCCGGAGTCAACGGGCCTCCAAGCCAGTCATTCTCCCTTTCTCGGGGCTAGAACCAGCGCGAGCGACGCCGGAGTCAGCAGGCCTCCAAGCCAGTCATTCTCCCTTTCTCGGGGCTAGAACCAGCGCGAGCGACGCCGGAGTCAATGAGCCTCCAAGCCAGTCATTCTCCCTTTCTCGGGGCTAGAACCAGCGCGAGCGACGCCGGAGTCAACGGGCCTCCAAGCCAGTCATTCTCCCTTTCTCGGGGGCTAGAACCAGCGCGAGCGACGCCGGAGTCAGCGGGCCTCCAAGCCAGTCATTCTCCCTTTCTCGGGGCTAGAACCAGCGCGAGCGACGCCGGAGTCAGCGGGCCTCCAAGCCAGTCATTCTCCCTTTCTCGGGGCTAGAACCAGCGCGAGCGACGCCGGAGTCAATGGGCCACCAAGCCAGTCATTCTCCCTTTCTCGGGGCTAGAACCAGCGCGAGCGACGCCGGAGTCAGCGGGCCTCCAAGCCAGTCATTCTCCCTTTCTCGGGGGCTAGAACCAGCGCGAGCGACGCCGGAGTCAGCGGGCCTCCAAGCCAGTCATTCTCCCTTTCTCGGGGGCTAGAACCAGCGCGAGCGACGCCGGAGTCAGCGGGCCACCAAGCCAGTCATTCTCCCTTTCTCGGGGGCTAGAACCAGCGCGAACGACGCCGGAGTCAGCGGGCCTCCAAGCCAGTCATTCTCCCTTTCTCGGGGGCTAGAACCAGCGCGAGCGACGCCGGAGTCAGCGGGCCTCCAAGCCAGTCATTCTCCCTTTCTCGGGGGCTAGAACCAGCGCGAGCGACGCCGGAGTCAGTGGGCCTCCAAGCCAGTCATTCTCCCTTTCTCGGGGGCTAGAACCAGCGCGAGCGACGCCGGAGTCAGCGGTCCTCCAAGCCAGTCATTCTCCCTTTCTCGGGGGCTAGAACCAGCGCGAGCGACGCCGGAGTCAGCGGGCCTCCAAGCCAGTCATTCTCCCTTTCTCGGGGGCTAGAACCAGCGCGAGCGACGCCGGAGTCAGCGCGCCTCCAAGCCAGTCATTCTCCCTTTCTCGGGGCTAGAACCAGCGCGAGCGACGCCGGAGTCAATGGGCCACCAAGCCAGTCATTCTCCCTTTCTCGGGGCTAGAACCAGCGCGAGCGACGCCGGAGTCAGCGGGCCTCCAAGCCAGTCATTCTCCCTTTCTCGGGGGCTAGAACCAGCGCGAGCGACGCCGGAGTCAACGGGCCTCCAAGCCAGTCATTCTCCCTTTCTCGGGGGCTAGAACCAGCGCGAGCGACGCCGGAGTCAGCGGGCCTCCAAGCCAGTCATTCTCCCTTTCTCGGGCTAGAACCAGCGCGAGCGACGCCGGAGTCAGCGGGCCTCCAAGCCAGTCATTCTCCCTTTCTCGGGGGCTAGAACCAGCGCGAGCGACGCCGGAGTCAGCGGGCCTCCAAGCCAGTCATTCTCCCTTTCTCGGGGGCTAGAACCAGCGCGAGCGACGCCGGAGTCAGCGGGCCTCCAAGCCAGTCATTCTCCCTTTCTCGGGGGCTAGAACCAGCGCGAGCGACGCCGGAGTCAGCGGGCCTCCAAGCCAGTCATTCTCCCTTTCTCGGGGGCTAGAACCAGCGCGAGCGACGCCGGAGTCAGCGGGCCACCAAGCCAGTCATTCTCCCTTTCTCGGGGGCTAGACCCAGCGCGAGCGACGCCGGAGTCAGCGGGCCTCCAAGCCAGTCATTCTCCCTTTCTCGGGGGCTAGAACCAGCGCGAGCGACGCCGGAGTCAGCGGGCCACCAAGCCAGTCATTCTCCCTTTCTCGGGGCTAGAACCAGCGCGAGCGACGCCGGAGTCAGCGGGCCTCCAAGCCAGTCATTCTCCCTTTCTCGGGGCTAGAACCAGCGCGAGCGACGCCGGAGTCAGCGGGCCTCCAAGCCAGTCATTCTCCCTTTCTCGGGGGCTAGAACCATCGCGAGCGACGCCGGAGTCAGCGGGCCTCCAAGCCAGTCATTCTCCCTTTCTCGGGGGCTAGAACCAGCGCGAGCGACGCCGGAGTCAACGGGCCTCCAAGCCAGTCATTCTCCCTTTCTCGGGGGCTAGAACCAGCGCGAGCGACGCCGGAGTCAGTGGGCCTCCAAGCCAGTTATTCTCCCTTTCTCGGGGCTAGAACCAACGCGAGCGACGCCGGAGTCAACGGGCCTCCAAGCCAGTCATTCTCCCTTTCTCGGGGGCTAGAACCAGCGCGAGCGACGCCGGAGTCAACGGGCCTCCAAGCCAGTCATTCTCCCTTTCTCGGGGGCTAGAACCAGCGCGAGCGACGCCGGAGTCAACGGGCCTCCAAGCCAGTCATTCTCCCTTTCTCGGGGCTAGAACCAGCGCGAGCGACGCCGGAGTCAATGGGCCTCCAAGCCAGTCATTCTCCCTTTCTCGGGGCTAGAACCAGCGCGAGCGACGCCGGAGTCAGCGGGCCTCCAAGCCAGTCATTCTCCCTTTCTCGGGGCTAGAACCAGCGCGAGCGACGCCGGAGTCAGCGCGCCTCCAAGCCAGTCATTCTCCCTTTCTCGGGGGCTAGAACCAGCGCGAGCGACGCCGGAGTCAACGGGCCTCCAAGCCAGTCATTCTCCCTTTCTCGGGGCTAGAACCAGCGCGAGCGACGCCGGAGTCAGCGGGCCTCCAAGCCAGTCATTCTCCCTTTCTCGGGGGCTAGAACCAGCGCGAGCGACGCCGGAGTCAGCGGGCCTCCAAGCCAGCCATTCTCCCTTTCTCGGGGCTAGAACCAGCGCGAGCGACGCCGGAGTCAGCGGGCCTCCAAGCCAGTCATTCTCCCTTTCTCGGGGGCTAGAACCAGCGCGAGCGACGCCGGAGTCAGCGGGCCTCCAAGCCAGTCATTCTCCCTTTCTCGGGGGCTAGAACCAGCGCGAGCGACGCCGGAGTCAGCGGGCCTCCAAGCCAGTCATTCTCCCTTTCTCGGGGCTAGAACCAGCGCGAGCGACGCCGGAGTCAGCGGGCCACCAAGCCAGTCATTCTCCCTTTCTCGGGGGCTAGAACCAGCGCGAGCGACGCCGGAGTCAACGGGCCTCCAAGCCAGTCATTCTCCCTTTCTCGGGGCTAGAACCAGCGCGAGCGACGCCGGAGTCAGCGGGCCTCCAAGCCAGTCATTCTCCCTTTCTCGGGGCTAGAACCAGCGCGAGCGACGCCGGAGTCAATGGGCCTCCAAGCCAGTCATTCTCCCTTTCTCGGGGCTAGAACCAGCGCGAGCGACGCCGGAGTCAACGGGCCTCCAAGCCAGTCATTCTCCCTTTCTCGGGGGCTAGAACCAGCGCGAGCGACGCCGGAGTCAGCGGGCCTCCAAGCCAGTCATTCTCCCTTTCTCGGGGGCTAGAACCAGCGCGAGCGACGCCGGAGTCAGCGGGCCTCCAAGCCAGTCATTCTCCCTTTCTCGGGGCTAGAACCAGCGCGAGCGACGCCGGAGTCAGCGGGCCTCCAAGCCAGTCATTCTCCCTTTCTCGGGGCTAGAACCAGCGCGAGCGACGCCGGAGTCAATGGGCCACCAAGCCAGTCATTCTCCCTTTCTCGGGGCTAGAACCAGCGCGAGCGACGCCGGAGTCACCGGGCCTCCAAGCCAGTCATTCTCCCTTTCTCGGGGGCTAGAACCAGCGCGAGCGACGCCGGAGTCAGCGGGCCTCCAAGCCAGTCATTCTCCCTTTCTCGGGGGCTAGAACCAGCGCGAGCGACGCCGGAGTCAGCGGGCCACCAAGCCAGTCATTCTCCCTTTCTCGGGGGCTAGAACCAGCGCGAGCGACGCCGGAGTCAGCGGGCCTCCAAGCCAGTCATTCTCCCTTTCTCGGGGGCTAGAACCAGCGCGAGCGACGCCGGAGTCAGCGGGCCTCCAAGCCAGTCATTCTCCCTTTCTCGGGGGCTAGAACCAGCGCGAGCGACGCCGGAGTCAGCGGGCCTCCAAGCCAGTCATTCTCCCTTTCTCGGGGGCTAGAACCAGCGCGAGCGACGCCGGAGTCAGCGGGCCTCCAAGCCAGTCATTCTCCCTTTCTCGGGGGCTAGAACCAGCGCGAGCGACGCCGGAGTCAGCGGGCCTCCAAGCCAGTCATTCTCCCTTTCTCGGGGGCTAGAACCAGCGCGAGCGACGCCGGAGTCAGCGCGCCTCCAAGCCAGTCATTCTCCCTTTCTCGGGGCTAGAACCAGCGCGAGCGACGCCGGAGTCAATGGGCCACCAAGCCAGTCATTCTCCCTTTCTCGGGGCTAGAACCAGCGCGAGCGACGCCGGAGTCAGCGGGCCTCCAAGCCAGTCATTCTCCCTTTCTCGGGGGCTAGAACCAGCGCGAGCGACGCCGGAGTCAACGGGCCTCCAAGCCAGTCATTCTCCCTTTCTCGGGGGCTAGAACCAGCGCGAGCGACGCCGGAGTCAGCGGGCCTCCAAGCCAGTCATTCTCCCTTTCTCGGGCTAGAACCAGCGCGAGCGACGCCGGAGTCAGCGGGCCTCCAAGCCAGTCATTCTCCCTTTCTCGGGGGCTAGAACCAGCGCGAGCGACGCCGGAGTCAGCGGGCCTCCAAGCCAGTCATTCTCCCTTTCTCGGGGGCTAGAACCAGCGCGAGCGACGCCGGAGTCAGCGGGCCTCCAAGCCAGTCATTCTCCCTTTCTCGGGGGCTAGAACCAGCGCGAGCGACGCCGGAGTCAGCGGCCTCCAAGCCAGTCATTCTCCCTTTCTCGGGGGCTAGAACCAGCGCGAGCGACGCCGGAGTCAGCGGGCCACCAAGCCAGTCATTCTCCCTTTCTCGGGGGCTAGAACCAGCGCGAGCGACGCCGGAGTCAGCGGGCCTCCAAGCCAGTCATTCTCCCTTTCTCGGGGGCTAGAACCAGCGCGAGCGACGCCGGAGTCAGCGGGCCACCAAGCCAGTCATTCTCCCTTTCTCGGGGCTAGAACCAGCGCGAGCGACGCCGGAGTCAGCGGGCCTCCAAGCCAGTCATTCTCCCTTTCTCGGGGCTAGAACCAGCGCGAGCGACGCCGGAGTCAGCGGGCCTCCAAGCCAGTCATTCTCCCTTTCTCGGGGGCTAGAACCAGCGCGAGCGACGCCGGAGTCAGCGGGCCTCCAAGCCAGTCATTCTCCCTTTCTCGGGGGCTAGAACCAGCGCGAGCGACGCCGGAGTCAACGGGCCTCCAAGCCAGTCATTCTCCCTTTCTCGGGGGCTAGAACCAGCGCGAGCGACGCCGGAGTCAGTGGGCCTCCAAGCCAGTTATTCTCCCTTTCTCGGGGCTAGAACCAGCGCGAGCGACGCCGGAGTCAATGGGCCACCAAGCCAGTCATTCTCCCTTTCTCGGGGCTAGAACCAGCGCGAGCGACGCCGGAGTCAGCGGGCCTCCAAGCCAGTCATTCTCCCTTTCTCGGGGGCTAGAACCAGCGCGAGCGACGCCGGAGTCAACGGGCCTCCAAGCCAGTCATTCTCCCTTTCTCGGGGGCTAGAACCAGCGCGAGCGACGCCGGAGTCAGCGGGCCTCCAAGCCAGTCATTCTCCCTTTCTCGGGCTAGAACCAGCGCGAGCGACGCCGGAGTCAGCGGGCCTCCAAGCCAGTCATTCTCCCTTTCTCGGGGGCTAGAACCAGCGCGAGCGACGCCGGAGTCAGCGGGCCTCCAAGCCAGTCATTCTCCCTTTCTCGGGGGCTAGAACCAGCGCGAGCGACGCCGGAGTCAGCGGGCCACCAAGCCAGTCATTCTCCCTTTCTCGGGGGCTAGAACCAGCGCGAGCGACGCCGGAGTCAGCGGCCTCCAAGCCAGTCATTCTCCCTTTCTCGGGGGCTAGAACCAGCGCGAGCGACGCCGGAGTCAGCGGGCCACCAAGCCAGTCATTCTCCCTTTCTCGGGGGCTAGAACCAGCGCGAGCGACGCCGGAGTCAGCGGGCCTCCAAGCCAGTCATTCTCCCTTTCTCGGGGGCTAGAACCAGCGCGAGCGACGCCGGAGTCAGCGGGCCACCAAGCCAGTCATTCTCCCTTTCTCGGGGCTAGAACCAGCGCGAGCGACGCCGGAGTCAGCGGGCCTCCAAGCCAGTCATTCTCCCTTTCTCGGGGCTAGAACCAGCGCGAGCGACGCCGGAGTCAGCGGGCCTCCAAGCCAGTCATTCTCCCTTTCTCGGGGGCTAGAACCAGCGCGAGCGACGCCGGAGTCAGCGGGCCTCCAAGCCAGTCATTCTCCCTTTCTCGGGGGCTAGAACCAGCGCGAGCGACGCCGGAGTCAACGGGCCTCCAAGCCAGTCATTCTCCCTTTCTCGGGGGCTAGAACCAGCGCGAGCGACGCCGGAGTCAGTGGGCCTCCAAGCCAGTTATTCTCCCTTTCTCGGGGCTAGAACCAACGCGAGCGACGCCGGAGTCAACGGGCCTCCAAGCCAGTCATTCTCCCTTTCTCGGGGGCTAGAACCAGCGCGAGCGACGCCGGAGTCAACGGGCCTCCAAGCCAGTCATTCTCCCTTTCTCGGGGGCTAGAACCAGCGCGAGCGACGCCGGAGTCAACGGGCCTCCAAGCCAGTCATTCTCCCTTTCTCGGGGCTAGAACCAGCGCGAGCGACGCCGGAGTCAATGGGCCTCCAAGCCAGTCATTCTCCCTTTCTCGGGGCTAGAACCAGCGCGAGCGACGCCGGAGTCAGCGGGCCTCCAAGCCAGTCATTCTCCCTTTCTCGGGGCTAGAACCAGCGCGAGCGACGCCGGAGTCAGCGAGCCTCCAAGCCAGTCATTCTCCCTTTCTCGGGGGCTAGAACCAGCGCGAGCGACGCCGGAGTCAACGGGCCTCCAAGCCAGTCATTCTCCCTTTCTCGGGGCTAGAACCAGCGCGAGCGACGCCGGAGTCAGCGGGCCTCCAAGCCAGTCATTCTCCCTTTCTCGGGGGCTAGAACCAGCGCGAGCGACGCCGGAGTCAGCGGGCCTCCAAGCCAGTCATTCTCCCTTTCTCGGGGCTAGAACCAGCGCGAGCGACGCCGGAGTCAGCGGGCCTCCAAGCCAGTCATTCTCCCTTTCTCGGGGGCTAGAACCAGCGCGAGCGACGCCGGAGTCAGCGGGCCTCCAAGCCAGTCATTCTCCCTTTCTCGGGGGCTAGAACCAGCGCGAGCGACGCCGGAGTCAGCGGGCCTCCAAGCCAGTCATTCTCCCTTTCTCGGGGCTAGAACCAGCGCGAGCGACGCCGGAGTCAGCGGGCCACCAAGCCAGTCATTCTCCCTTTCTCGGGGGCTAGAACCAGCGCGAGCGACGCCGGAGTCAGCGGGCCTCCAAGCCAGTCATTCTCCCTTTCTCGGGGCTAGAACCAGCGCGAGCGACGCCGGAGTCAGCGGGCCTCCAAGCCAGTCATTCTCCCTTTCTCGGGGGCTAGAACCAGCGCGAGCGACGCCGGAGTCAGCGGGCCTCCAAGCCAGTCATTCTCCCTTTCTCGGGGCTAGAACCAGCGCGAGCGACGCCGGAGTCAGCGGGCCACCAAGCCAGTCATTCTCCCTTTCTCGGGGGCTAGAACCAGCGCGAGCGACGCCGGAGTCAGCGGGCCTCCAAGCCAGTCATTCTCCCTTTCTCGGGGCTAGAACCAGCGCGAGCGACGCCGGAGTCAGCGGGCCTCCAAGCCAGTCATTCTCCCTTTCTCGGGGGCTAGAATGGCGGCGGAGTGCTGTGCGCTGCTCCAGCACCGAAAGTTGGCCCTACACGGCCGGCGCTGGAGTGTGGCGACTAGGAAACTTTCACAGTAACTTCATTGCAGTGTTAATGTAAGCCTACATGTGACAATAATAAAGATCATTATTACACACTCAATCTCATGCTCAAAAAATTCAATCAAATTTGTTAGGCATGACCTCCCTCTGACAAAGCCACGCTGACTGTTCCTGATCAAACCTTGCATCTCCAAGTGGAGATAGATTCACTCCTTCAGAATTTTCTCCATTAGTTTCCCATCTCTGACCCGAGACTCACTGATCTGCAGTTCCCTGGCTTATCTCTGCAGCTTTTCTTAAATAATGGACCACGGCCGATGTGGGTCCGTGCATGTACGCCACGGCTGGCACGGATCCGCGCATGCACGCCACGGCCGTCTCCGCACCGGCCCTCGGGCAACATGGCGGAGCCCTACAGGGGCCCGGCGCGGAGGAACATAGGCCCCCCCCGAATTAGCGTGCCAGCCGAGCGGTTGCCCCCGATCGCTGGCCTGGCCACCGTGGAGACCCCCCCCGGAGTCGGCTCCCCCCCTACCAGGACAGCCCCCGCAGCCAGAACGCTGTGGTCCCACCAGGTAGGACCATTCGCGAACGACGCTGGCGGGACTTGGCAGAACTCGGCAGGCACTCGGCCCGCTGAGTGCGCAGAATCGCTGCGAGGGGCGCTTTCAACGGCCCCCGACTGGTGCCTTGGTGACTGTGCTGGCTCGGAGAATCACGCCCGTCATCAGAAAGCTGTGACTTGATTAGCTGGAGGAAATCTGCACTCAACTTGAAAGTAAAACATTATTAAACTAATTAAACCTATTTAATTACTTACTAAATCATAAGTAGGGGGTTCTCTAAACCTAAGGGTGGTAAAAAACAAAACTAATTAATTATTTACTTTAACTTATGTAGCTTAATCTTTTGTAAAAAAGGGAGTAAATAAGGGGCCTAGGGTCCAACAAGGGATGATGCAGTGCTGTACATAATTTTGGGGAATGAAGCCGGACAGGTGGTTGATGTGATGGTGGGGGAGCAATTTAGTGATAGCGATCACAACATGGTGCAATTTAAGTTTGTTATGGACAAGGAAATAGACAAAATACAGAAAAAGGTCTTGGATTGGGGGAGAGCAGACTTTAGTAAAATAAGGCAGGATCTGGCCAAGGTAGATTGGAACAAGTTACTGGTGGAGAGATCTACAGAACAGCAGTGGGGGGTGTTCAAAGAGGAAATGGGGAGGGTACAGGCCCAACATGTTCCTTGAGGGTAATACAAAGAAGTAACATGCCCAGAGAACCATGGATGACCAGAGATATTCAGGATACAATGAATAGGAAGAGAGAGGCTTTTAGTAAGTACACGGGGAGCAAATCAGCAGTGGAGTACAGAAAGTGCAGGTTGGAGCTTAAGAAAGCAAAGAGGGGATATGAGAAATCTCTAGCTGGTAGAAGTAGGGAAAATCCCAAGATTTTCTCTGTATATCAATGTGAAGAGGATAACGAGGGAAAAGGTAGGGCCCATTAGGGAATTTGTAGGGAGTTAAATTAATATTTCACATCTGTCTTCACCCAAGAGAATGAGGAGGCAGATCTGGAACCCGGGGAGAGAGACTGTGAGATTATTGAGCAAGTTGTCATAGAGAGAGACAAGGTATTGGAGGTGTTGGCAGGCTTAAAAGTGGAGAAATCCCCAGGTCCGGATGAATTGTGCCCTAGGCTGCTGTGGAGGCGAAGGAGGAGATTGCAGGGGCTCTGACCCAAATTTTTAATTCTTTCCTGGGAGAGGTGCCGGAGGACTGGAGAACAGTTAATGTGGTCCATTATTTAAGAAAGACTGTAGAGATAAGCCGGGGAACTGCAGATCAGTGAGTCTCGGGTCAGAGATGGGAAACTAATGGAGAAAATTCTGAAGGAGAGAATCTATCTCCACTTGGAGATGCAAGGTTTGATCAGGAACAGTCAGCGTGGCTTTGTCAGAGGGAGGCTTACATTAACACTGCAATGAAGTTACTGTGAAAAGCCCCTAGTCGCCACACTCCAGTGCCTGTTCGGATGCACAGAGGGAGAATTCAGAATGTCCAATTCACCTAACAGCACGTCTTTCGGGACTTGTGGGAGGAAACCGGAGCACCCGGAGGAAACCCACACAGACACGGGGAGAACGTGCAGACTCCGCACAGACAGTGACCCAAGCCAGGAATTGAACATAGGACCCTGGCACTGTGAAGTAACAGTGATAACCACTGTGCTACCATGCCACTCATAATGAAGAGAGCAGTACAGTTGATGTAGTTTAGATGGATTTCAGCATAACATTTGACAAGGCCCAACATGGGAGACTTATAAAGAAGGCAAATTCACATGGGATACAGGGGAACTTGGTACGGTGGATTCAAAGCTGGCTGACCTGCAGGAAACAGAAGGTGATGACAGACAGCTGCTTTAGTGACTGGTAGCCAGTGTCCAATGTCGTACCACAGGATCGGTGCTGGGTCCCTATTATTCGTCATTTATATAAATGACATAGATGACTATTGGGGGGGGGGGGGGGAGAGAGAAGGAGGATATAAGATCAGTAAGTTTGCGGATGACACAAAGATAGGCCGGGTGGTTAACAGTGAGGCCGAGATCTTGGGTTACAGGAAGATACAGACGGGATGGTCAAATGGGCAGAAAAGTGGCAAATGGAATTTGATCCTGAAAAGTGTGAGGTGTTACACTTTGGAAGGAGCAATGTGACAGGGAAGTATTCAATGAATGGCACCACACTGGGAAGTCCTGAGGAACAAAGAGACCTTGGCGTATTTATAAATAGATCTCTGAAAGCAGAAGGGCAGGTTAATAGGGTGGTGAAAAAGGCATATGGTACACTTGTCAATATCAATCGTGGCATAGTTTACAAAAGCAAGGAAGTTATGTTGGAGTCAAATAGAACATTGGTGAGGCCACAGCTGGAATGCTGTGTGCAGTTCTGGTCGCCACATTATAGGAAGGATGTGATTGCACTGGAGGGGGTGCAGAGGATGTTGCCTGGGATGGAACATCCCAGATGAAATGAGATTGGAGAGACTTGGGTTGTTTTCGTTGGAGCAGAGAAGACTGAGGAGGCAACCTGATCGAGGTGTACAAAATTATGAGGGGCATGGACAGGGTGGATAGGGAACAGCTGTTCCCCTTAGTTGAAAGGTCGGTTACGAGGGGACACAAGTTCAAGGTGAGGTGCGGGAGGGTCAAGGGGATTTGAGGAAAAACGTTTTTACCCAGAGGGTGGTCCAGGCGGTGTGCCTCACAACCTTTAAAAAGTACCTGGATGCGCACTTGACGCATCTTAACATTCGAGGCAATGGGCCAAGTGCTGGCAGATGGGATTAGGATTGGCAGCTCAGGTGCCTTTCACGCGGTGGTGCAGACTCCATGGGCTGAATGGCCTTTTCTGTACTGTATTTTTCTGTGGATCTGTGAACAATTCGCTCAATAAGCCCTGCCACCTTCATAGATCTATGAAAATGGATCCATGGTCCCTCTGGCTTTGCACACTTGACAGAATATGCCATTAAACCTCTCTTACCTCCCCCTATTCCTTCTGCCAAAATACAGCACCTCACATTTGGGGTGTATCTGTGCACAGATCACTAAAAGCTGGTGCACATATGCAGAACAAGAAAGGCTAATAGAATTTGGATTCTTCTCAAGTGGATTGGGAAATAAAAGTGATGGTTCAGTTGTACAAAGCTTTGGTCAGATTCCATGTGGAGTAACTGCATTCAGTTCTTGTCAGAGGGGATGTAGCACAGGTTCATTAGATGGATAAGGCTTAAAGATTATAAGGACAGGTTACAGATAGTTAGATTGACTTCCTTTGCAATGAAAAAGTTAAGAGGGCATTGAATTGAGATGTTTTCAATTAACAAGATTTGATGTGGTAGATACAGATAAACTAGTTCCTCAAATGAAAGAATCCAGAACAATTTTCCTTTAACACCGGTTATTGAAAGTACTTCATTGTACTAACAGTGAGCTGGTGATGGCAGTCGTAATGGAACCACTATGGAAACAGGGAATATAATACGAAAATAACATCAGGCAAGCAGGTTAGAAACACCCAGAAATTGGAGCCTTTTTTCCATCTTGGATTGGATTTTGTTAATTGTCACGTGTACCAAGATACAGTGAAAAGTATTTTTCTGCGAGCAGCTCAACAGATCATTAAGTACATGAAAAGAAAAGGAAATAAAAGAAAATACATAATAGGGCAACACAAGGTACACAATGTAACTACATAACACCAGCATCGGGTGAAGCATACAGGGGTGTAGTGTTAATGAGGTCAGTCCATAAGAGGGTCGTGTAGGAGTCTGGTGACAGTGGGGAAGAAGCTGTTTTGAGTCTGTTTGTGCGTGTTCTCAGACTTCTGTATCTCCTGCCCGATGGAAGAAGTTGGAAGAGTGAGTAAGCCGGGTGGGAGGGTTCTTTGATTGTGCTGCCCGCTTTCCCCAGGCAGCGGGAGGTGTAGATGGAGTCAATGGATGGGAGGCAGGTTCGTGTGATGGACTGAGCTGTGTTCACGACTCTGAAGTTTCTTGCGGTTTTGGGCCGAGCAGTTGCCATACCAGGCTGTGATGCTGCCAGACAGCATGCTTTTTATGGTGCATCTGTAAAAGTTGGTAAGAGTTAATGTGGACATGCCAAATTTCCTTAGTTTCCTGAGGAAGTATAGGCGCTGTTGTGCTTTCTTGGTGGTAGCGTCGACGTGGGTGGACCAGACAGATTTTTGGAGATGTGCACCCCTAGGAATTTGAAGCTGCTAACCATCTCCACCTCGGCCCCGTTGATGCTGATAGCGGTGTGTACAGTACTTTGCTTTCTGAAGTCAATGACCAGCTCTTTAGTTTTGCTGGCATTGAGGGATAGATTGTTGTCGCTGCACCACTCCACTAGGTTCTCAATCTAGTATTCTGACTTGTCGTTATTCGAGATCCGGCCCACTATGGTTGTATCATCAACAAACTTGTAGCTAGAGTTGGAACCAAATTTTGCCACGCAGTCGTGTGTGTACAGGGAGTATAGCAGGGGCTAAGTACGCAGCCTTGCGGGACCCCGGTATTGAGACTATCGTGGAGGAGGTGTTGTTGTTTATTCTTACTGATTGTGGTCTGTGGGTCAGGAAGTCAAGGATCCAGTAGCCGAGGGAGGAGCCTAGTCCTAGGTTTTGGAGCTTTGATATGAGCTTGGCTGGGAGTAGGGTGTTGAAGGCGGAGTTGTAGTCAAGAAATAGGAGTCTGATGTAGGAGTCTTTCATAGAATTTACAGTGCAGAAGGGGGCCTTTTGGCCTATTGATTCTGCAACAGCTCTTGGAAAGAGCCCCTCACTTAAGCCCACACTTCCAACCTATCTCTGTAACCCTTAACCCCAGCGAACCTTTTTGGACACTAAGGGAAATTTAGCATAGCCAATCCACCTAACCGCACATCTTTGGACTGTGGGAGGAAACCGGAGCACCCGGAGGAAACACATGCACACATGGGGTGAACATGCAGACTCCGCAGTCAGTGACCCAAGCCGGGAATCGAACCTGGGACCCTGGAGCTGTGAAGCAACTGTGCTAACCACTGTGCTACCGTGCTGCCCTTGTTGTCGAGATTCTCTAGGGATGAGTGTAGGGCCAGGGAGATGGCGTCTGCTATGGGCCGGTTGCGGCGGTATGCGGATTGCAGTGGATCAAGGCATTCTGAGAGTATAGAGGTGATGCACTTCATGACCAACCTCCCGAAGCACTTAATTACAACTGAAGTCAGGGCCTCCGGTAGTCATTGAGGTACATTGCCTGGTTCTTCTTTACCACCGGTATGATGGTGGTCTTCTTGAAGCAGGTGGGGATCTCGGAGCAGAGTTGGGACAGGTTAAAGATGTCCGCGAACACATCTGCCAACTGGTCCGCGCAGGGTCTGAGAGCACGACCAGGGATCCCATCCGGACCCATTCCGGATCCGAGGATTCACTTTCAGGAAAGCCGATCTGACTTTGGAAGCTGTGATGGTGGGTATGGGTGAGTTATGGGCTGCTGAGGCACTCGACAGCAGATCGTTGGTTTTCTGCTCGAACCGAGCATAGAATGCATTGAGTTCATCAGGGAGGAGTGCGCTGCTGCTGGAGATACTGCCCGTTATGTTGTTTAGGCCTTGCCACAACTGCCGGGAGTCTGTAAAGCTAGTCTGTGACTCTGGCTTCGTCTGATATTCTCTCTTGGCATCTCGGATGGCTTTGCGGAGGTCATACCTGGATTTCTTATATAGGTCAGGGTCGTCTGACTTGAACGCCTCAGATCTGTCCTTCAGTAGGGAGTCAATCTCGCGATTGAGCCATGGTTTCCGGTTGGGGAACGTACGTACTGCTTTCTTTGGCACGCAGTTGTTCACACATTTGCTGATGAAGTCTGTGACGGTGGTGGCAGACTCATTTAAGTTGGTCGCTGAGTTCTTAAATATGGACCAGTCCACTGTCTCTAAGCAGTCACGTAAGAGCTCTTCTGTTTCCTCGGACCAGCACTGCACGACTTTCTTAGCTGGATTCTCCCGCTTGAGTTTCTGCCTGTATGTCGGGAGAATGAGCGCCGTCTTATGGTCTGATTTCCCAAAGTGCGGTCGGGGGATGGAACGGTAAGCGCCCTTGATTTTTGAGCAGCAGTGGTCAAGAGTGTTGTCACCCCTGGTGGGACAGGAGATGTGCTGGTGGAATTTTGGCAGTACACTCTTGAGGTTGGCCTTGTTGAAGTCTCCGGCCACGATGAACAAGGCCTCCGGGTGTTCTGTTTCGTCGTTGTTTATAACTGTGTACAGTTCGTCCAGCCTCTTATACCCTCTCCTAAAGCCATTGACCTCTTGGTGATGTTCACTTCCATTGATGTGAGTTATCTATTGGGCTCCTATCTGAGTTTTCATATGAATCTAATTAGTGAGGCTCAGCATGCTATTTTTACAGCCGACGCCAATTTTGTCCTTATCCACGTCCACTTCTGTACCCTCCCAGCAGAAATCAGTGTACAGCAGGGGGAGGAACCAAAGCTAGTTGTCTCCTGCCCAATCCACAGAAACTGAGGCAATGCCTTTCCTGAGATAGTTAACTCTGCAGACTTGTGATCTTCATTAAATGATGCAGTCACAAACTTAACCAATGAAGCCATCAGAGCAGCCCGCAGGATCTTTCAGATACCTGCAGTGTGCTGGGAAACCCCAAACCACTAAGGGCTGTTAGAAAAGTACATTCCACTGCCTCACGGCGCCGAGATCCCAGGTTCGATCCCTGCTCTGGGTCACTGTCCGTGTGGAGTTTGCACATCTCCCCGTGTTTGCGTGGGTTTCGCCCCCACAAACCATAGATGTGCAGGGTAGGTGGATTGGCCATGCTAAATTGTCCCTTAATTGAAAAAAAATGAAATGGATACTCTAAATTTATTTTTAAAAAGAAAAAAAATAGAAAAGTACATCCTCTGCATTTATTGTCCCCCTTTCTTTCAGGTACCAGAGTAACACTGCAGCTGACATCCTCAACACTATCACCAATATCCAACCAAAGGAAAGCTCTGGAGGAGCAGGAGAGACTCGAGAATCTAGTGTCTTTAAATTGTCTGATGCTATGCTGAAAAAACTGCCCCCAGATTATTTGGCACATGAGGTAGGTACTTTACTGTTATGGTGACACTGAGCGCAAATATATTTGGCCTCTCAAAGACAAATTATATCTTTAGTGTTGCAGAAGTCTAGAAAATAAACATAAAATTGTTGCAATTAATGTCCGAGCAATCAGCCTTACAACAGACAGAAGTCGATTGATGTCATGGCGTACAAGGTTATGGGCCGAGTGCTGGAAAATGGGATTAGGGTGGCTGTTTTTGACCGACGCAGAGGTGATGGGCTGAAGGGCCTTTACTGTGGTGTAGACTAACCTGCCACCCTTTGAAGACTTTTGACCGTCTCAAAAGGTTTTCAAGCTCAGGAATTTTCCCTTAATCATAATAATAATGACTTCCAGTTGCGACTATGCGGAGCTAAGTCGCACATTCGGCAGCTCCCGCAAAAAACGGACTTTTGGGCTCTTTTCAGGGCCCCCAACGGAATTTGTTCAACGTTTCCCGCGGTGGGAAGGAGAGTACAATAGTTCCCCGACAGTATATGGCTTTTACCAGGAGCGGGGCAACTAAAAAAGTGGTGGTGGGCCCGAAGAAGGTGCGAGGGAAGAAGAACAAAATGGCGGCGGGCGGGGACCAGGCAGCGTGGATGCAGTGGGCGCAGGAGCAACAGGAGGTTATCCAGCGCTGCTTCAGGGAGATTAAAGCGGACCTGCTTGAGCCGATGAAGGCTTCAATCTTAGGCCTGGCGGTAAAGGTGGATGTGCACAAGGCGCTCCACAAGAAATGGCAAGAGCGGTTCGAGGAGATGGAGAATCGGTCGAGGCAGAAGAATTTGCGGATTCTGGGCCTCCCGGAGGAGCTGGAGGGGCTGGACGTGGGGGCCTATGTGATCACCATAACTCGCTGATGGGAGCGGGGTCCTTCCAGGCGCCCCTAGAGCTGGAAGGAGCCCATAGAGTGCTGGCGAGGAGGCCTAAGGCTAACAAGCTGCCGCGGGCGGTGCTGGTGCGGTTCCATCGGTTCGTCGATCGGGAGTGTGTGCTCAGGTGGGTCAAGAAGGAGAGGAGCAGCAGGTGGGAGAACGCGGAGGTTCGAATATACCAGGACTGGAGTGCGGAGGTGGCGAAGAGGAGGGCCGGGTACAATCAAGCGAAGGCGGTGCTGCACAGGAAGAGGGTGAAGTTTGGCATGTTGCAGCCGGTGCGACTGTGGGTTACCTACAAGGACCGGCACCATTATTTTGAGTCTCCGGAGGAGGCATGGGCCTTTGTTCAGGCCGAGAAGTTTGACACAGATTGAGGGTCGGGATGGGCGTTTGGGGATTGCGGTTGATATGTTACTTTTTGAGGGGGGTCCTTTGCTCATGTTTTTTCTTTTTTCTTTCTTTCTGGTTCAGTGAGGGTGGTTGGGGCGGGTTGGGCACTGTTTTGGTTGGGTTGGTCGGGGGGGTTCTTGGAGGGGAGTAAGCAAATGGAACAGGGGTGGATGGCCAGCAGAGAGATGGGGCCCCGCGGGGGAGGAGGAGGCCCGAGTCGGGGGTGAGGGGAATGGGCCTGTAAAAGGAGCTGCGTCAGAGGTGGCGGGGCCGGGTAGTTGGAAAGCGCGGGCTTTTTCCCGCGCTGAAGACTGGAGGGGGCGGGGCCGGGGCAGGGAAGCGAGGGTTGCTTTGTGATGGAAGGGGAGGGTGTGTCACACAATGGGAGGAGTCAAAGTAGAGGCGGGAGTGGCCGGGATCAGCAGGAGTCAGCTGACTTGCGGAAGTGCAATGGGGGGAGTAAAGCAGCTAGGATGGGTCCTAGCCGGGGGGGGGGGGGGGGGGGGGGGGGGGGGGGGTCGAGTTGCTGCTGCTATGGTCAAGGGGGAGCTGGAGCGAGTGGGGGGGTTTGAGACGGGGGTCTGCCGCCGTGGGGAACGGGCCGGGCGTGGGGTGCAGGCGCGTGGCTGGCCGAGGAAGGGTTATGGCTAGTCGGCGGGGGAGGGGGACGGGTAGCCCCCTGATCCGGCTGATATGTTCCTGGAATGTTCGGGGACTGAACGGCCCGGTTAAGCGGGCCCGCGTGTTCACGCACCTGAAGGGGCTCAAGGCGGATGTGGTCATGCTCCAGGAGACACACCTGAAGGTGGTAGACCAGGTAAGATTGAGGAAAGGGTGGGTAGGTCAGGTGTTTCATTCGGGGCTGGATGCCAAAAATCGAGGGGTAGCGATCTTGGTGGGAAAGAAGGTGTCGTTCGAGGCGTCGAGCATTGTGGCAGACAATGGCGGCAGGTACGTAATGGTAAGTGGTAAGCTGCAGGGAGAGAGGGTGGTACTGGTCAATGTGTATGCCCCGAACTGGGACGATGCGGGTTTTATGCGGCGCATGTTGGGTCGGATCCCATTCTTGGAAGTGGGGGGGCCTGATAATGGAGGGAGACTTTAACACGGTGTTGGATCCGGCACTGGATCGCTCCAGGTCTAGGACGGGTAGGAAGCCGGCGGCGGCTAGAGTGCTGAGGGGGTTTATGGACCAGATGGGAGGGGTGGACCCTTGGAGATTTGCAAGGCCGGGGGCTAGGGAATTTTCATTCTTCTCACATGTCCATAAGGCTTATTCCCGGATTGACTTTTTTATTTTGAGCAGGGCGCTGATAGCGAGAGTAGAGGATACCGAGTACTCGGTGATAGCCATTTCGGACGACGCCCCGCATTGGGTGGACTTAGAGCTGGGGGAGGCGAGGGAGCAGCGCCCGTTGTGGCGCTTCGAGGTGGGGCTGTTGGCGGACGAGGAGGTGAGTGAGCGGGTCCGAGGAAGCATAGAGAGGTACCTGGAGACCAACGATAACGGGGAAGTCCGAGTGGGGATGGTATGGGAGGCGCTGAAGGCGGTGGTAAGGGGAGAGCTGATCTCAATTAGGGCCCACAAGGAGCGGAGGGAGCAGAGGGAGAGGGAGAGGCTGGTGGGGGAGATGGTGAGGGTAGACAGGAGGTATGCGGAGGTGCCCGAGGAAGGACTGTTGAGGAAAAGGCGCAGCCTCCAGGCCAAATTCGACCTGGTGACCACCAGGAAGGCGGAGGTGCAGTGGAGGAAGGCCCAGGGGACGATTTACGAGCATGGTGAAAAGACTAGCCAGATGCTGCAGCATCAGCTTCGGAAGCGGGACGCAGCTAGGGAGATCGGGGGAGTTAAGGACAGGGGAGGGAGTGTGGTGCGGAGTTATGAGTTAAAAGCCTAGGGGTGTAGTGTGTTTTGCTACACTGGTTTTAAAAAGGATTTTGTTCTATATAGGCCTGGGAACTTCAAACAGCCAACAGGTGAAATTGACGAAGGAATGTGTTTTTCAGTCTGGGCTAATGCATAGTGGATTGCCTGGTGAAGTCCCTGGAGAGTCTTTTGCAGCTTGAGAGATAATGGCAGGATTCTCCATCCCATTTTCCGGAGCGGTGCACCTCCGCCGGCAGTGGGATTCTCCATCCCGGCAGCCGGCCAATGGGGTTTCCCATTGTGGGCACCCCCATGCCGTCAAGAAATCTGCAGGCGTGAGTGCGCTGCCGGTGAAACGGAGGATCCCGCCGATGGAGAATCCAGCCCTATTTGTTAAATAGCGAGAGTCTGAAGGGGTTCCAACCGGAGACAGATCTGTTTCAGAAATCACATATTACTCTACGCCCTGATAATATTAGTTGGATTAAGAGCTGTATGTTTCCTTTCTTCGTGTTTAATGGGAAATTGCATTGATGTGTTAAGGAGTAATTGTAAGCTGTCTTTCCAGGTGTGAAGTTAAAAGTTTCATATTGTGCCAGGGAATGGTTTTCGATATTTGCAAGTGTGAGACTTCCTGAGAAAGCAGGTGCCGGCTTTTCCACTGCTGCCGCCACGGGGGATACAGGATAGAGTAGTTTCCGGTACCTGGGTGGGGGAGGGGAAGGTGTCGGATATCTACCAGGAGTTGTTGGAGGCGGAGGAAACCCCGGTGGAGGAGCTTAAGGGCAAGTGGGAGGACGAGCTAGGTGGAGAATTAGAGGCGGGTCTATGGGTGAACGCCCTAAGCAGGGTTAATACCTCCTCATCATGTGCCAGGCTTAGCCTAATACAATTTAAGGTGGTCCACCGGGCACACATAACGGCAGCGAGGATGGGCAAGTTTTTCGGGGTAGAAGATAGATGTGCAAGGTGCGCGGGAACCCCAGCAAACCATGTCCACATGTTCTGGGCGTGCCCGAAGCTCAGAGAGTTTTGGCAGGGGTTTGCGAAGGTAATGTCCACGGTGTTAGAAACTCGGGTGGTGCAGAGTCCAGAGCTCGCGATCCTTGGAGTGTCAGAAGATCCTGGAGTTAAGGGAGTGAAAGAGGCCGACGCCCTGGCCTTTGCCTCCCTAATAGCCCGGAGACGGATCCTTTTACTGTGGAGGGACTCGAAGCCCTCGAGTGTAGAGACCTGGGTTAGTGAGAAAATAAAGTTTGCCTTAAGAGGGTCAATGCTGGGGTTCTCTCGGAGGTGGCAGCCGGCCGTCGACTTTCTCGGGGAAAATTAAAATGTCGGCAGAAGCAGTATTCTGATCGGGGGTGGGGGGGGGCGGGCGGATAGGTGTTAGATGGTTGAGGTGTGTGAAGATTGGGTCGGGTGGGGAAATGTTTATTTTACCATGTCAATGTTATTGTTTTTGTTATTGTTATAAAAATTTTGCAAATGCCTTAATAAAAAAAATTTTTTTTTGAAGTTTCATATTGTATTCATAGCAAAGTTCTGTTTTAGAAATATCAAAGCCCTATTTTTCCATGCAATCATTCCTGGAGAAAATCCTTCTTTCCGCACAGTCTTAAAACAATCTACAATATTGGGGATTCGGTCCAGTATGCCACTGCTGGGGTCTGGTCTGGGACTGTAATAATACGGACTTGAAAAGTTCTCTGTTTCTCTCCACAGATGCTGCCAGACCTGTTGAGTTGTTCCAGCATCCACAGTATTTTGCCTTGATTATTGTAAATCCCTCCTTAGTTCCGATTATGCACATTCTGTGGTTATTATGCCCCATATCTCTGAGGTAATATCAAGATATTATTGATAAATTGCAGATGGATCACAATTCACAGATTATTAAAAATGTCACAACGAGCCATCCCTTTCATAGAATCATAGAATCCCTACAATGCAGAAGGAGGCCATTCAGCCCATCAAGTCCGCACCAACCCTCTGAAAGAGCACCCTATCTTGGCCCACGTCCCCACCCTATCCCCTTAATCCAATAACCCCACCTAACCATTTGGACAATAAGGGACAATTTAGCATGACCAATCTACCTAACCTGTGCATCTTTGGACTGGGAAGAAACCGGAACACCCAGAAGAAATCCACACAGACACAGGGAGAATGTACCAACTCCACACAGACAGTCACCTAAGGCTGGAATTGAACCCGGGTCCCTGGCGCTGTGAGGCAGCAGTGCCACTGGGCTGCCCCTTTATGCAAATAAGCCTGACCTCAGGATTTGGGATGGAGTCACGACCTGGGAAGACTGCCAGGCAAAAGGCCCAGCAGGGCGCAACATACAGCAATCTCTGTCTGTAATGGACAACAGAGTGAGACGTATTTAAGCTTGTTTAAACATTCCAAACTCAAGTCTCACAGTTCAAATACTGTGAGCACCTCCTCAGCTCCCTCCAATTGTATATCACCATTGTCAAATAACTGTCCCAAGACTTTTGCACCCAACAATGCTGAATTAGTGTTAAATACTAATATATACAAGGAGAGTTTAATAACTGAATAAAATCCTTCTGGATCTACTGGATCTTTCAGCACTCCGCTTCATTTTGAAATTGCTGATCATAGATTTGCTGCTGTAACAGGAACATTTCTTAAAATTAGCATTTCTACATCACTATTTCAAACAATAATGGTGACTAGAAACTTACTTCTCATGTTGACAGAGTCTTTTTGTTTTGACAGGTTAAAGCTCGCCTCATAAAAATGGGAATTTTCAATTCGATTAATATTTTCCTGCGCCAGGAAATTGACCGAATGCAGAAGGTTATCACGATGCTTCGGAGTTGTCTAACTGACTTACAGCTGGCCATAGAGGGAACCATCATCATGAGCGAGGTCAGTGTTATTCTGATAGTCTAATATCAGCAGGTGCAGCTCACATTCTAAGTTCTTTATTATTCATTCATGGCAAATGGCATCACTGCAATGCTGCCATTTGTTGCTCATCCCTATTTGCCCTTCAGAAGGTGATGGTGACTTGCATTCTTCAACCGCTGCAGCCTATGCAATGCAAGTACACCTAGGAAGGGAGTTCCAGGTTTTTGACCCAGCGACAGTAAAGGAACGGTGATCTTAGGCGCAATCCAGCAGCCACGCTGCTCCCGAAAAGCAGCTCACTGCGGCGCAGTATGGCTAATAAAAGCCGGGAGACACCGTAGCCGGCATCTAGCCGGCTCGCAACACCAAGCGAGATCTAAAGCGATCTCGTGAGACGTAATGTAAATCCCGCCAGTCGTCGCTGATTTCACTTTTTAGCAAATCTGCATATTAGATCGACACAGCTAGTCTCACTTTAATGTGCAGATTCCCGAGGTACCCAAGGCATTGGGATCTATCACCTTTGCCTTGGAGATCATGTGTGAGTGCTGTTCAGCACTGGGTCCCAGGGACCAGACAGAACGGCACTCGTGGGGGTCACACATGGGATTGACATAATATCCACTCATGTATATAATGAGATGCAGACAGGCAGTGATTGACACACAGGATGACCAGTAAGCACACAACACAGTGTGGCCAATCAGCAGACAGGACGCTACCACTATAAAGCCAGAGGGCACTAGGTTTCCCGCTCTCTCGGGACCCAGCCACTGAGACAGTCAGAGTCCACGAGCTAGCAAGTGCAAACACCATGTGGTAGCTAGTAAGTCTGGTCAGGCTACTACAAGGTCTCCAGTCAGTTCAGTATAGTGTCGACCCACAGCTGAATGTGTACATCAGTTCTATCGTTGAATAAAACAATGTTGGATCTTCTCCAGTGTTAGACGTCTGTTTCTAGCTTCCCTGCATCGAGTGCAGTCCACATCGAACCTACCTGCCTAACTCATCATGGTACCAGAGTGATACTGATCTTGACAGACCTACCTTGAGTGAATCAGCATTGACCAGCAAGCAGCCATCCGGTGAATTGGAAAATATCCAGCCTCCTCCGCAGCTCCGCATCTCCGGCAACCTCGGCGCCAATTGGAAAATCTTCAAGCAAAAGTTCCTCTTGTACATCGAGGCCTCCGACATCGAAGCAGTATCGGATGCCAGGAAGATCGCGCTATTTCTCTCCACCGCAGGGGGCCACGCCATCCACATCTACAACTCCCTTATGTTCGCCAACGGCGAAGACAAAACGAAATTCAAAACATAGAACATAGAACATAGAACAATACAGCGCAGTACAGGCCCTTCAGCCCACGATGTTGCACCGAAACAAAAGCCATCTAACCTACACTATGCCATTATCATCCATATGTTTATCCAATAAACTTTTAAATGCCCTCAATGTTGGCGAGTTCACTACTGTAGCAGGTAGGGCATTCCACGGCCTCACTACTCTTTGCGTAAAGAACCTACCTCTGACCTCTGTCCTATATCTATTACCCCTCAGTTTAAAGTTATGTCCCCTCGTGCCAGCCATTTCCATCCGCGGGAGAAGGCTCTCACTGTCCACCCTATCCAACCCCCTGATCATTTTGTATGCCTCTATTAAGTCTCCTCTTAACCTTCTTCACTCCAACGAAAACAACCTCAAGTCCATCAGCCTTTCCTCATAAGATTTTCCCTCCATACCAGGCAACATCCTGGTAAATCTCCTCTGCACCCGCTCCAAAGCCTACACGTCCTTCCTATAATGCGGTGACCAGAACTGTACGCAATACTCCAAATGCGGCCGTCCAGAGTTCTGTACAGCTGCAACATGACCTCCCGACTCCGGAACTCAATCCCTCTACCAATAAAGGCCAACACTCCATAGGCCTTCTTCACAACCCTATCAACCTGGGTGGCAACTTTCAGGGATCTATGTACATGGACACCTAGATCCCTCTGCTCATCCACACTTTCAAGAACTTTACCATTAGCCAAATATTCCGCATTCCTGTTATTCCTTCCAAAGTGAATCACCTCACACTTCTCTACATTAAACTCCATTTGCCACCTCTCAGCCCAGCTCTGCAGCTTATCTATATCCCTCTGTAACCTGCTACATCCTTCCACACTATCGACAACACCACCGACTTTAGTATCGTCTGCAAATTTACTCACCCACCCTTCTGCGCCTTCCTCTAGGTCATTGATAAAAATGACAAACAGCAACGGCCCCAGAACAGGTCCTTGTGGTACTCCACTTGTGACTGTACTCCATTCTGAACATTTCCCATCAACCACCACCCTCTGTCTTCTTTCAGCTAGCCAATTTCTGATCCGCATCTCTAAATCACCCTCAATCCCCAGCCTCCGTATTTTCTGCAATAGCCTACCGTGGGGAACCTTATCAAACGCTTTGCTGAAATCCATATACACCACATCAACTGCTCTACCCTCATCTACCTGTTCAGTCACCTTCTCAAAGAACTCAATAAGGTTTGTGAGGCATGACCTACCCTTCACAAAGCCATGCTGACTATCCCTGATCATATTATTCCTATCTAGATGATTATAAATCTTGTCTCTTATAATCCCCTCCAAGACTTTACCCACTACAGACGTGAGGCTCACCGGTCTATAGTTGCAGGGGTTGTCTCTGCTCCCCTTTTTGAACAAAGGGACCACATTTGCTGTCCTCCAGTCCTCTGGCACTATTCCTGTAGCCAATGATGACATAAAAATCAAAGCCAAAGGTCCAGCAATCTCTTCCCTGGCCTCCCAGAGAATCTCTTCCCTGGCCTCCCAGAAAACAAGATCAGTATCACTCTGGTACCATGATGTGTTAGGCAGGTAGGTTCGATGTGGAAAACAATCCTGCTGAAGTTTGACAGCCACTGCGACATTGAGGTGAATGAGAGCTTTGAATGGTACGTTTTCCAGCAGAGGCTTCAGGGTAAGGATGAACCTTTTCAGTCCTTCGTGACCCATCTCCGCATCCTAGCGCAGTCATGTAACTATGACTCGACGGCTGATTCCATGATCCGGGACCAGATCGTTTTCGGGGTCCACTCCGACTCCCTTCGGCAGCAGCTCCTGAAAGTCAAACAGTTAACTCTCTCTGTCGCTATAGAGACGTGCGTTGTCCATGATCATGCTAAGAATCGTTACTCCCACATCAGGGCGGCAGAAACTGCAAAGCTGGCCTCCCACGAGGCGGAACGGGTGCAGGCCATTGCACAAATGCAGGGCCTGAGCATCGAGGAGAGTGGCCGTTTTGCGCGCTTTTCCCGGGTCCCTGCGCATGCGCGCCACGACAACCCCGACAACCCGACTGTGCAGTTGCTTACGTCGACCGACAACACTGCGCATGCGCGATGGCGCACGGAACGCGCTGACGTCGACGTCATGATGTGTCCGAATTGTGACTCCGCCCATTTAAAGCGGCAATGTCCGGCAAAAGGACGCTGGTGCCTACAGTGTGCAAGCTTGGCCACTACGCAGCCCTTTGCAGATCTGCTCCACCGTTCAGCAGCCAGCGATCCCAGCTGCGGCGCAGAAATGTCCGCTCAATACAACAAGGCAGGCCAGATTCCGATCCCGACAGCCCAACGGACCCTGATGCTGAGTGCCTCAAGTCCCCGCACTGGGTGGGCATCATAACTACACATGCGCTGCCTTCCACCACAACGGCGAAACGCCTCTCGATCCTCAGTGTGGATCCCGACGACGAGTGGTGTGCTGTCCTCACAGTTAACAAGGCTCGCATCCGATTTAAACTGGACACCGGCGCATCAGTGAACCTCATCTCAAAATCCGACCTCGACACCATCCGCGCCAGACCAAGCATTCTTCCACCGGCCTACCAGCTCCTTCACTACAATGGCAATGCCGTAGCTGCCAGTGGCTCCTGTCAACTAGGGGTATCCAACAAGGCGAATCGTCAAGGCAACACTGCGGTTTGAAATCGTCGGGCCTGATAGAGCGTCCCTGCTCGGTGCTCGAGCCTGCAAGCTCCTGAACCTGGTTCAGCGAGTCCACACCATGTCATCATCACCGGCGACGGCCTCGCCTGATGGAAACTTGCAAGCCGACATAGATGACATTATCACGCAGTACCACAGCGTATTCGATGGAATGGGCATGCTCCCATATCGATATAAAATCCTGCTCAAGCCGAACGCCACCCCTGTAATTCATGCACCATGTCAGGTGCCGGCACCCCTCAAGGACCGTCTGAAGAAGCAATTACAGGACCTCCAAGACCTTTGCATCATATCGAAGGTCACAGAGCCAACAGACTGGGTCAGCTCCATGGTCTGCGTTAAGAAGCCGTCAGGGGAGCTTCACATTTGCATTGACGCTAAGGATCTAAACTGCAACATCATGCGGGAGCATTACCCGATACCAAAACGTGAAGAGTTGACCAGTGAGATGACTCATGCCAGATTCTTTACTAAGCTGGACGCCTCCAAGGGTTTTTGCCAAATACAGCTGGACGCGTCCAGTCGCAAGTTGTGCACGTTCAACACCCCTTTTGGTCGCTACTGCTACAACCGGATGCCTTTTGGGATCATATCTGCCTCCAAAGTATTTCACCGCATTATGGAGCAGATGATGGAGGACATCGAGGGGGTGCGAGTATACGTTGATGACGTAATTATCTGGTCCACAACGCCCCAGAAACACATCGCTCGCCTCAAGAAGGTATTCCGGAGAATTCATGAACATGGTCTCCAGCTCAACAGGGCCAAGTGCTCATTTGGTCAATCGGGTATTAAGTTTCTAGGCGACCACATCTCGCGGCAGGGTGTGCGGCCAGACGCCGACAAGGTCTTGGTGATCAACGCCATGGTAGACTAGTACAAAAGGTGAAGTCACACGGGATCAGGGGTGAACTGGCAAGGTGGATACAGAACTGGCTAGGCCATAGAAGGCAGAGGGTAGCAATGGAGGGATGCTTTTCTAATTGGAGGGCTGTGACCAGTGGTGTTCCACAGGGATCAGTGCTGGGACCTTTGCTCTTTGTAGTATATATAAATGATTTGGAGGAAAATGTAACTGGTCTGATTAGTAAGTTTGCAGACGACACAAAGGTTGGTGGAATTGCGGATAGCGATGAGGACTGTCTGAGGATACAGCAGGATTTAGATTGTCTGGAGACTTGGGCGGAGAGATGGCAGATGGAGTTTAATCCGGACAAATGTGAGGTAATGCATTTTGGAAGGGCTAATGCAGGTAGGGAATATACAGTGAATGGTAGAACCCTCAAGAGTATTGAAAGTCAAAGAGATCTAGGAGTACAGGTCCACAGGTCATTGAAAGGGGCAACACAGGTGGAGAAGGTAGTCAAGAAGGCATACGGCATGCTTGCCTTCATTGGCTGGGGCATTGAGTATAAGAATTGGCAAGTCATGTTGCAGCTGTATAGAACCTTAGTTAGGCCACACTTGGAGTATAGTGTTCAATTCTGGTCGCCACACTACCAGAAGGATGTGGAGGCTTTAGAGAGGGTGCAGAAGAGATTTACCAGAATGTTGCCTGGTATGGAGGGCATAAGCTATGAGGAGCGATTGAATAAACTCGGTTTGTTCTCACTGGAACGAAGGAGGTTGAGGGGCGACCTGATAGAGGTATACAAAATTATGAGGGGCATAGACAGAGTGGATAGTCAGAGGCTTTTCCCCAGGGTAGAGGGGTCAATTACTAGGGGGCATAGGTTTAAGGTGAGAGGGGCAAGGTTTAGAGTAGATGTACGAGGCAAGTTTTTTACGCAGAGGGTAGTGGGTGCCTGGAACCCGCTGCCGGAGGAGGTAGTGGAAGCAGGGACGATAGGGACATTTAAGGGGCATCTTGACAAATATATGAATAGGATGGGAATAGAAGGATACGGACCCAGGAAGTGTAGAAGATTGTAGTTTAGTCGGGCAGTATGGTCGGCACGGGCTTGGAGGGCCGAAGGGCCTGTTCCTGTGCTGTACATTTCTTTGTTCTTTGTTTGTTTTGACAGGAAGGTGGTCCTCCGCTTCCTCGGGATGGTCAACTTCCTCGGGAAATTCATTCCCAATATGGCATCCCACACCATGGCCCTCCGCCATCTCGTCAAGAAGTCGACGGAATTCCAGTGGCTGCCCACGCATGAAGAGGAATAAGACCATAAGACATAGGAGCGGAAGTAAGGCCATTCAGCCCATCGAGTCCACTCCGCCATTCAATCATGGCTGATTTCAACTCCATTTACCCGCTCTCTCTCCATAGCAATGGCGTGAGCTGAAAGCAAAGCTCACAACAGCCCCGGTTCTAGCGTCTTCGACCCAACCAAGGAAACCAAGACATTGACTGATGCAAGCCAGGACGGCATTGGGGCGGTGCTCCTTCAGCGAGATGACTCCTCGCCCTGGGCTCCAGTGGCGTATGCCTCCAGGACCATGACGCCCACTGAGCAACGGTACGCTCAGATTGAGAAGGAGTGTCTGGGCCTCCTGACAGGGAGAGTCAAGTTTCACGACAACGTTTACGGCCTGCCAAAATTCACGGTAGAAACGGACCACAGGCCTCTAGTCCATATAATCCAGAAGGATTTAAATGACATGACACCTCGGTTACAGCGAATTCTTCTTAAGCTACGCCGCTACGACTTCGAATTTGTCTGCACGCCAGGCAAAGAGCTGATCGTTGCAGATGCCCGATCCAGGTCCATTACCACACCGTGTGAACAAAATGACTTCATCTGCCACATAGAAGACAGGATCGTAATTCCTCAGAGCATGCAGGCTATGGTGCTGGGCCAACTCCATGAGGGTCACCTTGGGGTCGAGAAATGCAGACGCAGAGCTCAGGAGGCGGTCTATTGGCCAGGCATCAGCCAGGACATTGCCGACACAGTCCTCAAGTTGCAACCAGCTCAACCCAAGGAAACGCTGCAACAGCACGAGATTGTGACCTCTACGTGGTCCAAAGTAGGTGTAGACCTTTTCCACGCCAAGGGGCGTGACTACAAACTCCTGGTCGACTACTTCTCCAGTTACCCAGAAGTGGTGAAACTGTCCGATCTCACGTCGAAGGCGGTAATCAAAGCCTGCAAAGAAACGTTCGCCAGGCATGGGATTCCGCTCACAGTAATGAGCGACAACGGTCCTTGCTTTTACAGCCAGGAATGGTCTGATTTTGCACAGTTCTACAACTTCCGTCACATAACCTCCAGTCCCCACTATCCGCAGTCAAACGGGAAGGTCGAGAAAGGGGTCCATATTGTAAAGCGGTTCCTGTGCAAAGCTGCAGACTCAGGTTCCGACTTCAACCTGGCGATGCTGGCATACAGGGCAACCCCACTGTCCACTGGGTTGTCTCCAGTGCAGATGCTCATGAATCGCACTCTGTGGACCACAGTTCCAGCCATCCATGTTCCAGACCTTGACCACCTCACGGTCTTACAGAAAATGCAGCAGTCACGGGCCCAACAGAAGGCCACATACGATGCTCATGCCACGGATCTACGCGAGCTGGCCCCAACTGATCATGTACATGTCCAATGGCCTGAGGGCAGCTGGTCAGCCACAGCTGTTGTGATCAAACAAGTGGCCCCAAGATCGCTCCTTGTCCGCATGGCTGATGGCTCCCTGCTACGGCGCAACAGACGGGCACTGCGAAGAGTTCCACGCCTGCTACCTGACCGAAGTGCCCCGCCACCTACGATGCTTCCTCCGGATGTACCCTGCCACAAGGCCACCGATCTATCAGCAATCCTGCCGGCCCTTGCGACCACCGCGATGGCAGCGATCCCGCCTATCCATGTGCAGGTGGCTCCTGATCCACCTCTGCGGCGATCAACAAGAATTTGTCACCCACCACAAAGACTGAATCTGTAGACTGAACTTTTGTACATTTTGTGACTTCATCGATTTAACCTCTGTAAATATTGTTTTGTTTGCCATGTATCTGCACCATCAACACCTTCCTCTGTATATACGTTCATTTGGACACCTTTTGTATACAGTCAGGCATATATATATATATATATATATATATATACGCACGCACACCTTAGTATTTATTTATCTGAAAAAAAAGGGGGGGATGTCATAATATCCACTCATGTATATAATGAGATGCAGACAGGCAGTGATTGACACACAGGATGACCAGTAAGCACACAAAACAGTGCGGCCAATCAGCAGACAGGACACTACCACTATAAAGCCAGAGGGCACTAGGTTTCCCGCTCTCTCGGGACCCAGCCACTGAGACAGTCAGAGTCCACGAGCTAGCAAGTGCAAACACCATGTGGTAGCTAGTAAGTCTGGTCAGGCTACTACAAGGTCTCCAGTCAGTTCAGTATAGTGTCGACCCACAACTGAATATGTATATCAGTTCTATCATTGAATAAAACAGTGTTGGATCTTCTCCAGTGTTAGACGTCTGTTTCTAGCTTCCCTGCATCGAGTGCAGTCCACATCGAACCTACCTGCCTAACACATCAGGGATCAGAGGCTCCCAGGTGCATACCCTTTGGACGAGTTGGTATCCTGGCACTGCCAGTCTGTCACCCTGGCAGTGCTACCTGGGTGCCAGCCTGGCACTGCCAAGGTGTCCAGGAGACACTGGCAGGGGCACTGCCCAGGTGCCAGGTTGGCACAGCCAAGGTGTAAAATTGGCATTTTTTATGTGCTGGTGATTGGGCTGGGGGGAGGGGGACCTATATACCCTCATTCAGTGACTTCCCTGCTAAAGCCAATAGGTCCTATCCATTCACCCTATCCAAGCCCCTCACAATTTTGAAGATCTCAATTAAATATTCCCTCAGCCTCCTCTGTTCACAGGAGATCAATCCCAGCCCATCCAATATTTCCCTGCATTCCTTTATGTCAGAGACATGTAGGTAAATAAGTAAAATTGTTCAGAATTTTGAACACATCAATAAGGTCACCTCTTAATCTTCTCTGCTCCAAGGAGAACAAGCCCAATTTCTCCAATCTTTCCTTGTATCAAAAATTCCTCATTCCTGGTATCATTCTAGTAAATCTCATCTGCACTCTCTCCAGGGCACCAATTCTAGAATCTCCCACAATGGAAAAGAACGTTTCCACATCCACCCTGCCAAGAATACACAGGACCTTATATGTTTCAATCAAGTTGCTTCTTTTCTAAATTCCAGCGGATACAAATTAAAGCATAATCTCCCTATTTTTGTCATCAATTCCCCTCACAATAAACAATAACATTGGGCAGCACCTTCCAACCCAATGACCACTGCCATCTAGCAGGACAAGGAAAGCAGGTACATTGCAACATCACCACTTGGAGGTTCCCCTCCAAACCACTCACCATCCTGACTTGGAAATATATCGCCGTTCCTTCTCTGTCACTGGGTCAAAATCCTGAACGCCTTAACAGTACTGTGGGTGTACCTCCACCACACGGACTGCAATTTAGGATGAGCAATAAATGCTGGCCTAACCAGTGAAACCCATATCCTGGAAATGGATTTATAAAAGTGTTCTATTAGCATTCCTAATGCTTGCAATTCCTGTATACTAGCATTTTGTGATTCATGCACTAGGACACCCAGATCCCTCTGCACCTCAGAGCTCTGCAATCTCTCACCATTGATTTCATAGGTTTCTTTTTTATCTTTCCTGTCAAAATAGACCATTTCACGGTTCCCCACAAGATACTCCATTTGCCAGATCTTCGTCTGCTCACTTAATCTATCCATGTCCCTTTGTAGCCTCCTTATGTTTTCTTCTCAATTTACTTTCCTACCTACCTTGTGTGATGCCAATTAATTTAGTAACTGTACCTTTGGATCCTTCGCGCAAGTCATTTATAAAAATTGTATAATGTTGAGGCTCCAGCACTGATCCCTGTCGTACACCACTCATTACATCCTGCCAACCGCAAAAAGACCTGTTTATGCCAACTCTGTTTCCTATTAGCCAGCTAATCTATCCATGCCTATATGTTACTCCCTACATTGTGACCTTTTAGTTTTCTCAATAAACTTTGGTTCTCATCACTCCTTCATCATCACTGAGTAAAAATCCTGGAACTCCTTCCCCAACAGCACTGTGGGTATACCTATACTTCAGTGGTTCAAGAAAGTAGATCGTCACTTTCTGATGGGAAAATAAGGATGGGTTATAAATGACAACCTAGCCAGCGATGGTTCATCCTGTGAATGATAAAGAAAAACTTACCTGACCTCATTTGTCAACATCTCAGTGAGTACGTATGAAGTGCAATACTCACTCTCTTTTCCCTTACAGAATTTAACAGATGCCTTGGATAACATGTACAACGCTCGTGTCCCTGAATTGTGGAAGAAGATTTCCTGGGATTCTTCTACGTTGGGATTTTGGTTCACGGAGTTTCTGGAGAGAAATGCACAATTTTCTTCCTGGATATATGACGGCAGGCCCAATGTATTTTGGATGACAGGGTTCTTTAATCCCCAGGGTAGGTAGCTGTAATTTACCATGATGGTATTGAACGTGAAGGATTAATATTTTGTGACGCTTTGCATCATTTACTGATTGCAAATTAGATTTGAAGAATAATTTGTTTATCGTCATCTTTGAAAATGTACAACTTGTACTTGCTTTGCACCTTTAACATATTGGCCAGTAACGTCCGAACTCCAGAGCAGCACAATGCAGGATCCCCACCCCAGTGACTAACCCGATGGATGGTTCCAGGGAATGTTTGCATGATAATTACCCAGGAAGTTCAGACTTCCGATGGGTAATCGCCTGCACTGGGAACCATTCGATAACACAATTTGGATGGTTCTGTCTATCTTAAAGCAATTGCTACCCAGAAAAGGTTAGACGAATTAACCCCCTCACCCTCCACAGGATGCTCAATTACCCTCTCCTACATAAAAAGACCCCCAAGGGAGCCCACCACACTGCCCAGCCCCCACTAGTCTCCCATCCCATCTTGACTGTACTCCCAACCCCAAAGTGCCCAACCTCCACCACCCCCACCACCGACTGCAGGTGGACTGCAGCAGAGGTTAAAGAAACAGAGATATTTAAAACAATCCCTATAACGAGAGTAAATGTACCAGAAACCTAGTGGGACTAAAGGCTGACAAGTTCCCTGGACCTGACACCTTCATCCTAAGGTCTCAAAAGAAAAGGTTGCAGAGATAGGTCCACATCAGACACCATTTCCCTGGCCCTACACTCATCCCTAGAGCATCTCGAAAACAAGAACTCCTACATTAGACTCCTATTTATTGACTACAGCTTGCCTTCAACACCATAATCCCAGCCAAGCTCATATCAAAGCTCCAAAACCTAGGACTTGGCTCCCCACTCTGCAACTGGATCCTCGATTTTCTGACCAACAGACCACAATCAGTAAGAATGAACAACAACACCTCCTCCACAATAGTCCTCAACACCGGCGCCCCGCAAGGCTGCGTACTTAGCTCCCTACTCTACTCCCTGTACACACACGACTGCGTGGCAAAACTTGGTTCCAACTCCATCTACAAGTTTGCTGACGATACGACCACAGTGGGCCGGATCTCGAATAACGATGAGTCCGAATACAGGAGGGAGATAGAGAACCTAGTGGAGTGGTGTAGCGACAACAATCACTCCCTCAATGCCAGCAAAACTAAAGAGCTGGTCATTGACATCAGGAAGCAAAGTACTGTACACACACCTGTCAGCATCAACGGGGCCGAGGTGGAGATGGTTAGCAGTTTCAAATTCCTAGGGGTGCACATCTCCAAAAATCTGTCCTGATCCACCCACGTCGACGCTACCACCAAGAAAGCACAACAGCGCCTATACTTCCTCAGGAAACTAAGGAAATTCGGCATGTCCACATTAACTCAATCCAACTTTTACAGATGCACCATAGAAAGCATCCTATCGGGCTGCATCACAGCCTGGTATGGCAACTGCTCGGCCCAGGACCGCAAGAAACTTCAGAGAGTTGTGAACAATGCCCAGTCCATCACACGAACCTGCCTCCCATCCATTGACTCCATCTACACCTCCCGCTGCCTGGGGAAAGCGAGCAGCATAATCAAAGATCCCTCCCACCCGGCTTACTCATTCTTCCAACTTCTTCCATCGGGCAAGAGATTCAGAAGTCTGAGAACACGCACGAACAGATTCAAAAACAGCTTCTTCCCCACTGTCACCAGACTCCTAAATGACCCTCTTATGGACTGACCTCATTATCACTACACCCTGTATGCTTCATCCGATGCCAGTGCTTTTGTAGTTACATTGTATATGTTGTGTTGCCCTATTCTGTATTTTCTTTTATTCCCTTTTCTTCTCATGTACTTAATGATCTGTTGAGCTGCTCGCAGAAAAATACTTTTCACTGTACCTCGGTACACGTGACAATAAACAAATCCAATCCAATCCAATCCAATCCAGATAGTGTATGCTTAGTCTGCAATCTTTCAAAATTCTCTCACTCTAGAATAGTCCCAGATTGGAAAACCAGAATTGTAACGCCCCAAGAATGTAGGGAGACAGACGGTAAGCCAATTAACTTAACATCTGCCTTGGGAAAATGCTGGAATCCATTATTAAGGAGGTAGCAGCTGGATGTTTAGAAAAACAGAATACAATCTGGCAGAGTCAACATGACTTTGTGAAAGGGAAATCATATTTGTTACAGTTATTGAAGGTCTATGTGGGTGTAACAAGCAGGCTGGATAAAGGGGAACCAGTAAACGTAGATTTCCAATAGGCATTTTGATAAGGAGACATGTAAAAGGTCGGATAAAAGAATGTAAGAGCTCATGGTATTGGAGAGAAAATTGACTAACAGACAGGAAGCAGACAGTAGGGATAAATGGGCCATTTTCACTTTGGCTAACCATAGCTCGTGGAATGCCACAGGGGTTAGTGCTGGGACCTCAGCTATTTACAATCTATATTAGCGATGTGGATGAAGAGACTATTACAATCCCAGAACAGACCCCAAAATTGGCTGGGATACTGGACCAAAATCCCAGGATTTTATTTAACGTTTTGTAAGACTGAGGAAAGGATACTTCACTCCAGGAGTGATTGCACAAAGAAATAGGGATATGGTATGATTAAAATGAACTCTATTAATAACACAGCATTAAAATTTTTAACATCACACCCATAAATAACTCAGAATATCCCTTTAAACAATACTACTCCATGGTGGTGCAGTGGTTAGCAATGCTGTCTCATGGCAGCGAGGGCCCGGATTCGATCCTGGACCCTGGTCACTGTCCGTGTGGAGTTTGCACATTCCACCCATGTTGCGTGGGTCTCACCCCCACAACTCAAAGATGTGCAGGGTAGGTGGATTGGCCACACTAAATTGCCCCTTAATTTGGAAAAATATCTTTTTTTTAAATAAACACTACTACTCAACACAGTGAATACAATGCCCTTACTTTCTATCTTTCTTCCCACTTAAACAACAAGAAAATAAATCATCTTAGCTCTCAATCCACCCTAAATACCAATGGCACAGAAGAATACTTGCCTTTTCAGAGTTATTCTTTGAGAAAGAGATCATTGAAGCTGCTTTACAGAACAGAGCTGACTCCGGTCCAAACCCCTACAGAAACTCTGGCAGGATGTCTTCAAAAGGTGTTTTCAACTGGCTTGTTTCATCTTCCCCTTGTCCTCAAGACAAGTCTGCACTGCTGTAAATACAATTAGTCTTGTTTCACTAACTTACCGTGAGAGCAAACTGCCTTACTTGGTCTTATCTTCAGCCAGAATCAGAACTGAACTGAAAATGCTTTCTCAAAATTCTATCAACAAATGTCTAATCTGTGACATTCTATGATAAAATGCCTGATGCATTAGTACCACCCTGCAATTACATCATCTCAACAAGCTGAACACAAATTAACTCCCCAGGGAATCCCCTTAATCAAACCAAAATTGCATTAGCCCAAGTTTTTATGATGGTTAATTGAAGCTCAGGTTCCTAAAAGCTTTGTTTTCTTTCAAACTGAGATTATTTGAAAAATATGACAGCAGCAGCCGAACACACTCTAACCCAGGTTTTAACCCTTACTTCTTCAAATACTTATAATACAATATATCTGAAATGTCTGCATCCATCACAGGACAGAATGTTGGAGCCAAACATGCTGATAATACACGTCTAGTGGGAAACCATGCTGTGTGGAGGGCTCTAGACAGTGATCTGAAATTCTGTGATTGGTTAAGTAAGTGGGTAGAAATTTGGCAGGTGGAGCCTCATGTAGGAAGACATGAGGTTGTCCGCGCTATTGCCATTGGACCATCACAGCGCATTGGGGGCTCACTTGGTTGTCACATGCCGACCTCTATCTCTATGACTGCCTGCTCTCCCTGACCCCATGACCAGGTCCATCACCCTCTGCAGTTGTGGACCGTCTTCTCCTGGGGGATAGATAATGCATAGTGTGAGATATTCAGACACAGGCAACACAGGGGTCTGCAGCTCGTGGCCTGTGTGTGCAGGGCATTCAGCCATGGCGGGGGGTATGGGTATGGGTATGTGGTGCCAGATGGGGTGCAAGTGGACTGCCGGCGGGTGGGGTCTGGCCGCCCTCTGGGGGGGGGGATGGGTGTGGGGAGTGTGAGCCAGGGGCACAGAGCTCATGGCTCACCCTAGCTGGCTTGGGGATGTTGTCTATCCCCACCCAGCTATATCTACTGTTTGGCCTGATGGAGGCCGCATGGGCGGGGGGGGCTGGGTGATGGGTGTGGGACAGGGGTGGTGCCATGGACATGGAGCTGGTGACTTACCCAGGCCACGCTGAGGTGGTTGTGCAGCTTCTTTCTGCACTGTTGTCCAGTCCTTGCGATAGAGCCCACGGCGCTCATGGCCTCTGCCTCCTGCACCCAGGCCTGATTGATGTCGGCGGGTGGCATCCTCCTTCCCACCCTGGGGAACAGGGTGTGCCCCCTCTCCTCCATAGAATTCAGCATTATCTCTGCATCCCCGAACCTCAGGGTCACTCTCTGGGGTGGCATCTTCTTGACTGGAATGGGTTTGTGGGAAGCAGAGGGTTTATGTGCATCTGCAGCTTGTATCGACCCCAGTGAATCACACGCCGGTGGGTGTTGGAATTGCACTGGTTCCCCGTGGCGCGAGTGCTGGCCCATGTCCTGCATGGCTCCAGTAGTCACACCCCTATCGGGATTGTGGAAAATTCCCCATTCAGTCCCGGGGTCAGCACTTAGTCTCCCAAATGGAGAATTTCGCCCAATGACTTTGGTCTTCTCAATATTTAGAAGGACAAATTTTTTACAGTACTTTACCACAGAACCCAGTCAAACACGATTTGCTTTGAACAAATCTGTGAAGGCTTTGATTCATTAAATTATAGTTTCTAAGTGCCAAAGGAGATTTTATCCCAGATTAATATTAGGGATGGGATTTTCCATTGCGAGTCCACCTTGCTACCACTGCCAACGAGACGGAAAATCTGGCACTCAGCCAAATCTCCATTCACTGCAGTCGGAACGCAGAATCCCGCCGGCATGAACGGACGGAGAATCCTGCCAGCGTGAAGGAACAGAGAATCAGGTTGACTGAAGTTTCCAAGTTTCCCCTCTCTCCTCTTCAGAGCAAGTAGGAACTGAAATTTCCAAATCCAGTTCATTGTTTTAAATGCTGGGAACACAAAGCAAGTCAGGCAAACATCTACAGTGAAAGTGGCCACTCCGTAAAACCAAAAAATAGTGAAGGTGAAAAACTTTTAGGAAACAAAGAGGGGAAGAAGATAGCAAGCAGGAAAAAGAGGAGCTGTAAAATAGTCAGTGAAGATGTGAGATGCAATGATATAAGTGAGTGACAAAAGCTGCATGAGACAAATTAGAAAATAAATGGCATTCCCAAGATCCGGAAACTAGGTGAATAGTTAAGGCAGTTTGGTGAAGTTGGAAATCCTGATAAAGCAGAGCAAACTCCTGGGCTCAGGATATCTGCTGGAGGCAAAAAGCTTTAAGCAACATAAGAGATACAACCCCGCGGCGATAACTATTTATCAATGGAAGATTTACATCCACTCATTCCATCCCTGAATTTATCAGAATGAATATTAAAACCGGACTACTGCAATGTGCTGAATAGTTTTGTTCCTTGAACTTGCAGAGAGTCAGAGGACGCGTGTAGGTGAGCAAGGACAGTGGTCGATCCCTGCAGCTGCCTAGAAATCCAAGTGTAATGTGAAGTCACACAAAGCTAACCCAACAGGGGTGGCACGGTAGCACAGTGGTTAGCACTGTTGCTTCACAGCGTCAGGGACCCAGGTTCGATTCCTGGCTTGGGTCACTGTCTGTGCGAAATCTGCATGTTCTTCCTGTGTCTGTGTGGGTTTCCTCCGGGTGCCCCGGTTTCCTCACACAGTCCAAAGATGTGCGGGTTAGGTGGATTGGTCACGCTAAAATTGCCCATAGTGTCCAATTGTTAGGTGGGGTTTCTGGGTTACGGGGATAGGGTGGAGGTGTCGGCTTAGGTAGGGTGCTCTTTCAGGGGCCGGTGTAGACTCGATGGGCTGAATGGCCTCCTTCTGCACTGTAAATTCTATGATTCTATGAACAGCTGGGATAAAATTGCCTTGATGCATTTCACCAGCTGCCTGTAACTGAACAAAACAAATCTGGACTAAGATAGAATTCATCAATATTTTACTCATTGTTATACAGCAGAGCAGGATTTATATTTATCATGTTACATAGAAAAGGAGTGAAATAAACTGTGTTCATTTTGTACACAGGATTCCTAACTGCTATGAGACAGGAAGTTACACGTGCCCATAGAGGCTGGGCGCTGGACAGTGTCACCCTACACAACGAAGTAACAAAACTGATGAAAGAGGAGATCAAAATACCACCCCCGGTTTGTATACAGTAATTTATATCCTGTAGTTAGCTCCATGGTAGGAAAGGTAAATTCTGACTGCATGACGAGCAGCATTTTCTGAGCATTTGGAACAACGCTTTTAGTTTGTCTTACATGCTTTATGTCCAAGGTCGTCAGTTACTGTTCATCAGATTTTTGAGAAAAAATGGTATGCTACATAAAATGGACACTAAGAATATGAATGAACTGCCGTTGAGGAAGAACTGGCACCAGCAGCTCCTCTCGAACTTCGAGATGAAGCCCAAGGACTCATTTCTGGCAATGACCATTGTTGGGTTTCTGATACCATCAAATCGAGTCCAAAAGCTGATTCACCCACCTCATTGTAAATTTAACATTCAATATCCACGTCATTGAGCTAACAGCTGGAACCCAAACATACTTCTTCTACTGCCTCACCTCAATTCATTGGCCCCACTTATACCTCTGTAATAGATTTCAATTGGGGAAAAAGCTCCAGATTCTCTCTTAAACCCAAGTAATATGTTCCGAAGATACGTTTGCAGTTTAGGCTCTAGTTGGGTTTATGTTGCAGACAAGTGCAATATTTACATTGACATACTTTCCATTTAAACTTCAACTTAACTTTGCAACAGTTGCTGATTATTTTCTTCCAGCCACCCAGTTTATCATATTCAGAGTTCAAACAGCAGATCCAGCAGGAGGCGATATAGTCAGCACTCAGAGCATGTTTCTCACATCTTGGTCCATACCAGCAGAGCCAGCAGGAGGCGAAATGGGCAGCACTCAGAGCAAGTTTCTCACGTCTTGGTTTATACCAGCAGAGCCAGCAGAAGGCAATATAGTCAGCACTCAGAGCATGTTTCTCACATCTTGGTTCATATCAGCAGAGCCAGCAGGAGGCGAAATAGTCAGCACTCAGAGCAAGTTTCTCACATCTTGGTTTATACCAGCAGAGCCAGCAGGAGGCGATATCGTCAGCACTCAGAGCATGTTTCTCACATCTTGGTTCATGCCAGCAGAGCCAGCAGGAGGCGATATAGTCAGCACTCAGAGCATGTTTCTCACATCTTGGTTCATATCAGCAGAGCCAGCAGGAGGCGAAATAGTCAGCACTCAGAGCAAGTTTCTCACATCTTGGTTTATACCAGCAGAGCCAGCAGGAGGCGATATCGTCAGCACTCAGAGCATGTTTCTCACATCTTGGTTCATGCCAGCAGAGCCAGCAGGAGGCGATATAGTCAGCACTCAGAGCAAGTTTCTCACATCTTGGTTCATGCCAGCAGTGCCAGCAGGAGGCGATATCGTCAGCACTCAGAGCATGTTTCTCACATCTTGGTTCATGCCAGCAGAGCCAGCAGGAGGCGATATAGTCAGCACTCAGAGCAAGTTTCTCACATCTTGGTTTATACCAGCAGAGCCAGCAGGTGACGATATCGTCAGCACTCAGAGCATGTTTCTCACACCTTGGTTTATACCAGCAGAGCCAGCAGGAGGCAATATAGTCAGCACTCAGAGCATGTTTCGCACATGTTGGTTCATGCCAGCAGTGCCAGGAGGCGATATAGTCAGCACTCAGAGCATGTTTCTCACATCTTGGTTCATGCCAACAGCGCCAACAGGAGGCGATATAGTCAGCACTCAAAGCAAGTTTCTCACATCTTGGTTCATACCAGCAGAGCAAGCAGAAGGCGATATAGTCAGCATTCAGAGCATGTTTCTCACATCTTGGTTCATACCAGCAGAGCCAGCAGGAGGCGATATAGTCAGCACTCAAAGCAAGTTTCTCACATCTTGGTTCATACCAGCAGAGCGAGCAGAAGGCGATATGGTCAGCATTCAGAGCATGTTTCTCACATCTTGGTCCATACCAGCAGAGCCAGCAGGAGGCGAAATGGGCAGCACTCAGAGCAAGTTTCTCACGTCTTGGTTTATACCAGCAGAGCCAGCAGGAGGCGATATAGTCAGCACTCAGAGCATGTTTCTCACATCTTGGTTCATGCCACAGAGACAGCAGATGGCAATATAGTCAGCACTCAGAGCATGTTTCTCACATGTTGGTTCATGCCAGCAGCGCCAGCAGGAGGCGATATAGTCAGCACTCAGAGCATGTTTCTCACATCTTGGTTCATGCCAGCAGCGCCAACAGGAGGCAATATAGTCAGCACTCAAAGCAAATTTCTCACATCTTGGTTCATACCAGAAGAGCCAGCAGAAGGCGATATAGTCAGCATTCAGAGCATGTTTCTCACATCTTGGTTTATACCAGCAGGGCCAGCAGGAGGCGATATCGTCAGCACTCAGAGCATGTTTCTCACATCTTGGTTCATGCCAGCAGAGCCAGCAGGAGGCGATATAGTCAGCACCCAGTGCATGCTTCTCACATCTTGGTTCATACCAGCAGAGCCAGCAGGAGGCGATATAGTCAGCATTCAGAGCATGTTTCTCACATCTTGGTTCATATCGGCAGAGCCAGCAGGAGGCGAAATAGTCAGCACTCAGAGCAAGTTTCTCACATCTTGGTTTATACCAGCAGAGCCAGCAGGAGGCGATATAGTCAGCACTCAAAGCAAGTTTCTCACATCTTGGTTCATACCAGCAGAGCAAGCAGAAGGCGATATAGTCAGCATTCAGAGCATGTTTCTCACATCTTGGTCCATACCAGCAGAGCCAGCAGGAGGCGAAATGGGCAGCACTCAGAGCAAGTTTCTCACGTCTTGGTTTATACCAGCAGAGCCAGCAGATGGCGATATAGTCAGCACTCAGAGCATGTTTCTCACATCTTGGTTCATATCAGCAGAGCCAGCAGGAGGCGAAATAGTCAGCACTCAGAGCAAGTTTCTCACATCTTGGTTCATGCCAGCAGAGCCAGCAGGAGGCGATATCGTCAGCACTCAGAGCATGTTTCTCACATCTTGGTTCATGCCAGCAGAGCCAGCAGGAGGCGATATAGTCAGCACTCAGAGCAAGTTTCTCACATCTTGGTTTATACCAGCAGAGCCAGCAGGTGACGATATCGTCAGCACTCAGAGCATGTTTCTCACACCTTGGTTTATACCAGCAGAGCCAGCAGGAGGCAATATAGTCAGCACTCAGAGCATGTTTCGCACATGTTGGTTCATGCCAGCAGTGCCAGGAGGCGATATAGTCAGCACTCAGAGCATGTTTCTCACATCTTGGTTCATGCCAACAGCGCCAACAGGAGGCGATATAGTCAGCACTCAAAGCAAGTTTCTCACATCTTGGTTCATACCAGCAGAGCAAACAGAAGGCGATATAGTCAGCACTCAGAGCATGTTTCTCACATCTTGGTTCATACCAGCAGAGCCAGCAGGAGGCGATATAGTCAGCACTCAAAGCAAGTTTCTCACATCTTGGTTCATACCAGCAGAGCGAGCAGAAGGCGATATGGTCAGCATTCAGAGCATGTTTCTCACATCTTGGTCCATACCAGCAGAGCCAGCAGGAGGCGAAATGGGCAGCACTCAGAGCAAGTTTCTCACGTCTTGGTTTATACCAGCAGAGCCAGCAGGAGGCGATATAGTCAGCACTCAGAGCATGTTTCTCACATCTTGGTTCATGCCAGCAGCGCCAGCAGGAGGCGATATAGTCAGCACTCAGAGCATGTTTCTCACATCTTGGTTCATGCCAGCAGCGCCAACAGGAGGCAATATAGTCAGCACTCAAAGCAAATTTCTCACATCTTGGTTCATACCAGAAGAGCCAGCAGAAGGCGATATAGTCAGCATTCAGAGCATGTTTCTCACATCTTGGTTTATACCAGCAGGGCCAGCAGGAGGCGATATCGTCAGCACTCAGAGCATGTTTCTCACATCTTGGTTCATGCCAGCAGAGCCAGCAGGAGGCGATATAGTCAGCACCCAGAGCATGCTTCTCACATCTTGGTTCATACCAGCAGAGCCAGCAGGAGGCGATATAGTCAGCATTCAGAGCATGTTTCTCACATCTTGGTTCATATCAGCAGAGCCAGCAGGAGGCGAAATAGTCAGCACTCAGAGCAAGTTTCTCACATCTTGGTTTATACCAGCAGAGCCAGCAGGAGGCGATATAGTCAGCACTCAAAGCAAGTTTCTCACATCTTGGTTCATACCAGCAGAGCAAGCAGAAGGCGATATAGTCAGCATTCAGAGCATGTTTCTCACATCTTGGTCCATACCAGCAGAGCCAGCAGGAGGCGAAATGGGCAGCATTCAGAGCATGTTTCTCACATCTTGGTTCATATCAGCAGAGCCAGCAGGAGGCGAAATAGTCAGCACTCAGAGCAAGTTTCTCACATCTTGGTTTATACCAGCAGAGCCAGCAGGAGGCGATATAGTCAGCACTCAAAGCAAGTTTCTCACATCTTGGTTCATACCAGCAGAGCAAGCAGAAGGCGATATAGTCAGCATTCAGAGCATGTTTCTCACATCTTGGTCCATACCAGCAGAGCCAGCAGGAGGCGAAATGGGCAGCACTCAGAGCAAGTTTCTCACGTCTTGGTTTATACCAGCAGAGCCAGCAGGAGGCGATATCGTCAGCACTCAGAGCATGTTTCTCACATCTTGGTTCATGCCAGCAGAGCCAGCAGGAGGCGATATAGTCAGCACTCAGAGCAAGTTTCTCACATCTTGGTTTATACCAGCAGAGCCAGCAGGTGACGATATCGTCAGCACTCAGAGTATGTTTCTCACATCTTGGTTTATACCAGCAGAGCCAGCAGGAGGCAATATAGTCAGCACTCAGAGCATGTTTCTCACATGTTGGTTCATGCCAGCAGTGCCAGGAGGCGATATAGTCAGCATTCAGAGCAAGTTTCTCACATCTTGGTTCATGCCAGCAGTGCCAGGAGGCGATATAGTCAGCACTCAGAGCATGTTTCTCACATCTTGGTTCATGCCAGCAGTGCCAGGAGGCGATATAGTCAGCACTCAGAGCATGTTTCTCACATCTTGGTTCATGCCAGCAGTGCCAGGAGGCGATATAGTCAGCACTCAGAGCATGTTTCTCACATGTTGGTTCATGCCAGCAGTGCCAGGAGGCGATATAGTCAGCACTCAAAGCAAGTATCTCACATCTTGGTTCATACCAGCAGCGCCAGCAGAAGGCGATATAGTCAGCATTCAGAGCATGTTTCTCACATCTTGGTTCATACCAGCAGAGCCAGCAGGAGGCGATATAGTCAGCACTCAAAGCAAGTTTCTCACATCTTGGTTCATACCAGCAGAGCGAGCAGAAGGCGATATGGTCAGCATTCAGAGCATGTTTCTCACATCTTGGTCCATACCAGCAGAGCCAGCAGGAGGCGAAATGGGCAGCACTCAGAGCAAGTTTCTCACGTCTTGGTTTATACCAGCAGAGCCAGCAGATGGCGATATAGTCAGCACTCAGAGCATGTTTCTCACATCTTGGTTCATGCCAGCAGCGCCAGCAGTAGGCGATAGAGTCAGCACTCAGAGCAAGTTTCTCACATCTTGGTTCATGCCAGCAGCGCCAGCAGGAGGCGATATAGTCAGCATTCAGAGCATGTTTCTCACATCTTGGTGGATGTCAGCAGAGCCAGCAGGTGGGGATACAGTCAGCACTCAGAGCACGTTTCTCACATTTTGGTTCATGGTAGCACAGCCAGCAAGAGGCGATATAGTCAGCACTCGGAGCAAGTTTCTCACATCTTGGTTCACACCAGCAGAGCCAACAGGTGGCGGTATAGTCAGCATCCAGAACATGTTTCTCATATCTTGGTTCATACCAGCAGAGGCAGCAGGTGGCGGTATAGTCAGCACTGAGAGCGAGTTTCTCACATCTTGGTTCATTCCAGCAGATGGCGATATAGTCAGCACTCAGAGCAAGTTTCTCACAACTTGGTTCATGCCAGCAGAGCCAGCAGGAGGCGATATAGTCAGCACTCAGAGCATGTTTCTCACAACTTGGTTCATGCCAGCAGAGCCAGCAGGAGGCGATATAGTCAGCACTCAGAGCAAGTTTCTCACAACTTGGTTCATGCCAGCAGAGCCAGCAGATGGCGATATATTCAGCACTCAGAGCAAGTTTCTCACATCTTGGTTCATGCCAGCAGCGCCAGCAGGAGGCGATATAGTCAGCACTCTGAGCTTGTTTCTCACATCTTGGTTCATGCCAGCAGCGCCAGCAGATGGCGATATAGTCAGCACTCAGAGCAAGTTTCTCACATCTTGGTTCATACCAGCAGAGCCAGCAGGAGGCGATATAGTCAGCACTCAGAGCATGTTTCTCACATCTTGGTTCATGCCAGCAGAGCCAGCAGGTGGCAATATAGTCAGCACTCAGAGCTTGTTTCTCACATCTTGGTTCATGCCAGCAGAGCCAGCAGATGGCGATATAGTCAGCACTCAGAGCTTGTTTCTCACATCTTGGTTCATGCCAGCAGAGCCAGCAGATGGCGATATAGTCAGCACTCAGAGCATGTTTCTCACATCTTGGTTCATTCCAGCAGAGCCAGCAGGAGGCGATATAGTCAGCATTCAGAGCAAGTTTCTCACATCTTGGTTCATGCCAGCAGAGCCAGCAGGAGGCGATATAGTCAGCACTCAGAGCAAGTTTCGCACAACTTGGTTCATGCCAGCAGAGCCAGCAGGAGGCGATATAGTCAGCACTCAGAGCAAGTTTCTCACATCTTGGTTCATGCCAGCAGAGCCAGCAGATGGCGATATAGTCAGCACTCAGAGCAAGTTTCTCACATCTTGGTTCATGCCAGCAGCACCAGCAGGAGGCGAAATAGTCAGCACTCTGAGCTTGTTTCTCACATCTTGGTTCATGCCAGCAGAGCCAGCAGGTGGCAATATAGTCAGCACTCAGAGCTTGTTTCTCACATCTTGGTTCATGCCAGCAGAGCCAGCAGATGGCGATATAGTCAGCACTCAGAGCAAGTTTCTCACAACTTGGTTCATGCCAGCAGCGCCAGCAGGAGGCGATATAGTCAGCACTCTGAGCATGTTTCTCACATCTTGGTTCATGCCAGCAGAGCCAGCAGATGGCAATATAGTCAGCACTCAGAGCAAGTTTCTCACAACGTGTTTCATACCAGCAGAGCCATGGTGGGAATGGCTGTTTCCGGTACGGGGGTGGGCGGGGTTGGGGTTATCCGGCTGGTCACATGGAATGTGAGGAAGTTGAGCAGCCCGGGTAGAAGTGCTTGTGCAGCTTAGGGGTTTGAAGGCTGATGTGGTGTTGTTGCAGGAGACCTATTTGTGGGTTAAGGATCAGATAGTGTTACAGAAGGGTTGGGTGAGGCAAGTGTTTCATTCGGGATTTGACAATGGGTCCGTGCGGGGAGGCGCAAGATTTTGATGGATCAGAATGGGAGGTATGTAATGGTTAGTGTGTTTTTGGCGGGCACCCCAGTGGTATTGGTCAATGGATATGTCCCAAACTGGGATGGTGCAGCTTTTATCAACAAGCTGCTGTCTTTGACCCCCGATTTGGGCTCACACCAGCTAATCATGGGTGGGAACTTTAACAGTGTAATGGATCCTCGATTGGATAGGTCGAGGCCTTAGGCTGTGAGGCCTTCGAGGATGGCAAAGGTACTTTTGGCCTTTATGGAGCAGGTGGGGGGAGTGGACCCGTGGAGAGTTTTACACCCAGATGAGAAGGATTTTTCTTCCTTCTCCCAGGATTGAATTCTTTATGGTAGGAAGGTCTCTGGTGCTGGGAGTGGTGGGGGCGGGGTATTCAGCGATAGCGATCTCTGATCATGCTCTGCATTTTGTTGTTTTGGGGGTGGGATTGGGCCCCACTCGGCCCCCCACCCCTTCCCACCCCACCCCAGTGGAGGTTGGAGACGTTGATGTTGGCGGATATGGGGTTCTGGGAGAGGGTTGCCTCCGCCATCGGGAGTGTCTGAAGTTTATCAGAAGTGAGGAGATTTTGCCTTCTATGTTGAGGGAGACTTTGAAGGTGGTTATTAGAGGAGAAATCATTTCTTACAAGGCGCCTAAGGAGAGGAATGATAGGGTGGAGAGGCAGTGTTTGGTGGAAGCCATCCTGGAGGTGGATCGCCGATATTCAGTTAGTCAGACACCGGAGCTACTGCCAATTGGAAACAAATTGTAGTTGGAGTTTGGGCTGCTTTCGACGGACAGGGCAGTGTACCAGCTGCAACGCCTGAGGGGGCATTTATGGGCATGGGGAGAATGCAGGAGAATGGGGATGAGTAAATATCAGCCATGGTTGAATGGCGGAGCAGAATCGATGGGCCGAGTGGCCTAATTCTGCTCCTATGTCTTATGGTCTTAATGCTAGTCACCTGTTGGCACACCAGCTGAGGCGGCTTTGTGGGAAATAGTGCAGGTAAAGGTCTAAAACCTAGGAAATTAAAGGGATGTGAGGGGTATAAAATTGGCCAAGGAAAAGTAAAATAATGAGCTTGAATGGTTGTTTTTTTAGGCTGGAGCGAAACAATCTAAAGCTCTCCCCAAGTGTCAGATTAGAACCTTCGCCAGTTAGTTTACAGATGCCACAAAATTCGAGGCTGAATAATATGGTTTTAACCGATAGCAGGATCTGCACCCTGCTATCTGCAGCATTCCAACCACTGGGATCACCTCCTCTGCACATCTGGCAATACATTAACAGCTCCACATTAACGGCAAAGGCATCTTGAAGACTGTGATCGTGTCCAAAGAGCAGTCAAGGGCGGTGTCCAAAGATGCAGGCATCTGGAACAGGGTCATGGCCAAATTTTAAAGGGCCCACTGGCACTTGGCAGTGTCAGCTGACCCATCAGAGGGTTAATTGAGTGCAGCTACTAAACATTGTGATCAGGTAAGGTAATTTAAATTTTGGCCCAATTAAAAGCAAAACACTGCGGATGCTAGAAATCTGAAATAAAAACAGAAAATGCTGGTAAACCTTAGGAGGCTGGGCAGCTTCTGTGGAGAGAAGTTAAAGTTTCAAGAGGGACAGAGTGCAGTTTCGAGAGCAACAGAGTGAAGGTTTCGAGAGGAACAGAGTGAAGGTTTCGAGAGGAACAGAGTGAAGGTTTCGAGAGGAACAGAGTGCACGTTTCGAGAGGAACAGAGTGCAGGTTTCGAGAGGAACAGAGTTCACGTTTCGAGTGGAACAGAGTGCACGTTTCGAGAGGAACAGAGTGCACGTTTCAAGAGGAACAGAGTGTACGTTTCGAGAGGAACAGAGTGCAGGTTTCGCGAGGAACAGAGTGCACGTTTCGAGAGGAACAGCGTGCAGGTTTCGAGAGGAACAGCGTGCAGGTTTCGAGAGGAACAGAGTTCACGGTTCGAGAGGAACAGACTTCACATTTCTAGAGGAACCGAGTTCATATTTCGAGAGGAACAGAATTCACGTTTCCCGAGGAACAGAGTGCAGGTTTGGAGAGGAACAGAGTGCATGTTTCGAGAGGAACAGAGTGCATGTTTCGATAGGAACAGAGTGCAGGTATCGAGAGGAACAGAGTGCAGGTTTGGAGAGGAACAGAGTTCACGGTTCAAGAGGAACAGAGTTCACGGTTCGAGAGGAACAGAGTGCAGGTTTTCAGAGGAACAGAATGCAGGTTTTGAGAGGAACAAAGTGCATGTTTTGAGAGGAACAGAGTTCACATTTCTAGAGGAACCGAGTTCACGTTTCGAGAGGAACAGAATTCACGTTTCGAGAGGAACAGCGTGCAGGTTTCGAGAGGAACAGAGTTCACGTTTTGAGAGGAACAGAGTTCACATTTCGAGAGGAACTGAGTTCACGTTGCGAGAGGAACAGAGTGCAGGTTTCGAGAGGAGCAGAGTGCACGTTTCGAGAGGAACAGAGTTCACGTTTCGAGAGGAACAGAGTTCACCTTTCAAGAGGAACAGAGTTCACGTTTCGAGAGGAGCACAGTGCAGAATTCGAGAGGAACAGAGTGCAGGTTTCGCGAGGAACAGAGTGAGGTTTTTTGAGAGGAACAGAGTTCACGTTTCGAGAGGAACAGAGTGGAGGTTTCGAGAGGAACAGAGTGCAGGTTTCGAGAGGAACAGAGTGCAGGATTCGAGAGGAACAGAGTGCAGGTTTCGAGAGGAACAGAGTGCAGGTTTCGCGAGGAACAGAGTGCAGGTTTCGAGAGGAACCCAGAGTGCAGGTTTCGCGAGGAACAGAGTGCAGGTTTGGAGAGGAACAGAGTTCACGGTTCGAGAGGAACAGAGTGTATGTTTCGAGAGGAACAGAGTGCACGTTTCAAGAGGAACAGAGTGCACGTTTCAAGAGGAACAGAGTGCACGTTTCGAGAGGAACAGCGTGCAGGTTTGGAGAGGAACAGAGTTCACGGTTCGAGAGGAACAGAGTTCACATTTCTAGAGGAACCGAGTTCATGTTTCGAGAGGAACAGAATTCACGTTTCCCGAGGAACAGAGTGCAGGTTTGGAGAGGAACAGAGTGCAGGTTTGGAAAGGAACAGAGTTCACAGTTCGAGAGGAACAGAGTGCATGTTTCGAGAGGAACAGAGTGCATGTTTCGAGAGGAACAGAGTGCAGGTTTCGAGAGGAACAGAGTGCAGGTTTGGAGAGGAACAGAGTTCACGGTTCGAGAGGAACAGAGTTCACGGTTCGAGAGGAACAGAGTGCAGGTTTTCAGAGGGACAGAGTGCAGGTTTTGAGAGGAAGAAAGTGCATGTTTTGAGAGGAACAGAGTTCACATTTCTAGAGGAACAGAGTTCACGTTTCGAGAGGAACAGAGTGCAGGTTTCGAGAGGAACAGAGTGCAGGATTCGAGAGGAACAGAGTGCAGGTTTCGAGTGGAACAGAGTGCAGGTTTCCAGAGGAACAGAGTGCAGGTTTCGCGAGGAACAGAGTGCAGGTTTCGAGAGGAACAGAGTGCAGGTTTCGCGAGGAACAGAGTGCACGTTTCGAGAGGAACAGAGTGCAGTTTTCGAGAGGAACAGAGTGCAGTTTAGAGAGGAACAGAGTGCAGTTTTTGAGAGGAACAGAGTTCACGTTTCGAGAGAAACAGAGTGCAGGTTTCGAGAGGAACAGAGTGGAGGTTTCGAGAGGAACAGAGTGGAGGTTTCGAGAGGAACAGAGTGCAGGTTTCGAGAGGAACAGAGTGCAGGTTTCGAGAGGAACAGAGTGCAGGTTTCGAGAGGAACAGAGTGCAGGATTCGAGAGGAACAGAGCGCAGGTTTCGAGAGGAACAGAGTGCAGGTTTCGAGAGGAACAGAGTGCAGGTTTCGCGAGGAACAGAGTGCACGTTTCGAGAGGAACAGAGTGCAGGTTTCGCGAGGAACAGAGTGCAGGTTTCGCGAGGAACAGAGTGCAGGTTTCGAGAGGAACAGAGTGCAGGTTTCGAGAGGAACAGAGTGCACGTTTCGAGAGGAACAGAGTTCACGGTTCGGGAGGAACAGAGTTCACGGTTCAAGAGGAACAGAGTGCAGGTTTTGAGAGGAACAAAGTGCATGTTTTGAGAGGAACAGAGTTCACATTTCTAGAGGAACCGAGTTCACGTTTCGAGAGGAACAGAGTGCAGGTTTCGAGAGGAACAGAGTGCAGGTTTCGAGAGGAACAGAGTGCAGGATTCGAGAGGAACAGAGTGCAGGTTTCGAGAGGAACAGAGTGCAGGTTTCGCGAGGAACAGAGTGCAGGTTTCGAGAGGAACCCAGAGTGCAGGTTTCGCGAGGAACAGAGTGCAGGTTTGGAGAGGAACAGAGTTCACGGTTCGAGAGGAACAGAGTGTATGTTTCGAGAGGAACAGAGTGCACGTTTCAAGAGGAACAGAGTGCACGTTTCAAGAGGAACAGAGTGCACGTTTCGAGAGGAACAGCGTGCAGGTTTGGAGAGGAACAGAGTTCACGGTTCGAGAGGAACAGAGTTCACATTTCTAGAGGAACCGAGTTCATGTTTCGAGAGGAACAGAATTCACGTTTCCCGAGGAACAGAGTGCAGGTTTGGAGAGGAACAGAGTGCAGGTTTGGAAAGGAACAGAGTTCACAGTTCGAGAGGAACAGAGTGCATGTTTCGAGAGGAACAGAGTGCATGTTTCGAGAGGAACAGAGTGCAGGTTTCGAGAGGAACAGAGTGCAGGTTTGGAGAGGAACAGAGTTCACGGTTCGAGAGGAACAGAGTTCACGGTTCGAGAGGAACAGAGTGCAGGTTTTCAGAGGGACAGAGTGCAGGTTTTGAGAGGAACAAAGTGCATGTTTTGAGAGGAACAGAGTTCACATTTCTAGAGGAACAGAGTTCACGTTTCGAGAGGAACAGAGTGCAGGTTTCGAGAGGAACAGAGTGCAGGATTCGAGAGGAACAGAGTGCAGGTTTCGAGTGGAACAGAGTGCAGGTTTCCAGAGGAACAGAGTGCAGGTTTCGCGAGGAACAGAGTGCAGGTTTCGAGAGGAACAGAGTGCAGGTTTCGCGAGGAACAGAGTGCACGTTTCGAGAGGAACAGAGTGCAGTTTTCGAGAGGAACAGAGTGCAGTTTAGAGAGGAACAGAGTGCAGTTTTTGAGAGGAACAGAGTTCACGTTTCGAGAGAAACAGAGTGCAGGTTTCGAGAGGAACAGAGTGGAGGTTTCGAGAGGAACAGAGTGGAGGTTTCGAGAGGAACAGAGTGCAGGTTTCGAGAGGAACAGAGTGCAGGTTTCGAGAGGAACAGAGTGCAGGTTTCGAGAGGAACAGAGTGCAGGTTTCGAGAGGAACAGAGCGCAGGTTTCGAGAGGAACAGAGTGCAGGTTTCGAGAGGAACAGAGTGCAGGTTTCGCGAGGAACAGAGTGCACGTTTCGAGAGGAACAGAGTGCAGGTTTCGCGAGGAACAGAGTGCAGGTTTCGCGAGGAACAGAGTGCAGGTTTCGAGAGGAACAGAGTGCAGGTTTCGAGAGGAACAGAGTGCACGTTTCGAGAGGAACAGAGTTCACGGTTCGGGAGGAACAGAGTTCACGGTTCAAGAGGAACAGAGTGCAGGTTTTGAGAGGAACAAAGTGCATGTTTTGAGAGGAACAGAGTTCACATTTCTAGAGGAACCGAGTTCACGTTTCGAGAGGAACAGAGTGCAGGTTTCGAGAGGAACAGAGTGCAGAATTCGAGAGGAACAGAGTGCAGGTTTCGAGTGGAACAGAGTGCAGGTTTCCAGAGGAATAGAGTGCAGGTTTCGCGAGGAACAGAGTGCAGGTTTCGAGAGGAACAGAGTGCAGGTTTCGAGTGGAACAGAGTGCAGGTTTCGAGAGGAACAGAGTGCAGGTTTCGCGAGGAACAGAGTGCAGGTTTCGAGAGGAACAGAGTGCAGGTTTCGAGAGGAACAGAGTGCAGGTTTCGAGAGGAACAGAGTGCACGTTTCGAGAGGAACAGAGTGCACGTTTCGAGAGGAGCAGAGTTCACGTTTCGAGAGCAACAGAGTGCAGTTTTTGAGAGGAATAGAGTTCACGTTTCGAGAGGAACAGAGTGCAGGTTTCGAGAGGAACAGAGTGCAGGATTCGAGAGGAACAGAGTGCAGGTATCGAGTGGAACAGAGTGCAGGTTTCCAGAGGAACAGAGTGCAGGTTTCGCGAGGAACAGAGTGCAGGTTTCGAGAGGAACAGAGTGCAGGTTTCGCGAGGAACAGAGTGCACGTTTCGAGAGGAACAGAGTGCAGTTTTCGAGAAGAACAGAGTGCAGTTTTCGAGAGGAACAGAGTGAGGTTTTTGAGAGGAACAGAGTTCACGTTTCGAGAGGAACAGAGTGGAGGTTTCGAGAGGAACAGAGTGCAGGATTCGAGAGGAACAGAGTGCAGGTTTCGAGAGGAACAGAGTGCAGGTTTCGCGAGGAACAGAGTGCAGGTTTCGAGAGGAACCCAGAGTGCAGGTTTCGCGAGGAACAGAGTGCAGGTTTGGAGAGGAAGAGAGTTCACGGTTCGAGAGGAACAGAGTGTATGTTTCGAGAGGAACAGAGTACACGTTTCAAGAGGAACAGAGTGCACGTTTCGAGAGGAACAGCGTGCAGGTTTGGAGAGGAACAGAGTTCACGGTTCGAGAGGAACAGTGTTCACATTTCTAGAGGAACCGAGTTCATGTTTCGAGAGGAACAGAATTCACGTTTCCCGAGGAACAGAGTGCAGATTTGGAGAGGAACAGAGTGCAGGTTTGGAAAGGAACAGAGTTCACAGTTCGAGAGGAACAGAGTGCATGTTTCGAGAGGAACAGAGTGCATGTTTCGAGTGGAACAGAGTGCAGGTTTCGAGAGGAACAGAGTGCAGGTTTGGAGAGGAACAGAGTTCACGGTTCGAGAGGAACAGAGTTCACGGTTCGAGAGGAACAGAGTGCAGGTTTTCAGAGGAACAGAGTGCAGGTTTTGAGAAAAACAAAGTGCATGTTTTGAGAGGAACAGAGTTCACATTTCTAGAGGAACAGAGTTCACGTTTCGAGAGAAACAGAGTGCAGGTTTCGAGAGGAACAGAGTGCAGGATTCGAGAGGAACAGAGTGCAGGTTTCGAGTGGAACAGAGTGCAGGTTTCCAGAGGAACAGAGTGCAGGTTTCGCGAGGAACAGAGTGCAGGTTTCGAGAGGAACAGAGTGCAGGTTTCGCGAGGAACAGAGTGCACGTTTCGAGAGGAACAGAGTGCAGTTTTCGAGAGGAACAGAGTGCAGTTTTCGAGAGGAACAGAGTGCAGTTTTTGAGAGGAACAGAGTTCACGTTTCGAGAGGAACAGAGTGGAGGTTTCGCGAGGAACAGAGTGCAGGTTTCGAGAGGAACAGAGTGCAGGTTTCGAGAGGAACAGAGTGCAGGATTCGAGAGGAACAGAGTGCAGGTTTCGAGAGGAACAGAGTGCAGGTTTCGAGAGGAACAGAGAGCAGGTTTCGCGAGGAACAGAGTGCACGTTTCGAGAGGAACAGAGTGCAGGTTTCGCGAGGAACAGAGTGCAGGTTTCGCGAGGAACAGAGTTCACGTTTCAAGAGGAACAGAGTTCACGTTTCGAGAGGAGCACAATGCAGGTTTCGAGAGGAACAGAGTGCAGGTTTCGCGAGGAACAGAGTGCAGGTTTCGAGAGGAACAGAGTGCAGGTTTCGAGAGAAACAGAGTGCACGTTTTGAGAGGAACAGAGTGCACGTTTCGAGAGGAGCAGAGTTCACGTTTCGAGAGGAACAGAGTGCAGTTTTTGAGAGGAACAGAGTTCACGTTTCGAGAGGAACAGAGTGCAGGTTTCGAGAGGAACAGAGTGCAGGATTCGAGAGGAACAGAGTGCAGGTATCGAGTGGAACAGAGTGCAGGTTTCCAGAGGAACAGAGTGCAGGTTTCGCGAGGAACAGAGTGCAGGTTTCGAAAGGAACAGAGTGCAGGTTTCGCGAGGAACAGAGTGCACGTTTCGAGAGGAACAGAGTGCAGTTTTCGAGAAGAACAGAGTGCAGTTTTCGAGAGGAACAGAGTGAGGTTTTTGAGAGGAACAGAGTTCACGTTTCGAGAGGAACAGAGTGGAGGTTTCGAGAGGAACAGAGTGCAGGTTTCGAGAGGAACAGAGTGCAGGATTCGAGAGGAACAGAGTGCAGGTTTCGCGAGGAACAGAGTGCAGGTTTCGAGAGGAACCCAGAGTGCAGGTTTCGCGAGGAACAGAGTGCAGGTTTGGAGAGGAACAGAGTTCACGGTTCGAGAGGAACAGAGTGTATGTTTCGAGAGGAACAGAGTGCACGTTTCAAGAGGAACAGAGTGCACGTTTCAAGAGGAACAGAGTGCACGTTTCGAGAGGAACAGCGTGCAGGTTTGGAGAGGAACAGAGTTCACGGTTCGAGAGGAACAGAGTTCACATTTCTAGAGGAACCGAGTTCATGTTTCGAGAGGAACAGAATTCACGTTTCCCGAGGAACAGAGTGCAGGTTTGGAGAGGAACAGAGTGCAGGTTTGGAAAGGAACAGAGTTCACAGTTCGAGAGGAACAGAGTGCATGTTTCGAGAGGAACAGAGTGCATGTTTCGAGAGGAACAGAGTGCAGGTTTCGAGAGGAACAGAGTGCAGGTTTGGAGAGGAACAGAGTTCACGGTTCGAGAGGAACAGAGTTCACGGTTCGAGAGGAACAGAGTGCAGGTTTTCAGAGAGGAACAAAGTGCATGTTTGGAGAGGAACAGAGTGCAGGATTCGAGAGGAACAGAGTGCAGGTTTCGAGTGGAACAGAGTGCAGGTTTCCAGAGGAACAGAGTGCAGGTTTCGCGAGGAACAGAGTGCAGGTTTCGAGAGGAACAGAGTGCAGTTTTCGCGAGGAACAGAGTGCACGTTTCGAGAGGAACAGAGTGCAGTTTTCGAGAGGAACAGAGTGCAGTTTTCGAGAGGAACAGAGTGCAGTTTTTGAGAGGAACAGAGTTCACGTTTCGAGAGAAACAGAGTGCAGGTTTCGAGAGGAACAGAGTGGAGGTTTCGAGAGGAACAGAGTGGAGGTTTCGAGAGGAACAGAGTGGAGGTTTCGAGAGGAACAGAGTGCAGGTTTCGAGAGGAACAGAGTGCAGGTTTCGAGAGGAACAGAGTGCAGGATTCGAGAGGAACAGAGCGCAGGTTTCGAGAGGAACAGAGTGCAGGTTTCGAGAGGAACAGAGTGCAGGTTTCGCGAGGAACAGAGTGCACGTTTCGAGAGGAACAGAGTGCAGGTTTCGCAAGGAACAGAGTGCAGGTTTCGCGAGGAACAGAGTGCAGGTTTCGAGAGGAACAGAGTGCAGGTTTCGAGAGGAACAGAGTGCACGTTTCGAGAGGAACAGAGTTCACAGTTCGGGAGGAACAGAGTTCACGGTTCAAGAGGAACAGAGTGCAGGTTTTGAGAGGAACAAAGTGCATGTTTTGAGAGGAACAGAGTTCACATTTCTAGAGGAACCGAGTTCACGTTTCGAGAGGAACAGAGTGCAGGTTTCGAGAGGAACAGAGTGCAGGATTCGAGAGGAACAGAGTGTAGGTTTCGAGTGGAACAGAGTGCAGGTTTCCAGAGGAACAGAGTGCAGGTTTCGCGAGGAACAGAGTGCAGGTTTCGAGAGGAACAGAGTGCAGGTTTCGAGTGGAACAGAGTGCAGGTTTCGAGAGGAACAGAGTGCAGGTTTCGAGAGGAACAGAGTGCAGGTTTCGAGAGGAACAGAGTGCAGGTTTCGAGAGGAACAGAGTGCACGTTTCGAGAGGAACAGAGTGCACGTTTCGAGAGGAGCAGAGTTCACGTTTCGAGAGCAACAGAGTGCAGTTTTTGAGAGGAACAGAGTTCACGTTTCGAGAGGAACAGAGTGCAGGTTTCGAGAGGAACAGAGTGCAGGTATCGAGTGGAACAGAGTGCAGGTTTCCAGAGGAACAGAGTGCAGGTTTCGCGAGGAACAGAGTGCAGGTTTCGAGAGGAACAGAGTGCAGGTTTCGCGAGGAACAGAGTGCACCTTTCGAGAGGAACAGAGTGCAGTTTTCGAGAAGAACAGAGTGCAGTTTTCGAGAGGAACAGAGTGAGGTTTTTGAGAGGAACAGAGTTCACGTTTCGAGAGGAACAGATTGGAGGTTTCGAGAGGAACAGAGTGCAGGATTCGAGAGGAACAGAGTGCAGGATTCGAGAGGAACAGAGTGCAGGTTTCGAGAGGAACCCAGAGTGCAGGTTTCGCGAGGAACAGAGTGCAGGTTTGGAGAGGAAGAGAGTTCACGGTACGAGAGGAACAGAGTGTATGTTTCGAGAGGAACAGAGTGCACGTTTCAAGAGGAACAGAGTGCACGTTTCGAGAGGAACAGCGTGCAGGTTTGGAGAGGAACAGAGTTCACGGTTCGAGAGGAACAGAGTTCACATTTCTAGAGGAACCGAGTTCATGTTTCGAGAGGAACAGAATTCACGTTTCCCGAGGAACAGAGTGCAGGTTTGGAAAGGAACAACGTTCACAGTTCGAGAGGAACAGAGTGCATGTTTCGAGAGGAACAGAGTGCATGTTTCGAGTGGAACAGAGTGCAGGTTTCGAGAGGAACAGAGTGCAGGTTTGGAGAGGAACAGAGTTTACGGTTCGAGAGGAACAGAGTTCACGGTTCGAGAGGAACAGAGTGCAGGTTTTCAGAGGAACAGAGTGCAGGTTTTGAGAGGAACAAAGTGCATGTTTTGAGAGGAACAGAGTTCACATTTCTAGAGGAACAGAGTTCACGTTTCGAGAGAAACAGAGTGCAGGTTTCGAGAGGAACAGAGTGCAGGATTCGAGAGGAACAGAGTGCAGGTTTCGAGTGGAACAGAGTGCAGGTTTCCAGAGGAACAGAGTGCAGGTTTCGCGAGGAACAGAGTTCACGTTTCGAGAGGAACAGAGTGCACGTTTCGAGAGGAACAGAGTGCAGGATTCGAGAGGAACAGAGTGCAGGTTTCGAGTGGAACAGAGTGCAGGTTTCCAGAGGAACAGAGTGCAGGTTTCGCGAGGAACAGAGTGCAGTTTTCGAGAGGAACAGAGTGCAGTTTTTGAGAGGAACAGAGTTCACGTTTCGAGAGAAACAGAGTGCAGGTTTCGAGAGGAACAGAGTGGAGGTTTCGAGAGGAACAGAGTGGAGGTTTCGAGAGGAACAGAGTGCAGGATTCGAGTGGAACAGAGTGCAGGTTTCGAGAGGAACAGAGTGTAGGTTTCGCGAGGAACAGAGTGCAGGTTTCGAGAGGAACAGAGTGCAGGTTTCGAGAGGAACAGAGAGCAGGTTTCGCGAGGAACAGAGTGCACGTTTTGAGAGGAACAGAGTGCAGGTTTCGCGAGGAACAGAGTGCAGGTTTCGCGAGGAACAGAGTGCAGGTTTCGAGAGGAACAGAGTGCAGGTTTTGAGAGGAACAGAGTGCACGTTTGAGAGGAACAGAGTTCACAGTTCGGGAGGAACAGAGTTCACGGTTCGAGAGGAACAGAGTGCAGATTTTCAGAGGAACAGAGTGCAGGTTTTGAGAGGAACAAAGTGCATGTTTTGAGAGGAACAGAGTTCACATTTCTAGAGGAACCGAGTTCACGTTTCGAGAGGAACAGCGTGCAGGTTTCGAGAGGAACAGAGTGCAGGATACGAGAGGAACAGAGTGCAGGTTTCGAGTGGAACAGAGTGCAGGTTTCCAGAGGAACAGAGTGCAGGTTTCGCGAGGAACAGAGTGCAGGTTTCGAGGGGAACAGAGTGCAGGTTTCGCGAGGAACAGAGTGCACGTTTCGAGAGGAACAGAGTGCAGTTTTCGAGAGGAACAGAGTGCAGTTTTCGAGAGGAACAGAGTTCAGTTTTTGAGAGGAACAGAGTTCACGTTTCGAGAGAAACAGAGTGCAGGTTTCGAGAGGAACAGAGTGGAGGTTTCGAGAGGAACAGAGTGCAGGATTCGAGAGGAACAGAGTGCAGGTTTCGCGAGTGCAGGATTCGAGAGGAACAGAGTGCAGGTTTCGCGACGAACAGAGTGCAGGTTTCGCGAAGAACAGAGTGCAGGTTTCGAGAGGAACAGCGTGCAGGTTTCGCGAGGAACAGAGTGCAGGTTTCGAGAGGAACAGAGTGCAGGATTCGAGAGGAACAGAGTGCAGGTTTCGCGAGGAACAGAGTGCAGGTTTCGAGAGGAACAGAGTGCAGGATTCGAGAGGAACAGAGTGCAGGTTTCGAGAGGAACAGAGTGCAGGTTTCGAGAGGAACAGAGTGCAGGTTTCGCGAGGAACAGAGTGCACGTTTCGAGAGGAACAGAGTGCAGGTTTCGCGAGGAACAGAGTGCAGGTTTCGCGAGGAACAGAGTGCACGTTTCGAGAGGAACAGAGTGCACGGTTCGAGAGGAACAGAGTGCAGGTTTCGCGAGGAACAGAGTGCACGTTTCCCGAGGAACAGAGTGCACGTTTCGAGAGGAACAGAGTACAGGTTTCGCGAGGAACAGAGCGCACGTTTCGCGAGGAACAGAGTGCGCGTTTCGAGAGGAACAGAGTGCACGTTTCGCGAGGAACAGAGTTCACGTTTCGAGAGGAACAGAGTGCAGGTTTCGCGAAGAACAGAGAGCACGTTTCGAGAGGAACAGAGTGCACGTTTCAAGAGGAACAGAGTTCACGTTTTGAGAGGCACAGAGTGCAGGTTTCGCGAAGAACAGAGAGCACGTTTTGAGAGGAACAGAGTGCAGGTTTCGCGAGGAACAGAGTGCACGTTTCGAGAGGAACAGAGTGCACGTTTTGAGAGGAACAGAGTGCACGTTTCGAGAGGAACAGAGTGCACGTTTCACGAGGAACAGAGTGCACGTTTCGAGAGCAACAGAGTGCACGTTTCGCGAGGAACAGAGTGCACGTTTCGAGAGGAACAGAGTGCACATTTCGAGAGGAACAGAGTGCACGTTTCGCGAGGAACAGAGTGCAGGATTCGAGAGGAACAGAGTGCACGTTTCGAGAGGAACAGAGTACAGGTTTCGCGAGGAACAGAGCGCACGTTTCGCGAGGAACAGAGTGCGCGTTTCGAGAGGAACAGAGTTCACGTTTCGAGAGGAACAGAGTGCACGTTTCACGAGGAACAGAGTTCACGTTTCAAGAGGAACAGAGTTCGCGTTTTGAGAGGCACAGAGTGCAGGTTTCGCGAAGAACAGAGAGCACTTTTCGCGAGGAACAGAGTGCACGTTTCGAGAGGAACGGAGTTCACGTTTTGAAAGGAACACAGTTCATGTTTCGAGAGGAACGGAATTCACGTTTTGAGAGGAACAGAGTGCACGTTTCCAGAGGAGCAGAGTTCACGTTGCGAGAGGAACAGAATGCACGTTTCCAGAGGAGCAGAGTGCACATTTCGAGAGGAACAGAGTGCAGGTTTCGAGAGGAACGGAGTTCACGTTTTGAAAGGAACACAGTTCATGTTTTGAGAGGAACAGAGTTCACTCTTTCAGAGCTGAAGGGAGGTAGAAATTTATTGGAGCGGGGCTAAAGCAGGTGGAGCAAAAAAGAATGACAAGGATAGATGAGAGCTGAGGAGAGATTTTAAAAAGATGTCATAGATACAAGATAAGGGAGTGTAATGATGGCTTAAAGTGTAAGAAAGGTGCAAATGGTGACATAAAGGTCCAACAGCAGAATGTGGCATTAGCAGAACAAGGGTCTTGACTCCCTGAAAGCAAAACATAAGAATGAGTTTCAGACTGTCCTGGGGGAGGATGGTATGAGTGAAAGAATGTCTAAGTGCAGAAGGCTGTAATGGGAAGATGAGGTCTTATTCCTCCAGTTCCCCAAAGCAAACTAGAGGAACAGCACATTTTTACATGGAGAAGGTGTATATTCTTTACATATTGCCATGCATAGGTGTCTGTGCCAGCAGAGCAGGGGGAGAGGTATTCTAGAAGGGGCAAAGCTGCCTCCAGATTGACTAAGGCTGCCCTTGGTGCCATCCTATGTGCAATGCATGATAGACGTCACCAACCCATGCCAAGGGCTGGGAAGAGGAAGCCCAGATAGACCTGGCTGCACGGGAGCAGGTTGCCGATGATGTCAACCAGTTTTGAAGCAGTGAGGAAGACTTGATCTGAGTTGCACATGACCTCGTGAGTTCAGTTAGCTAGATCAGCACGGTAGCACAGTTGCTTCACAGCTCCAGCATCCCAGGTTCAATTCCCAGCTTGAGTCACTGTCTGTGCAGAGTCTGCACGTTCTCCCCGTGCCTGCGGGGGTTTCCTCCGGGCGCTCCGGTTTCCTCCCGCAGTCCAAAGATGTGCGGGTTAGGTGGATTGGCCATGATAAATTGCCCTTAGTGTCCAAAAAGGTTAGGTGGGGTTACGGGGATAGTATGGAGGTGTGGGCTTAAGTAGGGTGTTCTTTCCAAGGGCTGGTGCAGACGCGATGGGCCGAATGGCCTCCTTCTGCAATGTAAATTCTATGATCTCCGCCAGCATGCCCATCAGGCAGCATAAATTAATCTCTGCCTCCTCTGAGGGTTTCTGGGTTCCTCATGTCCCCTTCCTGAAGGACACAGCTTTCGAGCTTCCGTGCTCTTCCTCACACAGACACAAAAACTCAGCGTTTTATTAAAAGCTTCCTTATCGTGAGGCTGGATTCTCCGTCGGCGAGATTCTCCGTTTCGCCGGCAGCGCTCTCACACCAGTGGATTTCCCGACGCGTGGAGGTGCCCACAATGGGAAACCCCATTTGGCCGGCTGCCGGGACGGAGAATCCCGCTGCCGACGGGGGCGCGGCACACCCGAAAAAGTGTGCAGTGGAATGGAGGATCCCGCCATTATCTTGGGTTCTTTTGTCGATCAGCTTAACTCTGTGAACCCAGAGGGTTCAGTGGGGATTGTGACAAATACTTGAAGGGGGAAAAAATGACAAAGCAATGGGGATGGATCCAATTGGATAGCTCTTAAAAAAAGGACCAGCAGAGAACATCAGCTGAATATCCTTTTCTGTGCTGTAAAATTCTATGGTTCTATCCTTTATCCAATATTTTGTTCACATTTGACCTCTGTGTGCTTGTTTGGCAGGAGGGAGTCTACATCCATGGCCTGTACCTGGATGGAGCGGGCTGGGACAGGAGAAATATCCGGCTGACTGAATCAACTGCCAAGGTTCTCTTCACAATGTTACCCGTCATCTACATATTTGCCATCAATTCCACTGCCCCGAAGGATCCAAAACTATACATCTGTCCAGTCTATAAGAAACCCCAACGCACTGACCTGACCTTCATCACCGCTCTCTGTCTGAAAACAGTCCAGGCACCTGACCACTGGATCCTGAGAGGGGCGGCTCTGCTCTGTGATATCAAATAAAGTTCCACATGCTTGAGTCAGGGCAGAATGTGGTTTAGACCCCTGAGATAATTGAACAAATGTAACTGAGTTTGGATTTGAAGACATTAGAAACTTGCATTCATATAAAGTGCCTTATAAATATAATAAAATGTCAAACAATATTAAAGTGACATACTAATGTTAAATATTCCATTTATATATTTACATTGCACTTCATCAATATAAATGCAAATTCAATCTGTTATTTTATTTAATAAATTAACTGAATACTTTTAGCTGGTTTCATACGGTATCTTATTCAACATTACACAACTTTTTTATTTCACTGACTCTAAGCAGGTGAACAGAATAAAAATGGGACAGTAACAAGAAAATAAATACATAGATACATAGAAGCTAGGAGCAGAAGGAGGCCTTTTGGCCCTTCGAGCCTGCTCCGCCATTCATCACGATCATGGCTGATCATCCAACTCAATAGCCTAATCCTGCTTTCTCCCCATAGCCTTTGATCCCATTTTCCCCAAGCGCTATATCCAGCTGCCTCTTGAATATATTCAATGTTGTAGCATCAACTACTTCCTGTGATAATGTATTCCACAGGCTCACCACTCTTTGGGTAAAGAAATGTCTCCTCATCTCTGTCCGAAATGGTTTACCCTGAATCCTCAGGCTGCGACCCCTGGGTTCTGGACACACCCATCATTGGGAACATCTTCCCTGCACCTACCCTGTCTAGTCCTGTTAGAATTTTATAAGTCTCTGAGATCCCCCCTCATTCTTCTGAACTCCAGCGAGAACAATCCCAACCTAGTCAATCTCTCCTCATATGACAGTCCTGCCATCCCTGGAATCAGTCTGGTAAACCTTCGCTGGACTCCCTCAAGAGCAAGAACATCCTTTCTCAGAGAAGGAGACCAAAACTGAACACAATACCAATCAAGGCCCTGTATGAAGACTATCACGCAGGCCCGCCAATCCAGCTGTGCACCAAAATTAGGCAGGTGTTTCATTAAGGCGTGGGTCAAATGACAGAAGCATTCTTGAGCTATTTTCATTTCAACATGTCACTTTTCCCAGTGATATTTAAAGGGAACACTGGTGTATATAATAATCAGAGTATTCAGGACCGAGTGGCAACGTGAGGATAAATCTCTCCACTCAGCACACGGTTAGATCTGGAATGTCCTACCTGAGAATGTGATGGAGGCAGGTTCAATCGAGGCATTCAAGAGGAAATGAGCCTGATACCCGAAAAGGAAGCATGTGCAGGAGTATGGGAAAAAGGCAGGGGATGGTACTTACTTATTCAGAGAGCCGGTGTAGGCGCAATGGGCCGAATGGCTTTCTTTGGCAACAATTCTGTGAAGACTTGGAATCAAATCACTGTTTCTTCACTGGATCGATGGGACAAAAGCCTGGAACTCCCTCCATAACAGCACTGTGGGTGTACCTACACCTCAGGAACGACAGCGGTTCAAGAATGCAGCTCACCACTGAGAATATGGATCATGCTACTGGATGTCAAACCGAGTTTTAGTTTGGATCTAGAATCAAGCTTGATGGGAAAATGAAATGTCAAAAAGAACTTTTTGGTCAAACGGAATTTATGTTATCTCTTATGTTTTTGTACCAGACAAATTGCAGTAACGGCCTTGGGAATGGTTGCTCTAGGCTAGCTTTAAAGAATTATAATTGAGGGGGGCTGCCTTCAGCAAAATGGAATGCGAGGGAGCTGCCCTCAGAAATTCACCAAACATGTATAAATCCTGCTGTTAGATGTATTGACTTTGGCTTGCTATTGTGACTCTCAAGAGACACAGTGGTCTTAGCCCCGGCCGAGAAATAAACATGTTAAAGTAACGAGATGTTCGACTGATCATTTCATCCGGACTGGCTGCAAAATAATCCTCATATGGTGTCGGAAGGGGATTTCAAGGAGCCTCCCTGGAACCTGACGGCGTAACAGACTGATCGCATTCGGACGCTGAGGAGGGAATTGGCCACCAAACGTGAGTACACTTGTTACCACTTTGGTTTCCCCCTCTGCTGTCCCGAGTGTGGCCACGCCCTGCTGTTCGGTTTCGGTGGAGACTCTGACGAAATCAAAGCAGTCCGGCGAACCCGTTACGAAGGGTTGAAAGGGTTGGAGTCCCAGGAAGGTTGGACCTTCCTAAAGTCCCAGGTTGGAAACTCTGGGAGGTTAGAGTCCTCCCTAAACAGTCTGGGTTGGAGTCCCTGGGAGGTTAAAATCCTTCCTAAAGTCCCGGGTTGGAAACCCTGGGAGGTTAGAGTCCTCCCTAAACAGTCTGGGTTGGAGTCCCTGGGAGGTTAAAATCCTTCCTAAAGTCCCGGGTTGGAAACCCTGGGAGGTTAGAGTCCTCCCTAAAAGGTCCAGGGTTGGAGTCCCTGGGAGGTTAAAGTCCTCCTTAAAGTCCCGGGTTGGAGACTCTGGGAGGTGAGAGTCCTCCCTAAAGTCCGGGGTTGGAAACCTTGGGAGGTTAGAGTCCTCCCTAAACAGTCCAGGTTGGAGTCCCTGGGAGGTTAAAATCCTTCCTAAAGTCCCGGGTTGGAAACCTTGGGAGGTTAGAGTCCTCCCTAAACAGTCCAGGTTGGAGTCCCTGGGAGGTTAAAATCCTTCCTAAAGTCCCGGGTTGGAAACCTTGGGAGGTTAGAGTCCTCCTTAAATCTCTGGGTAAATGAGTGATGATGATCCTTAGGGTTGCCTAATACCTTCGCGATAAAAGGTGGTTTTCGATAAATAAGTATATCAACCGGTGTCTAGACTTGTTTGACACTTCTGGTTGATCAGATTGAATATTACAGAGAACGGATAACTCTGTCCAAATTATATATTATAAAATTTAAATGGTGGTGCGGATAACACCTAAAGGACACATAATAAACAGGGCGTGCCCTGTCGGAACACTCGAACAATTTCTTAAATCTGTTAGTTCTGTCTTTAATTCTCTGAGTCTGTCAGTATGTTTAAGTCAGTCCTCTCTCTCTCTCTCTTTTCATGTTTCATTTCCAGACTTTGCCCTTCTAAAAGTCACTTTCGAACAATTTGATTTAGCCTTTTGATTGGGCAATGGGGCAGGATAACCCCGTTTAAATTCTTGATTGAATAGGCGATTTAGGATCGCTACCAAAATTAAATAGGAAACCACAAGGATCATCCGAGGATAGGAGACAATGGGTAGTACTTTAGATAGCACCTCTGATAGTGGAAGCGCGCTTCAAACTCTTTGTGAACAGTATCCGGAACATTCTCAGCAGCTGCGGCAGTTATCGGGAGAATTGCATAAGAAATTGGGAAAGGGGAAATGGCCCCTGGGAGAATCAAAAGATTTGCCTACGGTTATAGAGGCACAGCAGATTATTTGGCAACATAACCATAGCTCCACGGCTAAGAAATTGATTGAGTTATGGCGGGAGTACTGCCCCAAAAAAATTAAAAGATGCATCTTTATTGGCTAATTGGCAGGCTAACGCTTTAAAATTGGGTATTGAATTAACAGAAGGGGGAATTGTTAAGACTGCGGGGGTTTTGAAAAAAGGAATGTGCCCACCATAGAAAAAGACCTAAGTCTGTAAAACCCCCCATTTCTAAATCAGGACCGTACGGTCAAATGGCCAGCCTTGCCTTGACCGAGGGAGACGATGAGGATGACCCTGAAAATTTGCTATATAGGGGACAACCGACTGTTACACCGCCACTACGACCGCCTCCACCTTACATTCCCAGGGTTCTGGTGTAGTTTAAACTGTTCTAAAACAAATGATGTTTCAGACAAAAAAAAACAACTCTTTATTCCTCTGGTGTGACCATGTTAGAAATTACATTAACAATGTCACCTCCACCGTCGCAAGGAGGTCCGGCGACTCGCACTCGTTCTAAAACCCATGCTAATCAATTCCCACAGATGAATCAAGAGCTAGTCCCGGGAAAAGAGGGGGCACCGGAGGTGGATTTCCCTGATTACCCAGACGATTAACAACCGCAGTGTCAGTTCCCCGTCCGGCAAGTTCCCAATATAGCGTACAACCCTGCCAACCCCCCGGGACCCAACAACCAGGCATTTCAAAATAATTATTATAATTAATAAATTAATCAAATTTGATACTACTGATTCAGTATTAATAAATTATACAATATAATACAGTCAAACAGTTGATTGATCAGTAACATTTCAATAATAGTATTTCAGCTCAAATTCATCGATTGGGGGTACAGTTGGAAGATAAATTGGGGTGGATCAAGTTTTTGATTTCTTTTTGGATATGCAATGCCAAATGTTTAACTTCTTTAGAGTTATTGGGAATGAAAGTGCAACATTCTGGACTTTGACATCTTCTGGATTATACGCAAAAGCTTGTTGAAAGGGTTAATTTTCTTGCAGAGACAAAAAGAGGCGTATAGCTTGGAATGATGCCATTCGCATCTCCAAACTTTAAAAAGAATATATATTTGTCACTCAAATGGACTGGGAGTAAAAGTTGGATTGCTGCCAAATTCACGTTATCAAATGTCCTTGAACGATCTGTTCTTTTTAATTAGAGTTGTTTTGGTTTTTGTAAAACCAGCTTCCATTGTTTGAAGTTTTAATTTCCAGGCTAATTCTAAACATTTATTTTAAAATATCAAACACAATAACTTATTAAACATATAGGTTTTCTGTAGATGAATTCGTCGATTCTATTAAAGGAAGCACTACTAGCAAGATATGTTGGTTTCTTAAAATTAATAAAGCAATATTCAGAATAATGACAGTTCTCTTAAGTTGACAGTTCTCTTAAGTTGACAGTTCTTGACTATCCCTGTAGAATTCACTAGAGGCACTTATACAGAATCTTATTCGGCAACAAGTTTTGTCTCCTTGTAATACTCCAATACTATATCGCCTCATCCAAGATCTGCGCTCAATTAATGCCATTGTGCAACCCCTTCACGCATTGGTCCCAAATCCAGCCCACATTTTAGCCCAGTCCCAGCGGACGCTACAACATTTTCCCTGGTGGATCTCCAGCATGCCTTTTTCGCCCTCCCCTTGCACCCAGATTCACAGTATCTCTTTGCCTTTACATATCAAAATCAACAATACACATGGACTAGGTTGCCTCGAGGATTTATACATTCGCCTACTCTTTTCTCCCGCTGTCTCCAACAACAATTACAGCCCCTGGAATTAAAAGGGGGATCCACCCTCGTACAGTATGTTGACAATGTACTGATCGCAAGCCTGTCAGAACAAAGTTGTAAAGAAGATACGTCTCAATTATTAAATTACCTTTCAATTTTAGGATACGTTGTGTCACCCGCCAAAGTAGTAGTAGCCCAACCAACAGTCCGGTTTCTGGGTATCCTTTTATCCGCTGATGCACGGGCGCTATCACCTAGTCGAGTTCAGCCCATTTGTCAGTACCCTGCACCCACAACGGCTAAGGATGTCCGTAATTGGCTCGGGATGGTTAATTATTGTCGGCAATGAATTCCGAATATCGCCCTAGATACCCGGCTATTGACCCCATACACCAATAACGCTGGAGAGTTCCAGTTAAGTACGGAAGGCAAAGAGGCCTTCCATCGGCTAAAAGACGCCTTAATGAGGGTGCCAGCACTCGGACGCCCCCTTTATGATCGACCTTTCCAACTTTATTGTACTGTTTTAGCCGGTTGTGCCACCGCGGTACTTACCCAGAAACATGGGGATCGCCACCGTCCTATAGCTTATTACTCGTCTAAACTTGATCCAGTTGCACTCGGTTATCCTGGATGTACTCAGATTTTAGCCTCTATTTACAACAGTCTCCAGTCAGCGGCTAATCTCACTCTTCAGCAGGATATTGTTATTTATAGTTCACATTCAGTCATGGCCCTGCTCGGTCAACTTCAGACTCAGCACCTAACTATGGCGCGTCAAAATAAATATGAGATTTATCTCCTCAATAACCCGAAACTTCAGTTCCGGCACTGCACTACTATTAACCCCGCTAGTTTCCTTTCCGACCCGCCTAACGCCACTGAGACCCCGACTCATGACTGTCTTTCTCTCCTACAAGACGATGCGTCATTACGCGATGATCTCACTGATTCTCCAATACCAAATGCTGATCTGAACCTATTCACCGATGGTAGTTCATCCATCGGTGAAAGGGGGGGATAGATTATCAGGGTATGCAATTGTTAACCAACAAGGAGAAACACTTGAAGCAGCAGCATTCGAAACTCCCTTTTCCGCCCAACAGGCTGAACTTTTTGCACTTATTCGAGCCTGTGTATTAGGGAAAGATAAAATTGTAAATATCTACACTGATTCCCGATATGCCTTTGGGGTCACACACGATTTTGGCCAATTATGGAAGAACAGGGGATTTCTTACATCTGCAGGCACTCAGATATCCCACAAACAGTTAGTTATACAATTACTACAGGCTTTGATGCTCCCTAAACAAATAGCCGTAATAAAGTGCGCTGCCCATACGACAGGCAAAACACTGGTGGACGCGGATAATCGGCAGGCGGACCACCAAGCCAAAGAGGCTTCTCGCTTAAAAGACATGGTGGTACCAAAAATGATGAGCCAGACTAAAAGCTCTAAGGGTCAGTCTCCCTCTGAAAAGCCAATGCCGACCATCACTGACGTCATTCAATTACAGGAGGACGCTCCTGGCTGTGTAAAAAGACTATGGGAAGAATTGGGATGTTGTTTTGATCCTGTAAACAAATTGTGGGTCACCCCGGCAGGGCAGACTTGTATGCCCGATGCATTGGCAGCCTGGGTTACCGAATGTGTTCACTTTGCAACTCATTGTGGTGCGCGAGCTACGGGTGATGTATTGCTCAAAACATGGTGGCATCCAAGACTGCAAGACATAACGCAAAACATTAGCAGTCGTTGCCTAGTATGTCAGCAGTATAATCCTGGTAAAGCAATACCCTGTGAAATGGGTAAAACCCCACTACCGGAAGGTCCCTTTGAGACACTCCAGATGGATTACATTGAGTTGGAAAGATGCCAATGTTATAAACATGTATTGGTTATTGCTGATGTATTTAGTAAATGGATAGAAGCTTACCCCACTGCAGATAACAAAGCTTCCACGGTAGTAAAAGTTTTGATGCGAGAAATTGTTCCAAGATTTGGGATCCCATATCGATTAAGCTCTGATAATGGACCTCATTTTGTGGGACAGATCAATGAGGAATTTTGTACTCAGCTGGGAATAAAACAACAATTACATTGCGCATACCAACCCCAAGCAGCGGGAATGGTAGAAAGGGCTAATCAGACATTAAAAACAAAACTGGCAAAACTACAGGCAGAGACTGGAGCCACTTGGCTCAAATTATTGCCTATTGCCCTCTTCCAAATACGTGCAAACCCAGCTGGAAAGACACGACTGAGTCCCGCCAAAATTTTATACGGAAGTCCCTTGCGTACTCCTTGGGATCAAGGGAAACATAAGGAAGTACAGTTTCACCATATGACCACTGAAATGACCAACCAAGTGATAGCCTTGACTAAAGTACTAAAAGGCCTCCATTCACGGGTATGAGCTGCTTATGAGGAGATACCTCCCTTGTCCAGTTCTGTCACTATTAATCCGGGGGAGTATGTTCTGATTCGTAATTGGGTTCGGAAAGGATTAGAACCTCGATGGGAAGGACCACACCAGGTCCTACTCACTACTCCCACTGCTGTAAAAGTAAAAGGCAGAAATGCCTGGATCCACATCCACCATTGTAAGGTTGTGAAAATGCAATAGAGAATAACCCTCTGTTTCGAGCTCGAGGTAATAACTTCAGCATCATTTACGGGATGAAGGACAGCCTTATTATCGTAACCCTGGTGGGGCTTTTGGATATGGGAGGAGAGGCCAAGCGAAGAACCTGTGGCCCCCAAGGGAAGACGGACTCATCACCTCTGCCGAGGAGACACCTTACAATGCACCAGTCAAGGCCCAGGAGAAGGACCTTGGAACGCGACCACTGCGGACGGATGTTCGGCCTACGTACAACGATGCAATCGGACCAGACTCATCAGTGGAGTGACGAAGGGCAACCTACCCTGTCATCAGGTCAACTGTAAATGGGACTATAGCTGCAGAAACAAAAAAGACTTTACCCTTGGGTTGCGTTGACCAAGGCTGCGGGAAAAAAGGGAATTACAGGTAAACACGTATTTGTATATGTCATATGTGTACACAAAGGATATGAATGTTTCTGGTTGCTGGGTATGTACACATATCCCGACCCATGCTAAGGGAGGGATCCCCCTCAGACCTGTTCCCCTTTCCCTGTCGGAAACAGTAGAATGGTATATTTACCAGGATGGTACTCGTCAATCCCCCAGGACTATAAGAATTGCATCTATGGTAAGACACCCAGACGGCAGGGCAGCTTCTAGTTTATCGGTTCTACCCATATCCCCAAGACCTTGGAAAGAGGGAGGCTATCCAATGAACACCTTTGAGATGTGGTACCAACCAAGTTAGAACAAATCCCACCAACCTCCGTTTCATACCCTCACTAAAACCACCAACATGGGAAGACCACTGGGAACAAAATGTTTGGTAAGGAATGTGGTTAAAGGGATATTTGTAGGTGCTAGTCAATGCGAGCAAAGATTTGTGGTGGCCAACATATCCGAGGTCTATCCCGTATATACGTCTCCTCAGTTTTATGGGTGTACACTGGACGTCCCATACGCAAATGGGACAGGTACCATCAAGTACTGCCTGATGGCCCAAGGGTTTGATGTGGACAAACTCACTTCATACAATGGGACGTATTTTATTTGTGGCCACAAGGCATTTCCCTGGCTGCCAGAGAATTGGACAGGATCCTGTTATCTGGGGTATGTAGTCCCCTTTATACACCACCTCACCAATTTAGGCGACCGTTACCAAATGATGAAGCGACAAAAGAGAGAAATAACCGAAACGCAACGATACTTTGGGATCCTGCTTCCCCCTATCGGGGTAGCTCTTGCAATAAAGGAAATAAGGAAGATAGCAAAAATCCTGGAAGAGGTAACAAACGGCACCACTGAAGCATTGACTGAGATAAATAATGAAATGGTGGCAATAAGAACCGTAGCCCTACAAAACCGAATGGCCCTCGATTACCTCCTTGCAAACAAAGGTGGGACTTGTGCCATGATCGGTTCGGAATGTTGCACCTACATCCCCAATAGTTCAGAGAACATCACCCACCTCGTGGATCATATCCGCAAAGAGGTTAAGATACTGCATGAAATATCAAGAGATGGGTGGTTAGATTGGTTGTTTGCCGGATCATGGGGGTCTTACCTGGTGCATGGATTAATATTCCTGGTAGTTGTAATACTTGTAATAATTATGCTTAGCTTCCTAATGAAATGCTTGTGTAAAAGTGTCAGTGCAGCAGTAATTTCTCAACAGTTAATGCAGCAACATGAAGTGCGCCTTGAAGAGTTAATGGATGTGAAAGAAAGTGCAGAGGAATATGAGGAAATGATAGAAATGCAAATAGAATGGGAGAGACTGAGACGATTGACTATGGATTAGAAGTTATCATGAAATGATAAAAGGGGGGAATGAGAATATGGATCATGCTACTGGATGTCAAACCGAGTTTTAGTTTGGATCTAGAATCAAGCTTGATGGGAAAATGAAATGTCAAAAAGAACTTTTTGGTCAAACGGAATTTATGTTATCTCTTATGTTTTTGTACCAGACAAATTGCAGTAACGGCCTTGGGAATGGTTGCTCTAGGCTAGCTTTAAAGAATTATAATTGAGGGGGGCTGCCTTCAGCAAAATGGAATGCGAGGGAGCTGCCCTCAGAAATTCACCAAACATGTATAAATCCTGCTGTTAGATGTATTGACTTTGGCTTGCTATTGTGACTCTCAAGAGACACAGTGGTCTTAGCCCCGGCCGAGAAATAAACATATGTTAAAATAACGAGGTGTTCGACTGATCATTTCATCCGGACTGGCTGCAAAAAAATCCTTAAGGGAAACAGGGACAGAAAATAAATGCTGTCCATGAAAGAATAAAAAGCTCCTGTTAATCAGCTCCCTGCACCCCCCCCCCCCCCCCCCCCCCCCTCCAAGCTTGGTCGCCACACTACCAGAAGGATGTGGATGCTTTGGAGAGGGTACAGAAGCGGTTTAACAAAGAGCAATACAGCACAGGAACAGGCCCTTCGGCCCTCCAAGCCTGTACCGGTCATGATACCAACCTTTGCCAAAACCCTCAGCACTTCCTTGTGTCATATCCCTATATACCCATCCTATCCATGTGTTTGTCAAGATGACTTTTGAACGTCATTAATGTATCTGCTTCCACAAACTCCCCTGGCAACGCGTTCCAGGCACTCACCACCCTCTGTGTAAAAAAAACTGCCTCGGACATCTCCTCTAAACTTTGCACCTCGGACCTTAAACATATGCCCCCTGGCGACTGACCCCTCTATCCTGGGAAAGAGTGCCTGCCCACCCACTCTATCCATGCCCCTCATAAACTTGTAGACCTCTACCAGGTCACCCCTCAACCTCCGTCGTTCTAATGAAAACAAACTAGGACATTGCCTGTGAAGTTAAAAACTCACCACTATTCTTAGAATTCCCCCTATACCAAAAAGGGCGGACATTCTAAATGGTGAACAGGGATTCTCACTCCCTGACTCCTGTGCAGGCTTAGGTTGATGCTATTCACGTCAAACTATATTTTCAAGTTATCCCCCGGTATAACCCATACCTTCACCAAAGAATTTTACCTACTTATCACTTAGTAGTATCGATATCCTGGGTCCTGCGTTGCTAAGTAAATAAAGTAGGCTTTGTAATAACCACTGTTTCAGGTTAAAACTTTTAAGTTATTTTATTATTATATTTTTTCTTTTAAAAGATGCAATCACTGTCTTTACAGAAAAGTAAAAAGATCTTGCTTCTGGATTCTCCTGGTTGGTTAAAGAGACCTTCAGGTCCACCTTGACAATCACTCTTTAAATGTTTTGCCTTCCTCAGATGTATTCGCTGTTCTGCTCAGTTGCTATGCTCTATCTTTCCCATGTACCGAGCTGTGAGAGCTGGCTCTCTCTCTCTCTTCTTTAAATTCTGGTCTTCCTTAGATGTATTAGCTGTTTTAGCTCGGCTGCTTTGCTCTGTCCCTTTCCCATGACCGAGCTATGAGAGCTGACTCTGAGCTGACTCTTGTTCCTTCTCTGCCGACTGTCCCCTTTCTCAGGGTTTATATCCCCCTTCCAGCAGTTATTAAGTTGTTATGACTTTATTGTAAAGTAACGTTTATTTCACTTGGATTGTAAAAGCTACCTTTAATCTAAATTTTTCTAACACGACTAAGTATTCATTTTGAGCATTACCTCATCCCATAGATCTCTGATTACATTGTTTCCTTTGTGATGTTCAAAAATGCTTTGATTTCAACGTGGTGTGACTTTTGATTCCTGTCATTTCTATAGTTTTATTATCAAATTGTGTCCCCAGCTCATAATTTTGACTTTGATTTGGACCTAATTTGTGTTCTCGTAGACACGTTGTCTCCAGCTTTCTTTAATTTACCTGATATCAGCAGAACTTCACACCTAGAATTGTCACCTAATTCAACTGAACCTCATCCATTCTTTTCAATCTGCTTACCTAACTTCAAAAGGAGGTGCGAAACATTGCTTTTAGCTGTATACTAAGATTCACTGATTGTGTCTTGAAAGACCTGCTTGTTTTGTTTGCTAAACCTGCTTGACCAAGGCTATCTGCATTTTCCAATCCTCTCCTGGCAGCTGCTGTTAACCCTTCGTGGGATTTTCCCCTACATTCTCTCATGTTTCTTAAATCAGGTATAACCAGATTTCCATGTTTCAAATGACATATCTTTCCACATTTTTAATTACACCTGCTATGGAGGGCATTAGCTGTGAGGAGGGGTTAGATAAACTCGGTCTGTTCTCACTGGAACGACGGAGGTTGAGAGGCGACCTGATAGAGGTCTACAAGATTATGAGTGGCATGGACAGAGTGGATAGTCAGATGCTCTTTCCCAAGGTACAAGAGTAAAGTACTAAGGGACATAGGTTTAAAGTGCGTGGGGAAAAGTTTAGAACAGATGTGCGAGGCAAGTTTCTTTATACAGCGGGTGGTAAATACATGGAACGCGCTGCCTGGGGAGGGGATGGGATCAGGTACGATAGCGGCATTTAAGGGACATCTAGACAAATATATGAATAGGGCGGGAATGGAAGGATGTGGACTCCGTAAGTGCATACAGTTTTACTTCAAGTAGGTACCATGGTCGGCGTAGGCTTGGAGGGCCGAAGGGCCGGTTCCTGTGTTGCATTGTTCTTTGTTCTAACTCACTCACTGCATCTAAGAGAAGTGTAAAAAAAAAATAGGAAGGGATTTCTAAACATGAAAGGCTTAGAGGATGGAATTCTTAAAGTCATCCCGGAGACTTTTTGGGCCAGCTTGTAGAAACTCCGACCAGAAAGAGGACAGTGCTTAATCTAATTTTAGGGAATGAAGCCAGGCAGGTGGCAGAAGTGTCAGTGGGTGAGCATTTCAGTGATAGTGACCATAACTCAGTAAAATTAGTTATGGAAAAGGGCAAAGATGGACCAGAGACAAAGGTTCTGAATTGGGGAATGCTGATCTGAAAAGGATAAGACAGGATCTGGCCAAAGTGGACTGGGAGCAGCGACTTTCAACATTAGAATCATTCAAAAAGGAAATAGAGTAAAGGATAGGACCAAAACGTCCAGAGTACCCGAGATGTCATAGAATTGGATAAGGAGAAAAAGGAAAGCTCATGTCAAATACAGGGGGCTGAAAACAGTTGTTGTCCCAGAGGAGTACAGAAAATGCAGAGGGGTATTGAAAAAGAAATTAGGAGAGTAGAGAGGGGGCATGAAAAAACACTGGTGGGTAAAATAAAGGAGAATCCCAAGGTGTTTTATAAGTATATTAAGGGCAAGAGGGTAACCAGGGAAAGAGTAGGGCCAACTAGGGACCAAAGTGGCAACCTGTGTGTAGAGCAAAAAGATACTGGGCGGGATTCTCCACTCCCGCGTTGAAATGCCCACGCCGTCGTGAACACTGTTGAGGTTCACGACGGCGCGAAACGGCCCCGATCCTGAACGATTCAGGCCCTGACAATGGGCTAGGATCGGGGCCGCGTCATCTACACGCGCCAGGCCTTGTCGCCGCGTAAAGGTGGCGCCGTATAGATGACGTGGCAGGCGCCGCATAACTGGCGTCACCCGCGCATGCGCGGGTTGGCCGGCGCCAACCCGCGCATGCGTGGTTGCCGTCCTCTCTAAGTCCGCCCCGCAAGAAGATGGCGGACGGATCTTGCGGGGCCGCGGAAGGAAGGAGGTCCTCCTTCAGAGAGGACGACCTGACGATCGGTGGGCACCGATCGCGGGCCACCCCACATTTGAGGTACCCCCTGGTGCAGGATCCCCTCTCGCCCCCCCCCCCCCCCCCCAGCGTTCGCGCGCTGTTCCCGACGGCAGCGACCAGGTGTGGACGGTGCCGGGGGGAACCCGCCGTTTTGGCCTGGCTGCTCGGCCCTGAGAATAGCGGGGGTGCCGGAGAATCGCCATTTTGGGTGTCTCCGGCGATTCTCCGGCCTGCGGCCCGCGGAACTCAACCAGGCCGTCCCCGACGCTTGGGAGAATCGCGGGAGGGCGTCGGACTGGCGTCCCGGGGAATTTTGGCGGCCCAGGCGATTCTCCCAACCGTCGCGGGAGTGGAGAATCTCGCCCACTGTAGGTGAGGTATTAAATGAGTATTCTTCATTATGTACACTGTGGAGACGGATGATGTATGCATAGAAAGTAGGGTGGGGACTGTGATAGAATTGAACAGATCACATTGATAGGGACGAGGTGTTAGTGTTTTGGTAGGTTTAAAAGTGGCTAAATCCCCAGGCCCAGGTGAAATGTATCTCAGGCTGCTGTGGGAGGAAAGGGAGGAGATTGCATAAATTTTCAAATCCTCTCTGGCCACAGGAGAGGTGCCAGAGGACTGGAGGACAGCCAATGTGGTGCCACTATTTAAGAAGGGAAGTAGGGACAAACCAGGAAATTACCGGCCAGTGAGCATAACTTTAGTGGTCGGGAAACTACTGGAAAAGATTCTGAGGGATAGAATTGATCTCCAATTGGAGAAGCAAGGATTAAACATGGCTCTATCAAGGGGAGATCATGTCTAACAAATGTGATTGAATTCGAGGTGATGGCGTGTAGATGAGAGCAATGAAATTGATTTAATCTACATGTACTTCAGTAAAGCTTTTGACAAGGTCCCACATCGGAGACTGCTCAAGAAGGTAAGAGCCCAAGGGATCCATGGGAATTTGGCAAATTGAATCCTGATGGTTGTTTTTATGACTGGAGGCCTGTGTCCAGTGGTGAACCGCAGACATCGGTGCTGGGTATGATCCCTAAGTTCACAGATGACACGAAAATTGGTGTGTGGTAAATAGCAAAGATTACAGGGCAAGATTGGTGGCATAGTGGATAGTAAAGAAGGGTATATAAAATTGCAACAGGATATAGAGGCTGGTTTAGCATAGTGGGCTAAATAGCTGGCTTGTAATGCAGAACAATGCCAGCAGCGCGGGTTCAATTCCTATACCAGCCTCCCCAAACAAGTGCCGGAATGTGGCGACTCTGGCCTTTTCACAGTAACTTCATTGAAGCCTACTCGTGACAAGCAATTATTATATTATCTTGACCAGTTGAGTCAGTGGGCCGATGAATGGCCGGTGGAGTTTAATTTGGATAAATGTGAGGTGATGCATTTTGGGAGATCAAATGGTTTCATGGTCATCATAAATGACTTTCATTTCAGATTTTTATTGAATTCAAATTTCACCATCTGCCATGGTGGGATTCGAACCCAGGTCCCCAGAGTGTTGCCTTGGGTCTCTGGATTACTAATCCAGTGACAATAGCACAACACCACCCACTCCCCATGTTCCTTTCATCAGAGAAGCATGAAACTAGGTCAATAATCAGGGGGTCTATAATCTTCATAAAGACTGATTTATAGCTTGTGCAACAGTGCCGATTCCTGCCTCTGTATTGGTACTGGCCGTCTGTTACCGTGATTACTCTTTGGGGGGTCAATAAACTATTTGCACCAGTTTTATTTTTCCTTTTGTTATTTCTTAACTCCAGGAATAACAAAGTTATTAGTTGTCTATTTTTTTTCTTGTGTGTCGATGTATGTATGTCGGTGTGATGACCACCCCCTGGGTTTGAATGGATGAGTAAACAATACTTCTGATTTTGCCCTAAAGAGATTTGCTGCGAGTTACGTCACAAAATTGACTTCACAAACGGAAGGTTTGGGGAAACATGATACAGTCTGCTTACGGACAGAGTGAGAAAAATAACGGACAGAGTGAGAAAAATAAAGGAACTCATTGTCTCGCTCCCCTTCCGCAATACTTTCTGCAACGTCTCTTCTGATTCCAAATTCTACAGTTGCCCCCCTGTCCGCAATTCTTTCAGCAACGTCTCCTCTGATTCCAAATTCTTCTCCAGTTGCAAGATAGTCTTAACCTTTGCATCAGGCAGGCACCACAACCGTTGGACCTCCTGGTCCCTGTTGCAGAGAATAGTATCTATCCCCAACACAATGTCCTCAATCTCTTTATTTGAATGGTCTGAAGTATCATTGTCAATTTTCCCATTCTCCCTACATTGTTTGATTACATGCACTAGCAAATATAAGCTGGACTATGACAATGGCCAAGGCTCCTCCACCACCACTTCCACCGTCCCATACCTACTGGACTCTGTCACATCCTTAAGTCCCTGGACGACAGACCAAATCCAAACCTCTACCTCACCCAATGAGTCCTAATGCCCAGGTAGCTTTTCCCCTCCCCTAATGCATCACAATGTCTGAGCTGATGTTCCAGAGGTGCAGATGTGGTCTGCTCGGAGTGCCACAGGCTGAAAAAGTGGCACATCACTATCTTGTTTATAGATTTTATTGAAATTTCATGCAATTCATTCAATTGTTTTTTCAGTTTTTAAAAAATTAATTAATTTAACTAGTTTGAACCAAAATTATTGCATCACTATTGAATATAAAATATAATATAAAAGTATCGGAACATTATTGCACCAACTTCGACAGCAAAAAAAAAGATAAGTCTAACCAGCCACCAGCAACGTCACTGGATTCAGGCGTTATTTACCCGAGCTGAATGAACAATGTTGCATCATTTATTTTTAAAATCTTGTATCATTACCGTTGATCCATGCCTACATTTATGAATAACTATCTTTTAGTGTCTAAAGTTTATTATCTACACTAACGTCCATTGTGTTAAAACACTAAATAAAATTTTACAATATTACCTTAAGCTTACACAAACTACTAGTGCTAAACAGTGTTACCCTAAACTTTCACCAAATTCTCAACTACCCACTATCTATGTTTGAAAGTGGTTTAGCCCTGCCTCAGCAGATCATATAGAATCATAGAATCCCTAGTGTAGGAGGTCATTTGGCCCTTTGAGACTGCACTGACACTTTGAATGACCACACTACCTAGGCCCAATTCCTTGTCCTATTCCTGCACCCCCACCCAAAGGGGCAATTTAGCATGGCCAATCCACCTAACCTGCACATCTTTGGACCATGGGAGGAAACCGGAACATCCGGAGGGAACCAATGCAGACAGGGGGAAAAGTGCAAACTCCACACAGTTTCCAGAGGTCGGAATTGAACTTGGGACCCTGATGCTGTGAGGCAGCAGTGCTACCCACTGTGCCAAGCAGATACCAACTCCAGATGTAAATGTAATGAACTTACACAGAAATCTGGATATAAAAGTTTATTTTCTGTACTGTTCAATTCCATTAAGAATGATTTTGAGCATATTTGAAAAGCTGATACAAATGTTAATAATTCAACATGTTGATTTTTCACTGGCAAAGTACCTGCTTTTTTTGCAAGTTTTTCTGAAAAAGAAATAATCACGAACGAATCGTTGGAATTCCCTTAGGGCCATTATGTTCATTCGACGAGTAGGCCCAGGACAAGGCTCAATAGTTTTTTGACCATAAAGGGAATCAACAGGGAATAGGGCAGCAAAATGGGAGTTGAACTTGTTTCAGCTATGATCTTATTAATGGCAGAACAGGTTCAATCGTCCACATTGCCTACCCCTGTTTTTATGTTGTAAAGAGCTGCTGCTGATCATGGACATGTCCAAGGACATTAACCAAGTAACCACTCATCACAGACAGGTAGATTATAGGCTGCTTCAAAACAGAGTCCAACCCTGCCTGCCCTCTGGGAGGGGAGACACGAGCCCGGTATCCCGTTTTAACCCAGGGTCACAAAGGCCAATGAATGCTGACCAAATCAGGCCAATCCCAATGTCATTCTCAACTAATTTGTTGACACACAAATTAGTTATTATCTGCCGTACCAAATTAATTATTCTTCCTTTTCTGCTCCAATTTGGCAGGCAAACATGTTCCTCGATCATCACCTCTACCTAGTCGTCTGGTGTTATAAACCGTGACTTAATTTATCTTTGTCATGGGAAGGATCACGAGAAGTTTCCCAATCGAATTAAAACTTACATACCAGCAATATCCCCATTGACACAGTAGGCTGCTCAAAGCCGAGGCCTTTTAATTTAAAAACTGGGAACCACATAAATGTTTCAAAAAGATAGCCATTGTTAAAAAGGTTATTATACTAATTAATGAAATCCTTTGATTGCTATGGGTGCTTGAAACCAGATATAATCATCCCGGTTATGGTTTGTTGCTTGATCTTCAGCTGTTGTGAAGTTCATGGTATCACACGCCAGGTTAATAACTAGCTTCCTGCTGCGGTTTGGAACTCTGTAGTTAAGTTTGGGTCGGAACCACTGAACGCCACAGTCCCTGTGACCTTGGACAAGAAGCACAGTGTTCATCAGAGGATAGGATTTCAACTCATTGAAGATGTCTTTGACAAAGAGTGTGCGGAAAAGTTTGCGGATGCAGGAGACGGTTTTCAAGCTCTCCTCAGTGCTGCAGAAGGTGACCCGCTCCATGTTGATCTCATACATTTCCTTCGGATTGACTATACTGCCACCCAACAGAATGTGCACGCAAGGAACCAGTGTCAGCACGAACATCGCCTCCAAGTTCTGGAAAACCTCATCGAGCTCCGACAGTGCCTGCTGAAACTTCTTGCAGTTATTCTGTTTGTTCCCTCTCGGATGTGGTACCACAGGACCGTCAGCCTGGGAGAATAAAAACAGTACGTGAAATTCAGTGTAAACACCTCGAACAGAGATCAACAGAAAGCTTTGGGGGATCTTCTCCTCCCCTCACTCTAGCCCCCTCACTCTAGAACATTGCTCCAAATGTTAAGAAGGATATGGGGGGATCTTATTGAAACTTACAGGATACTGCGAGGGCTGGATTGAGTGGATGTGGAGAGGATGTTTCCACTTGTAGGAAAAACTAGAACCAGAGGACACAATCTCAAGACTAAATGGACAATCCTTTAAAACAGAGATGAGGAGGAATTTCTTCAGCCAGAGGGTGGTGAATCTGTGGAACTCTTTGCCGTGGAAGGCTGTGGTGGCCAAATCACTGAGTGTATTTAAGACAGAGATAGATATGTTCTTAATTAATAAGGGGATCAGGGGTGAGAAGGAAAGAGAATGGGGATGAGAAAATATCAGTCAAGATTGAATGGCGGAGCAGACTCGATGGGCCGAGTGGCCTAATTCTGCTCCTATGCTATGGGGGGGTGGGGGGAGAACTATCGAAGTAACTTTGGCAAGTTGCTGCAATACATACTAGAGATCACACATAATGTAGAGGTCTACAGCACAGTAAAGACCTTTCGGCCTGTAGCCTTCTAAGATGGCCACCTGCAAAGGACCATGGGAATTATGGCCAACCCAGGACTCAGGCAGATACACAGCCTATGTGTATCTAAAACACAGGTAACCAGACCTGACCGAAACCCCCGCTTGTTTACATTTTAATGGTCCATTTTCCCAGGACAATAGAACTCCAATCAAGCAACCGGTACAGCCACAGACTGATCGCCACCACGCCCCTTACTCAGAAAGCCCAACTGCCAAGGTCAATGACCACTAAGGACCCGCCCAGCTACCAAGGCACCCGCCCCTTTATTGGCCGAAATCGAAGAGAGTGATCATAGCCCTGTCCAACTATTGCGTCCAAGTTAAGGACCGCCCCAAAGAGCGCGAAATCCTAGGGGGATAAAAGAGCGCGCAGCCATGTGTTCTGTCTCTCTTGGATCCGGCCTGTGCCTAACTCAATTGCTGCAGGAACAGCCAGCCAAGTTCAAGACCAACGATCGCTACCCGCGGATGAGCCCAGCAGAGACAGTCACTTTCTTGGAACCAGCCAAGTGAAATCCAGATAAAGGCCTTATCCATTTGCACAGTGCCGGTCGGCCTGAAGTTAAGTATAGGTTATTGTAGCTGATAGGTGTAGTTTAACTCTTAGTATATATAGTGTTTGCATGTTGAGATAACTCTTGTGTATGTAAATAAACCATCTTTTGAACTAACTACCTGGTTGCGTGATCATTTGATCGATATAAGGGAAAGGCTTGTGGTTCACCGAGATAAATAAATAGATGAACATTATTGGCGGACTCTGATGGGACTCGATTAGAAGTGACTTTGTCACTCCGAGAGAACCCACAAACTTTGAATCCAATTGCGAGAAAGAGAAAGAACCACAAGTGCAAATCCCATATCGACCAAGTAACCGAATTTCGGAAGTGTGTACGAACCCGCATGCATATCTAACAGGAAGAGTAAGGTAAACTTGTTAGAATTGTGTACAACAATCGAGTGATTGTGAGCCGGAAAATAGCTTAAGCCGTACCCGCTGTTCAAATCGGCGCCTTATTCCCCTGTACCAAATTAAAAGTAGAGAAAGAGATAAGAGAAGCAATGGCCACTAAAGCAATGGAAAGATTGATTAATCCACAGGAACCCGAGCTCGCAGCGACCAACAGAGCAGAGCAATGCCCCATATGGGAGGAAGAGCTAAGGAAATACTTAAAGGGGAAAGGATGGTCCCTTTGGTCGAATTTTTGCACTAATGAGTCAGGTCCAGGAAAGATAGGACAGATTTGGTGGGAGGACCGGAGCGATGTTCACAAGAAAAATGTAGGGAAAGTCAGAAAGCCGATGGCAATAGTGTCCTGTTTGGCACAGTTGCGAGGCACAGAGGAGGTCGTGAAGACGCTCCGTAGGCAGTTAATTGAGAAGGAAGAAATGAACGAGGGAAATGGTAACGAAAACGAGAAGAGAATTGAGCAACTCCGGGAACAGTTAGCAGCCAAGGACAAGGAAATGGCCGATGTAAAACGCGCACATCAATCTTGTCTAGTTCACCTTAGTAGCTTCCAGGCCCAGTACGATAAAGCCCTAGTACGATAAAGCCTACCAAGATACACAGTCCTGGTAAGAGAGGAAACAGAACAACAGGTTGCCCAGCTAACTAGCAAATACGCAGATTTAAAAGCAGCTTTGAGAGCGCTCCACAACTCCACTAAGGAACAGAGGCAGAGTACCGTTGACCATGCTAAATGCCGACAGAAGATAGAAAAGTTACAGTCGCTACTCTCAGTACAGAATGGCCTCAGGTACACTTTCGGGCAGGATATGGATGAGGAAGATGCTCCCGATTGGCAAGGGTGGAAGCGCCCAAAAATACGTAGAAGACACGGGAAATTAAAAATCAAACCCCCCGCGCCCCAAAAGGAAAAGTACCCGCACCACCGACTGTACGGGCAGCACACACCCCCACTCACAATTCAACCCCATGAATCCGGTTACCACACAACGCAAGTCATCGGATCAGGAGGAGCCTGATATCATTTACACCACCCCACTATCCATAACCCAATTAAGAGACGCTTGCACGAAAATTATTGCATTCCAGCCCACCGCAGATTCTTTGAGGAGGTGCGCCAACAGAAAGTTATGTACCGCCTAGATGAGAGGGAGGAAGTAAAGCTAATAGTTATGAGCCTCAGCCAGTCCGCAAGGTCAGCTTTGCCAGAATCCCAAATGTAGCAGGAGGAACCCTACAGGAAATGAAAACAGCCAAATTAGATGCCATCAGGTATAACAAAGGAGGTCCAGTCGAGGGTTTAAATTACTGCAGGCAAAAGAAGGGAGAACACCCGACCGCGTTTGCTGGTCGTCTATGGGTTCATTTCACGGCAGTATATGGACAATTGAACCACGCACACCTAAATGAGGAGGACCCCACTAAATGGTCCCCCGCACCTTAGTCTCACATGCCACAGGCGCAGGTCAAAACGCTTGTGTAAACTATGACCCCGCAGACCACACACACAATGAGGTTTGGGTACTTAAACGACTTTCTAGAGCATGGGAACAAACCCTACATTGACAGACAGATCAGGGCGAGATAGAAGCAAACATGCATGGATAAACGAGGGTAGCATTCCAGAGCACAGGCACCACGAGGTTGTTACAATTGTGGCCACGTAGGACATTACGCCCGCGATTGCCGACAAAACCCCCCGAACCATCAACGATACCAACAACCAAACCTCCCACCTAGGAACACTGTTAGGCCCATGCATAATGTTAGCGCCCATTCAGCCGACTTAGCGTTTAACTCCACAGATTGATGGTGTTCGGACTCCCCAACTTGGGTCTGTGACACAGGCTGGGAAAAATCAGGCAGGCCAGTAGTTACAGGCACAGTCCGGGGACATACAGTCGATTTTCTTTGGGACACAGGAGGATCCCGCACCACTTTAAACTCCTCCACCATGTTCCAACAGGACAAATGGCCCACCACAGACACCATCACCCCAAGTGGATTCACAGGCCACATGCAACAAGATATTCACAGCTCCCGTACCCATCCAGATAGGGAACATTAGCACCAAACACCCCGTTGTTTTAGTTGACTTACCCCAAACCGCAGAACACATCTTAGGCATTGACTTTATGAACTCCCATAACCTTTTGTTTGACGCAGTAAACAAATGTGTCTGGCGAGTGGCTAAAACAGCTAGGGATCCGGCTATGCTCACAGTAGGGGATTATGAAAACAGGGTTTGCTCAGTAGGGGACTATTGGTTTAATCCGCAAACAATTAGTGCAGACCAGACGATTAGAGAGGTCCTCATAAATCGCAAAGCTTCGTCCGCACAACACAAACACGACTGTGGGACGATCCCAGGTACAGTGAACATTTCAGGTCCCGATCCAAAGCCGCAAAAGTAATACAGTTTCCCAAAGCAAGCCGAGGGTGAGATTTCTAAGGTTATTCACAGTTTGTTAGACCAAGAAGTTACTCGACCCGTAGCTTCCATAAATATTGCCCAAATTTGGTACGTAAAGAAGCCCGATGGTTCATGGCGACTAACGATCGACTACCGAGAACTTAATAAGGTAACCCCTTTAGCAGCCCCCACTGTTGCCACGAGTCCCGCGACCATGCTCAAACAGGGAGTACAGGCAAAGTATTTCACAGTGCTGGACATCAGCAATGGCTTTTGGTCCATCCCATTAGACAGGGCCTGCCATTATAAGTTCGCATTTACGTTTCAAGGGCAGCAGTACACGTGGACATGCCTCCCACAAGGATTCTATAACTCCCCCTCCATTTTCCACCGACAATTGGCCAACGGACTTTCAAAATTTTCCTGACCCAAATGCCTAATACAATATGCAGACGATCTGCTCTTGCAAACGGACACAAAAGAGGAACACGTCAAGCTCTTATCTGAATTACTAGGCCTACTGCAATCAATCGGATGCAAGATAAACCACAAAAAGGCCCAGATTTTAAAGGAAAAGGTTCTTTATTTAGACACCAGCATCACCCATGGGAAGAGAGAAATTGAGCAAAAACAGATCAAATCCATCGTTAAATTGCCCCTGCCCCAAAATGTCGCTGCACTCCGGCTATTCCTAGGTTTGGTAGGATATTGCAGAAATTACATAGATGGTTTTGCCACCAAAGCAGCCCCACTCTCAGAGCTCCTTAAAAAGAACGCCCAATGGGAATGGCTCCCGCAGCACACAGACGCCATTGACGATTTAAAACGCACCCTAGGCACAACCCCCGCTTTACAAGTTCCAGACCCAGACTTGCCCTATGCCATAGAAGTAGCAACCACCGACCGAACCCCATCAGCAGTGCTCCTGCAAGAACAACACGATCACTTAGGACCTGTAGCCTAATCCTCAAGAGTATTAGACCCCATAGAGCAAGGATTCTCAGCCTGCGAACGACACTTGCTTGCAGTCTTTTGGGCAGTACAGTACTTCGTGTACATCACAAGCCTCAACCCAGTCATGATCTTGACCGAGCACACCCCCACTCAACTATTACTAGACAGTTGATTAAAGGACGGTTCAGTCAGCCAAATCAGAGCAGCTCGCTGGACACTACTATTACAAGGCAGGGACATTACGGTAAAACGCACCAAAACCCACACATTTCTGGCCGATAATCTCCAATATGCAGGGACCCCACATGAGTGCCAGATCATAGCAGCCCAACATCAGACAGGACCCTTTATCCCAAAGTCACTACACCCACGAGCAGGCAGGAAGACACAGGATTCCCAAACCACAGGAGATACTTAAAAAATTTATGTAGACGGTTCTTCCACTCGAAAATGGAGTTAGAATTACTGGTTGTGGAATTTATGTGGAAGACGCACAGGGACGCCCATTAGAAGAGATCTCTTTAAAATTGCCCGACCATCTAGGTTCCCAAGCAGCAGAACTCGCAGCCATAGCCGATGTAATTGAGCACCCCGACTCTTTTCCAACCCCCGCAGACATACACTCAGACAGCCTGTATGTGTGCAACAGTTTAACAGAATTCCTGCCCCTGTGGGGATCTCGAGATTTTGTTTTAGCCGATGGAAAACCCCTACCCTCTGCCCCATTGTTAAAGCACATTCTCAGGACAGCCTCAGATCGTACATACGGTATCATCGCTCCTCCCCACCCGGTAATGTAAAGGCAGATGCCTTAGCTAGAGCAGGATCACGCCATGGTCACTTCTGGCAGCCACCCGAAAGCGAATCGATACACTCAGTCCAGGTTTCCCAGACCAGTATTGAGGATCTATCTCTAGCCCAAAAAGCAGACGACGCCCTCAAACAGCTTTTAGACGGCACCTTCCCAGCTCCCCCATGATAAATGGAAGGACGCACTGACTGTACAGGACAGCATAATTTTTAAAAATGGAATTCATGTGGTCCCCACCCAGGACAGAAACCAGCTCATTTACCAATTTCATGACGGACACGGACATCAGGGGATAGACAATACTATTGCCCATTTAGGACCTTTGTGTTGGTGGCCCGATTTAAAAAGTGATGTAACCCATTATGTCGAGAATTGCCTTATCTGTGCACAGAACAATCCCGAACATTACTCAAGGAAAGGACAATTAAGACACATCCGACCTGTGAATGGCTCTTGGACAAATTTGCAAATCGATTACATTGGCCCCCTTCCCCCTTGCAGAAATGGTTTCAAGTACGTGCTGGTTGTAATCACCACCTTTACTAAATGGGTAGAAGCATTTCCCTCACGGACAAACACAGCAAAGGCCACCGCTAAGATTTTGACCCAACAGATATTCACACGCTGGGGTCTCCCCCACAGCATCGAGTCAGACCAAGGCTCCCACTTAACCGGCAGACTCATGCAAAATGTTTTAACAATTTTGGGGATCAGGCAGAAATTCCATATAGCATATCACCCCCAATCCAGTGGCACTGTCGAGAGAATGAATCGAACTTTAAAAGCGACCATTAGAAAGATGGTGCCACAAAACAATACCACGTGGGGCACAGTCCTCCCATTTGCTCTCATGTTTATTTGGAACACTGTTTCCAGTTCCACAGGTTTCACTCCCCACACTCTCAAGACCGGAAGACTCATGAAGGGTATTGAATATTTCTTAGGCCTTGATCTGGCAATCCCTACAGTAACCGCCCTCACCCACGAAACAACAGTCCAACAGGTTACAGATAACATTAAAGCGGCACAACTCTGCAGCGGTCCGATTAGGCGCTAGAAAGAAGCAGAGTAAAGCCTGCTTTGACAAAACCGTCCACCCTGAAGAGTACACAGTAATGGTTTCACTGTACAATCCCAGTTCTTTCCTCTCCCCCAAATTTGCAGGGCCCTACTCCATTTCAGACAAAGTGAGCTCTTCCGTGTACAAGATAACGTACCCCAACGGTAAAACTGGTTGGTTCCACATCAACCAACTCAAAGTCTACGGATCACAATGTAGCCACTCCCACCACATCTCTCTGGCAATAGGAGACGATTACGCCTCGCCCATCGACAACCAAGTCCGACCCCTACGCCAACCCTCTCCCAGCCATGCCAGCATTTATCCCTAGTCTACGCCCACAGACCCAAACTTGTCACCGTCCACAGGTACGGACTTTAACCTTGCACTTGACTCCGACGACAGCGAGAGCCTCCCGAATTTGATTACTATCCCTGAACACTGGCGCAATCGCTCTGCCACCAGTCACCCCAGTCCCCGGAACCATGACTTAGATATCTTTGACTGCCTATATGCCCTCCCCCAGCCACTGCCACATCCACCGCCTGACCACAGTAACTTGCCCTCCACTCCCACCGCCCCTACGCCTCACAAAAAAAAAGCCCCTCTTTAGCACCACAACAACTCTTGCAGACTGGTACGGCATGGCGATTCGGACCAACCGACAGCCCACGCAGACAAGGCACAGAAACGGCAGACACGGGTCTGGCAACCAGGAGATAGAACATAGAACAATACAGCGCAGTACAGGCCCTTCGGCCCACGATGTTGCACCGAAACAAAAGCCATCTAACCTACACTATGCCATTATCATCCATATGTTTATCCAATAAACTTTTAAATGCCCTCAATGTTGGCGAGTTCACTACTGTAGCAGGTAGGGCATTCCACGGCCTCACTACTCTTTGCGTAAAGAACCTACCTCTGACCTCTGTCCTATATCTATTACCCCTCAGTTTAAAGTTATGTCCCCGCGTGGCAGCCATATCCATCCGCGGGAGAAGGCTCTCACTGTCCACCCTATCCAACCCCCGATCATTTTGTATGCCTCTATTAAGTCTCCTCTTAACCTTCTTCTCTCCAACGAAAACAACCTCAAGTCCATCAGCCTTTCCTCATAAGATTCTCCCTCCATACCAGGCAACATCCTGGTAAATCTCCTCTGCACCCGCTCCAAAGCCTCCACGTCCTTCCTATAATGCGGTGACCAGAACTGTACGCAATACTCCAAATGCGGCCGTACCAGAGTTCTGTACAGCTGCAACATGACCTCCCGACTCCGGAACTCAATCCCTCTACCAATAAAGGCCAACACGCCATAGGCCTTCTTCACAACCCTATCAACCTGGGTGGCAACTTTCAGGGATCTATGTACATGGACACCTAGATCCCTCTGCTCATCCACACTTTCAAGAACTTTACCATTAGCCAAATATTCCGCATTCCTGTTATTCCTTCCAAAGTGAATCACCTCACACTTCTCTACATTAAACTCCATTTGCCACCTCTCAGCCCAGCTCTGCAGCTTATCTATATCCCTCTGTAACCTGCTACATCCTTCCACACTATCGACAACACCACCGACTTTAGTATCGTCTGCAAATGTACTCACCCACCCTTCTGCGCCTTCCTCTAGGTCATTGATAAAAATGACAAACAGATGGTGATGATTCAGATACTGAGTCTCGTTTCGGTGATGCTTTCACAACACTGTTTGGTACAGAACTCCGAGGTGTCCAGATGATGAGAAAGAGACACCGCCTAAGTATTAAGGTATCCAAAGATCTGATGGAGCCTGCCCGCCTTTTTCCTTCTTCTACTACATGGTTTTAATTAATGTCGTCCGACACAAAATTATTCTTCTGATTCGAGGGTACGATGCCCAATGTCAGTTAAAGGCACATGTTGGTTGGGAAACAGGGGAGAAATTCTCCGGAAACGGCACGATGTCCGCCGACTGGCGCCCAAAACGGCGCAAATTAGACGGGCATCGCGCCGCCCCAAAGGTGCGGAATGCTCCGCATCATTGGGGGCCGAGCCCCAACCTTGAGGGGCTAGGTCGGTGCCGGACGAATTTCCGCCCCGGCAGCTGGCGGAAACGGCCTTTGGTGCCCCGCCAGCTGGCGCGGAAATGACATCTCCGGGCGGCGCATGCGCGGGAGCGTCAGCTGACAGCTTCCCACGCATGCGCAGTGGAGGAAGTCTCTTCTGCCTCTGCCATGGTGGAGACCGTGGCAGAGGCAGAAGGGAAAGAGTGCCCCCACGGCACAGGCCCGCCCGCGGATCGGTGGGCCCCGATCGCGGGCCAGGTCACCGTGGGGGCACCCCCCAGGGCCAGATCGCCCCGCGCCCCCCCCAGGACCCCGGAGCCCGCCCGCGCCGCCTTGTCCCGCCAGTAAGGTAGGTGGTTTAATTTACGCCGGCGGGACAGGCATATTAGCGGTGGGACTTCGGCCCACCCGGGCCGGAGAATCAAGCGGGGGGGCCCGCCAACCGGCGCGGCGCGATTCCCGCCCCTGCCGAATATCCGGTGCCGGAGACTTCGGCAACCGGCCCGGCGGGGGGTCGGAGAATTTCGCCCCAGATCATTGTTCTCCCAGTCTTTATGACAGGTTTCCACATTTCACGTCTGTAGTGGGTAAAGTCTTGGAGGGGATTATAAGAGACAAGATTTATAATCATCTAGATAGGAATAATATGATCAGGGATAGTCAGCATGGCTTTGTGAAGGGTAGGTCATGCCTCACAAACCTTATCGAGTTCTTTGAGAAGGTGACTGAACAGGTAGACGAGGGTAGAGCAGTTGATGTGGTGTATATGGATTTCAGCAAAGCGTTTGATAAGGTTCCCCACGGTAGGCTATTGCAGAAAATACGGAGGCTGGGGATTGAGGGTGATTTAGAGATGTGGATCAAAAATTGGCTAGCTGAAAGAAGACAGAGGGCGGTGGTTGATGGGAAATGTTCTGAATGGAGTTCTGTCACAAGTGGAGTACCACAAGGATCTGTTCTGGGGCCGTTGCCGTTTGTCATTTTTATCAATGACCTAGAGGAAGGCGCAGAAGGGTGGGTGAGTAAATTTGCAGACGATACTAAAGTCGGTGGTGTTGTCGATAGTGTGGAAGGAAGTAGCAGGTTACAGAGGGATATAGATAAGCTGCAGTGCTGGGCTGAGAGGTGGCAAATGGAGTTTAATGTAGAGAAGTGTGAGGTGATTCACTTTGGAAGGAAAAACAGGAACGTGGAATATTTGGCTAATGGAAAAGTTCTTGAAAGTGTGGATGAGCAGAGGGATCTAGGTGTCCATGTACATAGATCCCTGAAAGTTGCCACCCAGGTTGATAGGGTGGTGAAGAAGGCCTATGGCGTGTTGGCCTTTATTGGTAGAGGGATTGAGTTCCGGAGTCAGGAGGTCATGTTGCAGCTGTACAGAACTCTGGTACGGCCGCATTTGGAGTATTGCGTACAGTTCTGGTCACCGCATTATAGGAAGGACGTGGAGGCTTTGGAACGGGTGCAGAGGAGATTTACCAGGATGTTGCCTGGTATGGAGGGAAAATCTTATGAGGAAAGGCTGATGGACTTGAGGTTGTTTTCGTTAGAGAGAAGAAGGTTAAGAGGAGACTTAATAGAGGCATACAAAATGATCAGAGGGTTAGATAGGGTGGACAGTGAGAGCCTTCTCCCACGGATGGAAATGGCTAGCACGAGGGGACATAGCCTTAAACTGAGGGGTAATAGATATAGGACAGAGGTCAGGGGTAGGTTCTTTACGCAAAGAGTAGTGAGGCCGTGGAATGCCCTACCTGCTACAGTAGTGAACTCGCCAACATTGAGGGCATTTAAAAGTTTATTGGATAAACATATGGATGGTAATGGTATAGTGTAGGTTAGATGGCTTTTGTTTCGGTGCAACATCGTGGGCCGAAGGGCCTGTACTGCGCTGTATTGTTCTATGTTCTATGTTCTATGACTACAAACTCTTCCCATTCATCCAGGTCACCCAGGTAGGGAATTAAGGCACTGATCCCCGCCCTACCCGAGGACCCCAAATGCATCCGGTCAGTTAAGCTTGGGTAGTGGTGTAACGGCACTAGCCCCCGCCCTACCTGGGGATTCCACCCATTCTTCTCCCATAGCGGCCCACACGCACTTCATGTTCCCTTCACTCCATGCGCTCTGGAATGGTTCTCTATACTCTGCATTGCCTTTGGCAGGCCTTAATTTCACCTTCTCTACTCTCTCTCTTTGGTTGTGGTATAAACAATATATTTTGCCACGTTCCGTACGCTCACCCCTTCTTTCCTTTACCTCCTGTGACGCCCTGATCGTTCCCCACATGCTATTTATACGTACGACACAATTGGTTGCTGATCACTGCTGCTATACACGCTGCTACACGCAAACTACCTCAGAGCCCTGGGATGAAAATCTATAAAACTGGCCGCCCTGAAATTCGGCTGGTTAAGATGAGCCTCAACTATCACTGGTTGCAAGTAAAGAAAAGACTGGTCGAAGAAATGAGGGAGTCACACATGGTGACAATCATAACAGGTAATTGGAGTAAGGAGAGAAAGGCTAATAAAACAAGATATTAACCAAAGGTAATAACAGATACTATGCTTGCATCCACAGGATTACACGGAAAACAAAACACAGGATGAAACAAGGACTGCTGACATACGTTTGGATCATCGTTGGACTTCTGCAACTACGCGCGCAACGGACTGCTTTAACAAACCCCACACCAGCCCCGAACACTACCACACAGCAGGCCACCACTAGCCCGGACACTACACCACACGTAAAGAAAGACATCGAAACCCCCACCTGGTGCGAAAACATTGCCAAATGGAACCGCCTTTCATACATAGTAATTGCAATAATCTGCAGTGTCATTCAGACACTCCAACTCAGTAAATGGCGAGCAAAAGCCTCCCGCTCCCCGATATATACAGTCCAAGCCCCCTTCTTTGGGCTGCTAAAAATAAACCATGTACCTCTTTAACTTTATTAGAATTAAGTAGAAATGTGATGCTGCTGTTTTAAATTTTGTACTGTATATATGTTCTTTGATATTCACCAGCAGCATGAGAATAGCTTAGAGAGCGTTAGCTAGAGATCAACTGTGCGGATGAATTAAATGTTTTCTAGTGACCTAAATTATAGTAACCGTTAGAGATGAATTAATTTATGAATGTATTAATTGAATATTAGGTAAATGTCCCAAACTATAAGATAGAGTCGAGTAGAACCTTGCCTTGACCAAGGGTGACCGGTCCACCAAGGATTAACACGGATCGATAATGTGATCCACCACGCTTCGCCTTCAGGATCAAAAGGACGGAACGTAGCCATTTAAGATGGCCACCTGCAAAGGACCATGGGAATTATGGCCAACCAAGGAATCAGACAGAAACACAGCCTATGTGTATCTAAAACACAGTTAACCAGACCTGACCGAAATCCCCGCTCGTTTACATTTTAATGGCCCATTTTCCCAGGACAATAGAACTCCAATCAAACAACCGGTACAGTCACAGACTGATCGCCGCCACTCCCCTTGCTCAGAAAGCACAACTGCCAAGGTCAATGACCACTAAGGACCCGCCCAGCTACCAAGGCACCCGCCCCTTTATTGGCCGAAATCGAAGAGAGTGATCAGAGCCCTGTCCAACTATTGGGTCCAAGGTTAAGGACCGCCCCAAAGAGCGCAAAATCCCAGGGGGATAAAAGAGCGCGCAGCCATGTGTTCTGTCGCTCTTGGATCCGGCCTGTGCCTACCCAATTGCAGCATGAACAGCCAGCCAAGTTCAAGACCAACGATCGCTACTTTATGGATGAGCCCAGCAGAGACAGAGCCACTTTCTTTGAACCAGTCAAGTGAAATCCAGATAAAGCCTTTATCCATTTGCACAGTGCCGGTCGCCCTGAAGTTAAGCATAGGTTATTGTAGCTGATGGGTGTAGTTTAACTCGTAGTAGATATTGTGTTTGCATGTTAAGATAACTTGTGTGACTTCCGGTGACGGCGGGCGGGAGGCAGCCGTGCGTTGGGAGGGCTCCCGTTCGGGAACGGCATTGTCGGGGGTCAACGTCCGGTCCTTGGGCCAGCGAAGGCAGTAAACATCGGGAGACAGCACAGAGGTGAAGAATGTCGAAGACCAGCAAAAAAGCGGCTGAAAGTCCGTTGGGGAGTGGAAAGGTCACCGCGGGGTCAGTAAAGAAAATGGAGGCTGGAGCACCAGGGGAGGCCGCAGTGCTTACGGCTGAAGGAATAACTAAGGTGATGGCTGCAGAATTTGAAAAGCAGTTTGCAAAATGCATGGAGACGGTGAGGAAGGAGATGAGGGAGGTTTTGAGTGCGCTGGTGGAGGAGGCGATTTCCCCAGTGATGACGGCGGTGGTGAGCGCAGTGGCGGAGGTGCGAGGGCAAGGGGAGGAGCTGAAGGAAGTGGCGGAGACGTTATTGCAGCACGGTGATCAACTTACCTCGATGGGGAAGGAGATGCGGAAGGTGATGGGAGATTAACAAGGATCTGCGAGGAAAAATGGACGACCTGGAAAACAGATCCAGGCGACAGAATTTGAGGATTGTGGGGTTGCCCGAAGGAGTTGAAGGACCGAAGCCGACTGAGTATTTTGCCGCGATGCTGGCAAAACTATTGGGGGAGGATCCCTCCCGATATGAACTGGATCGGGCTCATCGGTCGCGGAGGCCTGTACCAAAGGCGAGTGAGCCGCCAAGGGCAGTGACTCTGTGCTTCCGTAGGTACAGTGTGAAGGAGAAGGTCCTGAGCTGGGCCAAGCAGAAGCGGGTGGTGCAGTGGGCTGGAGCTGGTATACGTGTATACCAGGATTTTACGGTGGAGCTGGCGAGGACCGGGTGAAGAGAGCACTGCACATTAGCAAGGTGCAGTGCGGCATTGTATATCCAGCGAAGCTGAGGGTGACTTATAAGCTCAGGTACTTTTATTTTGGAACGGCGGAAGCAGCGGAGGATTTTGCGAAGGCAGAAGGACTGTGGCAGAACTGACAAATTAAGAAATGGCCATGCGTCGATGTAACCTCATGACTGTATTTTCTTCTTTTTTGTTTCACTGCGCACGGGTGTAGGGGCTAAAGGAGCCAATGTTGTATATATTTGGACAAGGGAAGTGATGGGACTTTCACTCGAAAGGAGGGCTCTTTGGGGTGTAGGTAGATATGCGGGGTTTGCTAAAAGGGGATCTCTGGGGACTTCCGGGTGCGGCGATGACCAGCTAAGTCGCACGTTTCGGCAGCTCCCGGTGGAACGGACTTTTGGGCTCTTAATAGGAGCCCCAACGGCAATTTTAACGGCTAAAAACACTGTGCGGTAAACCAGAAGAGAATCCCCCCTGGACACGGATGGAAAAAGGAGAGGAAAGTGGCCGGATTGCGGTGGATCCTCTAGAGCAGCGGCCAGGAAGGCAAGCAAAAACCAAGCTGGCGTCGGAAGGAGGCAGTTTAATATGGGGCCCTGAACAACAAGAGTTCCTGCGGCGTTGCGTGGAAGAACTTAAAAAGGAGATGAAGAAGGAGCTGTTGGCCCCGATATTACAGGCAATTGAGGGGCTAAAGGAGGAGCAAAAGACCCAGGAACAGGAGCTTCGGGTCGTGAAGGCAAAGGCTGCTGAGAATGAGGACGACATACAGGGCCTGGTGGTGAAAACAGAGATGCACGAGGCACAACACAAAAGGTGTGTGGAAAGGCTGGAGGTGCTGGAGAATAATGCGAGGAGGAAGAATTTAAGGATTCTTGGTCTTCCCGAAGGTGCAGAAGGGGCGGACGTTGGGGCATATGTGAGCACGATGCTGCACTCGTTAATGGGATCGGAGGCCCCGACGGGTCCGCTGGAGGTGGAGGGAGCCTATCGAGTTATGGCGCGAAGACCGAGGGCTGGAGAAATTCCTCGAGCCATAGTGGTGAGATTTCTCCGATATAAGGACAGAGAGATGGCCCTCAGATGGGCAAAGAAAACTCGGAGCAGTAGGTGGGAGAACGCGGTGATCCGCGTATATCAAGACTGGAGTGCGGAGGTGGCGAGAAGGAGGGCAAGCTTTAATCGGGCCAAGGCGGTGCTGCACAAAAGGAAGGTTAAATTTGGAATGCTGCAGCCGGCAAGACTGTGGGTCACACATCAAGGGAAACACCACTACTTTGAAACGGCAGAAGAGGCGTGGACATTTATTGTCGAGGAGAAACTGGAATAAGCGGGCTAGAAAAATAACGTTTGGGATAAAGTGGTGAGGTGAATATGTGGGGTGAAGGGGGGGAAAAGGGGGAAGAGATGACTTCCCAAGTTGTTAATCCTGCGACCCAGTAACTTTTCTCTCTTCCCCATGTCGTGGGGGAGGGAGGATGAGGAGCTGGGGGCACCGGCCATTGGGGGCGGGGCCAAATGGGAAGCGCGGGCTTTGTTCCCGTGCTATGGTAATCATGGCGGGAACAGGGAAGCAGGAAGGAGGGGGCCTTGCACAGTGTGAGCCGAGGTCACGGGGGGGAAACCGAGATCGGCCAGAGTTTGCTGACTTCTGGGAGCAACATGGGGGGTGCAATTACGCTAGTGAGGGATCTAGCGGGGGGGGGGGGGTTAACTGGGTTGCTGCTGCTGGGGAGAAGGGGGAGCTGGTATGGGGTGGGGTGGTCGGGGCGGGAGGGCGCCATTGGGGGGAGATACGGCTACGTGGGAACCGGGTGAGGAGCTGGATTGAAAAAGGAAATGGCTAGTCGACAAGGGGGAGGGTAAAGAGCCCCCCAACCCGGCTGATCACGTGGAACGTGAGAGGGCTGAACGGGCCGATTAAGAGGGCACGGGTACTCGCACACCTAAAGAAACTTAAGGCAGATGTGGTTATGCTCCAGGAGACGCATCTGAAACTGATAGACCAGGTCAGACTACGCAAAGGATGGGTGGGGCAGGTGTTTCATTCGGGGCTAGACGCAAAAAACAGGGGGGTGGCTATACTAGTGGGGAAGCGGGTAATGTTTGAGGCAAAGACCATAGTGGCGGATAGTGGGGGCAGATACGTGATGGTGAGTGGCAAATTGCAAAGGGAGGCGGTGGTCTTAGTGAACGTATAAGCCCCGAACTGGGATGATGCCAACTTTATGAGGCGTATGTTAGGACGTATCCCGGACCTAGAGGTGGGGAAGTTGGTAATGGGTGGAGATTTTAATACGGTGCTGGACCCAGGGCTGGACAGATCGAGGTCCAGGACCGGAAGGAGGCCGGCTGCAGCTAGGGTGCTTAAGGACTTTATGGAGCAGATGGGAGGAGTAGACCCCTGGAGATTTAGTAGACCTAGGAGCAAGGAGTTTTCGTTTTTCTCCTATGTCCACAAAGTTTATTTGACGAATAGACTTTTTTGTTTTGGGAAGGGCACTGATCCCGAAGGTGACGGGGACGGAGTACACGGCTATAGCTATTTCGGATCACGCTCCACATTCAGTGGACCTGGAGATAGGGGAGGAAAAACAACAGCATCCACCCTGGAGAATGGACATGGGATTATTGGCAGATGAGGGGGTGTGTTTAAGGGTGAGGGGGTGTATTGAAAGGTACTAGGAACTTAATGATAATGGGGAGGTTCAGGTGGGAGTGGTCTGGGAGGCGCTGAAGGCAGTGGTTAGAGGGGAGCTGATATCTATTAGGGCACATAAAGGAAAGCAGGAGGGTAGGGAAAGGGAGCGGTTGTTGAAAGAACTTCTGAGGGTGGACAGACAATATGCGGAGGCACCGGAGGAGGGACTGTACAGGGAAAGGCAAAGGCTACATGTAGAATTTGATTTGTTGACTACGGGTAATGCAGAGGCACAATGGAGGGAGGCACAATGGAGGAAGGCACAGGGTGTACAGTACGAATACGGGGAGAAGGCGAGCAGGTTGCTGGCCCACCAACTGAGGAAAAGGGGAGCAGCGAGGGAGATAGGGGGGTGAGAGATGAGGAGGGAGAAATGGAGCGGGGAGCGGAGAGAGTGAATGGAGTGTTCAAGGCATTTTACGAAAGATTATATGAAGCTCAGCCCCCGGATGGGAAGGAGAGAGTGATGTGCTTTCTGGATCAGCTGGAATTTCCTAAGGTGGAGGAGCAGGAGAGGGTGGGACTGGGAGCACAGATTGAGACGGAGGAAGTAGTGAAAGGGATTGGGAGCATGCAGGCGGGGAAGGCCCCGGGACCAGACGGATTCCCAGTTGAATTCTATAGGAAATATATGGACTTGCTCGCCCCGCTACTGATGAGAACCTTCAATGAGGCGAGGGAAAGGGGGCAGCTGCCCCCGACTACGTCAGAGGCAACGATATCGCTCCTCCTAAAGAAGAAAAAAGACCCGCTGCAATGCGGGTCCTATAGGCCCATTTCCCTCCTGAATGTGGACGCTAAGATTCTGGCCAAGGTAATGGCAACGAGGATAGAGGAGTGTGTCCCGGGGGTGGTTCATGAGGACCAAACTGGGTTTGTGAAGGGGAGACAGCTGAATACAAATATACGGAGGCTGCTAGGGGTAATGATGATGGCCCCACCAGAGGGGGAAGCGGAGATAGTGGTGGCGATGGATGCCGAGAAAGCATTTGATAGAGTGGAGTGGGATTATTTGTGGGAGGTGCTGAGGAGATTTGGCTTTGGAGAAGGGTATATCAGATGGGTACAGTTGCTGTATAGGGCCCCGATGGCGAGCGTGGTCACGAATGGACGGGGGTCTGATTATTTTCGGCTCCATAGAGGGACGAGGCAGGGATGTCCTCTGTCCCCGTTATTGTTTGCACTGGCGATAGAACCCCTGGCGATAGCATGGAGGGGTTCCAGGAAGTGGAGGGGAGTACTCAGGGGAGGAGAAGAACACCGGGTATCTTTGTATGCGGATGATTTGTTGTTATATGTAGCGGACCCGGCGGAGGGGATGCCAGAGATAATGCGGATACTTGGGGAGTTTGGGGATTTTTCAGGGTATAAACTGAACATGGGGAAAGGTGAGCTGTTTGTGGTGCATCCAGGGGAGCAGAGCAGAGAAATAGAGGATTTACCGTTGAGGAAGGTAACAAGGGACTTCCGGTACTTGGGGATCCAGATAGCCAAGAATTGGGGTACATTACATAGGTTTAATTTAACGTGGTTGGTGGAACAGATGGAGGACTTCTTTAAGAGATGGGACATGGTGTCCCTGTCACTGGCAGGTAGGGTGCAGGCGGTTAAAATGGTGGACAACAGCAGCAACCCGGGGGGAGGAATCGGACGGACTCTCAGGGATGTTATTGTATATGTATAGGCATTTGTTATAGGTAATTGTATATTGGACTGTTGGATTGTATCTTTGGAGAGTATTTATTTTTGACAAGGCAGTTGCCATTTAGTTTTGTTTTTGTTCCTGTTTATATATTATTTATTTATTTGTTTAAAACTGGCCACTGTTATTTATATTGCTTTATTGTTGTGTAAAAGAAACACTACGTATTGTTATGTTTGGCCAAAAAATCTTGAATAAAATATATTTTTTTAAAAAGGGGATCTCTGGGCTTTCCTGGGGCCGGGCAAGTGGGAAAGGGACCCCGGTGGGGGCCTCCACGCTGGCCGGTTTAAGCCAGCCAGTGAACGGGAGTGAGGTGGGGGGAGGGGCTGCGGCCATCGGAGCCTGGCAGAACAGGGTCCGAGTGGTCTAGCCGGGGTGGAAAGTTGGGGGGAAGGAACACCGAGGTTGGGAGGAGGAGCTTTACAAGAGGCGGTGGACGGGAGGAGCTGGAGACTTGGGGGGGGGGGTGTACAATTCTTGGGTATCACGTACGATACTCTTTCAGAGGCTGGATGGCGTTGAGTGTAGGTGGGGGGGGGGGGGGGGGGGTGGACTCTATAGGTTAATGGTGACCATGGGCGGTCCCAGACTCCTTTTTCTTTTTCTCTTTTTTTTTGTTTCCACCGTGGGAGGGTTTGGTTTATTGGATGCATTGACAGGTGGGCCGTTGTTTGGGGGGGTGGGAGGATGGGATCATTGGTATTGTTAATGGGATTGATTTTGTATTTGTTACCGTTTACTGTTTGTGGGTGGGGTGTAAATGTTTGAAGGAAAATGTGAAAATGTAGAATAAATTTTTTTTAAAAAGATAACTTGTGTATGTAAATAAACCATCTTTTGAACTAACTAACTGGTTGTGTGGTCATTTGATCGATATAAGGGAAAGGCTTGTGGTTCCCCGAGATAAATAAAGAGCAACAGGCCCGTCCTGTCTGTACTAGTCAAGAACAACAACCAATTCTAGTCCCATTTTCGAGCACTTGGCGCCTCAATACATTCAAATCTGCAGGGAAATTTGGGACTAGCCTCATTAAACAAATATTAGGGGGCTTTCTCGGTGTCCCAGTGTTGGCTGGCAGCAGACTCTTCTGGTCCCTCCATAGTCAATGCGATTTCCCATTGAATCCTACCACCACCACTGGGAAATCCACTGCAAGCCAGGGGTTCACCTTCATCCAACTGGAAAATCCACCCCCACCGAATCATTAATTGTGGAAATCTAAAAGGATCTTTAAAACAGGTTTTGAAATCTTTCAATAGTAATTTGTAAATAGTGAGCTGCTCAAGATAGATCAGACGGTCCAGGAGGTTTAAAAATACCTTTTCAGAAATGCGGAATATAGGCATTTGTCCTCACTGCACCCATTTTCTGGAAGCAAACAAGGTCTAGTTTTTTAATGCCATGCCCCACGCCCCAAGGGTGGCTGGAAGATACGGAGATGCTAATGTGCTTCATATGCTAATGAGGGCAGCACAGTAGCAGAAGTGGCTGGCACTGTGGCTTCACACGCCAGGGTCCCAGGTTCGATTTCCCACTGGGTCACTGTCTGTGAGGAGGCTGCACGTTCTCCCCGTGTCTGTGTAGGTTTCCTCCGGGTGCTCCTGTTTCCTCCCACAGTCCAAAGACGTGCGGGTTAGGTGGATTGGCCATGCTAAATTGCCCTCAGTGTCTAAAAAGGTTAGGAGGGGTTATTGGGTTACGGGGATAGGGTGGAGGTGAGGGCTTAAGTGGGTCGGTGCAGACTCGATGGGCCGAATGGCCTCCTTCTGCACTGTATGTTCTATGATCTATATGAAGGACTGAACACACATTCAAGGGCCCTTTCTTGAAATTGGGCTGCCTTGAGCATAGTGAGTGCCTGGCCTGCATCATCAGGTTGTCCAGGAGCAGAGTCGGTCCACGCAGCCACTATCAAAGGTGCGGATTTCTTTGAAAATCCTCCAAGTGAAGATGAGGAGTGCGCCTCATGGCAATGTGCATCCCAAAGAGCCCTTCCAACCCACATGCATCTTCCTTATACACCAGTCGCTGAAGGTAAGCATGCAGGTGTAGCAGGCAGTAAAGAAGGCAAATGGTATGCTGGCCTTCATAGCTAGAGGATTTGAGTACAGGAGCAGGGATGTGTTGCTGCAATTATACAGGGCCTTGGTGAGGCCACACCTGGAGTATTGTGTGCAATTTTGATTTCCTTATCTGACAACAAAGCAAAGGACAGCACAGGAACAGGCCCTTCGGCCCTCCAAGCCTGTGCCGACCATGCTGCCCATCTAAACTAAACTCTTCTGCACTTCCTGGGACCGTATCCCTCTATTCATGTATTTGTCAAGATGCCCCTTAAATGTCACTTAAAAGGCCCTGCTTCCACTACCTCCTCCGACAGCGAGTTCCAGGCACCTACTACCCTCTGTGTAAAAAATGTACCTCCTACATCTCCTCTAAACCTTGCCCCTCGCACCTTAAACCTATGCCCCCTAGGAATTGACCCCCCTACCCTGGGAAAAAGTCTCTGACTATCCATTCTGTCTATGCCCCTCATCTGAGGAAGAATGTTCTTGCTCTAGAGGGAGTGCAGCAAAGGTTTACCAGGCTGATTCCCAGGATGGCATCTCTCAGGGAGCAGGGGAAGGGTGGCACGATGCTCATTCAGAGAGAAGGTACAAATATGGTGGGCCAAATGGTCTTCGCCAGCATTGCAACAATTCTGTGATTCAGTTGAAATGATGTAAGGAGTCAGAAGAATGACAAATGCAGGAAGAGACTGGTCAAGGAGAGAAAGTATAGTCGAGATAAGACACAAGTTCAGTGGAGCAGGAACAGGCTTTAACAATCGGTGTACCAGGATGTTTGTGGATTTTGGGAAATAGGCAGAAGAGTTGTCTGGGGATGGGGCATGATGAAGTGGGGGTCTGTAGAGGGAAGTTCTTGGGCGGACAGTAGGTTAGTGCCAGCCCTGGAATCAAGGCGTGATGATCATAGGGTCGGGTCAGAGAATCGCAACAGCACAGAAAATGGCCAATTGTATCCAAGCTTTGTCCAAGCAGCAATTAATGTCCCACCCGCTACCCCACATCCCTCCGTTTCAGATATTTAGCAAATTTAGGAAGTGTAGACACTTTCATAGCACCAAGGTGGCCAATTTGCCCATTGTGCCTGCACTGCCTGAAAAATGAGCCACTCTGCCTCGTCGCGTTTGGTCCTTCCGGTAGCAGCACTTAAGGTGCACATCCAGGGGGTTTTCTGCCTTTACTCCGTTCTTCCTATTGCCTCACATTTCTCCACATTGTATTCCATCTCTAAATTATTGCCCATTCGCTTAGCCTCTCCAAATCTCTTTGGAGGTGCCTTTGCATCCTCCGCACAACTCACACTCCCATATGGCTGTGTGTGGTTGACAAACTTGGAAGTACTAATAATAATAATCTTTTGTCACAAGTAGGCTTACATTAACACTGCAATGAAGTTACTGTGAAAAGCCCCTCGTCGCCACATTCCTGCACCTGATCGGGTGAATTCAGAATGTCCAAATTATCTACCAGCACGTCTTTCGGGACTTGTGGGAGGAAACCGGAGCACCCGGAGGAAACCCACACAGACACAGGGAGAACATGCAGACTCCGCACAGACAGTGACCCAAGCCGGGAATCGAACCCGGGACCCTGTGAAGCAACAGTGCGAACCACTGTGCTACCGTGCCTCATTCAAATCATTAATATAGACTGTGAAAAGCTGGGGCCCAAGCTCTGATCCTTGCAGGACCCCATTAGTCACCGCCTGCCAACATGAAAATGGCGCACATAATCCTACTCCACTTTCTTTTTTTTTAAATTTTTTAAATATATATATATTTTATTCAAGGTTTTTTGGCCAAACATAACAGTACATAGTTTTTCTTTTAAACAACAATAAAGCAATACAAATAACAATGGCCAGTTTTAAACAAATAAATAAATAATATATAAACAGAAACAAAAACAAAACTAAATGGCAACTGCCTTGTCAAAAATAGTTACTCTCCAAAAATACAATCCAACAGTCCAATATACATTACCTATAGCAAATGTCTATACATATACAATGACATCCCTAAGAGCCCGCCCGGATCCTCCCCCCCCGGGTTGCTGCTGTTGTCTTTCTTTTCCATTCCCTCTATCTTTCTGTGAGGTAGTTGACGAACGGTTGCCACCGCCTGGTGAACCCTTGAGCCGAACCCCTTAATACGAACTTGATCCGTTCTAACTTTATAAACCCTGCCATGTCGTTTATCCAGGTCTCCACGCCTGGGGGTTTGGCTTCCTTCCACATTAACAATATCCTGCGCCGGGCTACGAGGGACGCAAAGGCCAACACGTCAGCCTCTCTCGCCTCCTGCACTCCCGGCTCTTCTGCAACCCCGAATATAGCCAACCCCCAGCCTGGTTCGACCCGGACCCCCACCACCTTCGAAAGCACCTTTGCCACCCCCACCCAGAACCCCTGTAGTGCCGGGCATGACCAGAACATGTGGGTGTGATTCGCTGGGCTTCTCGAGCATCTCCCACACCTATCCTCTACCCCAAAAAATTTACTGAGCCGTGCTCCAGTCATATGCGCCCTGTGTAGAACCTTGAATTGTATCAGGCTTAGCCTGGCACACGAGGACAACGGGTTTACCCTACGTAGGGCATCAGCTCACAGCCCCTCCTCAATCTCCTCCCCCAGCTCTTCTTCCCATTTCCCTTTCAGCTCATCTACCATGATCCCCCCCTCGTCCCTCATTTCCCTGTATATGTCCGACACCCTACCATCCCCCACCCATGTCCCTGAGATCACTCTATCCTGCACCTCCTGCTTCGGGAGCTGCGGGAATTCTCTCACCTGTTGCCTCGCAAAAGCCCTCAGTTGCATGTACCGAAATGCATTCCCTTGGGGCAACCCATATTTTTCCGTCAGCGCTCCCAGACTCGCAAACGTCCCATCTACGAACAGATCTCTCAATTGTACTACCCCAGCTCTTTGCCATGCTCCAAATCCCCCATCCATTCTCCCCGGAACAAACCTATGGTTATTTCTTATCGGGGACCGCACCAAGGCTCCAGTCCTTCCCCCATGCCGTCTCCACTGCCCCCAAATATTTAATGTTGCCACCACCACCGGGCTTGTAGTATATTTCTTCGATGAGAACGGCAACGGTGCCGTCACCATTGCTTGTAAGCTGGTCCCCTTGCAGGACACCCTCTCCAATCTCTTCCACGCCGCTCCCTCCCCTTCTCCCATCCACTTACACACCATTGAAATATTGGCGGCCCAGTAATAATCATTTAGGCTCGGTAGTGCCAACCCCCCCCCTATCCCTACTACGCTGCAAGAATCCCCTCCTCACTCTCGGGGTCTTCCCGGCCCACACAAAACTCATAATGCTTTTCTCGATTCTCTTAAAAAAAGCCTTCGTGACCATCACCGGGAGGCACTGAAACACAAAGAGGAATCTCGGGGGAACCACCATTTTAACCGCCTGCACCCTACCCGCCAGTGACAGGGACACCATGTCCCATCTCTTGAAGTCCTCCTCCATCTGTTCCACCAATCGTGTTAAATTAAGCCGGTGTAAGGTTCCCCAATTCTTGGCTATCTGAATCCCCAAGTATCGGAAGTCTCTTGTTACCTTCCTCAGCGGTAAATCCTCTATTTCCCTGCTCTGCTCCCCCGGATGCACCACAAACAACTCACTTTTCCCCATGTTCAATTTATACCCCGAAAAATCCCCAAACTCCCCAAGTATCCGCATTATCTCTGGCATCCCCTCCGCCGGGTCCGCCACATACAACAACAAATCATCCGCATACTAAGATACCCGGTGTTCTTCTCCTCCCCTAAACACTCCCCTCCACTTCATGGAACCCCTCAGTGCCATGGCCAGGGGCTCAATTGCCAGTTCAAACAATAACGAAGACAGGGGACACCCCTGCCTCGTCCCTCTGCAAAGCTGGAAATAATCAGACCCCAGTCCATTCATAACCACACTCGCCATCGGTGCCCTATACAGCAACTGTGCCCATCCGATATACCCATCTCCAAAGCCAAATCTCCTCAGCACCTCCCACAGATAATCCCACTCCACTCTATCAAATGCTTTCTCGCCATCCATCGCCACCACTATCTCCGCTTCCCCCTCTGGCGGGGGCATCATCATTACCCCTAGCAACCTCCGTATGTTCGTGTTCAGCTGTCTCCCCTTCACAAACCCAGTTTGGTCCTCATGAACCACCCCCGGGACACAGTCCTCTATCCTCGTCGCCATTACCTTGGCCAGAACCTTATCATCCACATTTAAAAGAGAAATGGGCCTATAGGACCCGCATTGCAGCGGGTCTTTTTCCTTCTTTAGGAGGAGCGATATCTTTGCCTCTGACATAGTCGGGGGCAACTGCCCCCTTTCCCTAGCCTCATTAAAGGTTCTCGTCAGAAGCGGGGCCAGCAAGTCCATATACTTCCTATAAAATTCCACCGGGAATCCGTCTGGTCCCGGGGCCTTCCCCGCCTTCATGCTCCCAATCCCTTTCACTACCTCCTCCATCTCAATCTGTGCTCCCAGTCCCGCCCTCTCCTGCTCCTCCACCTTAGGAAATTCCAGCTGATCCAGAAAGCACATCATTCTCTCCTTCCCTTCCGGGGGCTGAGCTTTATATAATCTTTCGTACAATACCTTGAACACCCCATTCACCCTCTCCGCTCCCCGCTCCATCTCTCCCTCCTCGTCTCTCACCCCCACTATCTCCCTCGCTGCTCCCCTCTTCCTCAGTTGGTGGGCCAGCAACCGGCTCGCCTTCTCCCCATATTCATACTGTGCACCTTGTGCCTTCCTCCATTGTGCCTCTGCATTACCCGTAGTCAACAAATCAAATTCTACATGTAGCCTTTGCCTTTCCCTGTACAGTCCCTCCTCCGGTGCCTCCGCATATTGTCTGTCCACCCTCAAAAGTTCTTTCAGCAACCGCTCCCTATCCCTACCCTCCTGCTTTCCTTTATGTGCCCTAATAGATATCAGTTCCCCTCTAACCACTGCCTTCAGCGCCTCCCAGACCACTCCCACCTGAACCTCCCCATTGTCATTAAGCTCCAAGTACCTTTCAATACACCCCCTCACCCTTAAACATACCCCCTCATCTGCCAATAGTCCCATGTCCATTCTCCAGGGTGGGTGCTGTTCTTTTTCCTCCCCTATCTCCAGGTCCACCCAATGTGGAGCGTGGTCCGAGATAGCTATAGTCTGTACTCTGTCCCTGTCACCTTCGGGATCAGCGCCCTTCCCAAAACAAAAAAGTCTATCCGTGAATATACTTTATGGACATAGGAGAAAAACGAGAACTCCTTACTCCTAGGCCTGCTAAATCTCCAGGGGTCTACTCCTCCCATCTGCTCCATAAAGTCCTTCAGCACCCTAGCTGCAGCCGGCCTCCTCCCGGTTCTGGACCTCGATCTGTCCAGCCCTGGGTCCAGCACCGTATTGAAGTCTCCCCCCATTACCAACTCCTACTCCACTTTCTGTTCATTGACCAGTTCTCAATCATGCCAGTATATTATCTTCTAATTTTATTTACTAACAACAAAGAAAAAAGAACAAAGAAAAGTACAGCACAGGAACAGGCCCTTCGGCCCTCCAAGCCCGTGCCGACCATGCTGCCCGTCTAAACTAAAATCATCAACACTTCCAGGGTCCGTATCGCTCTATTCCCATCCTATTCATGTATTTGTCAAGATGCCCCTTAAATGTCACGATCGTCCCTGCTTCTACCACCTCCTCCGGCAGCGGGTTCCAGGCACTACTACCCTCTGTGTAAAAAACTTGCCTCGTACATCTCTAAACCTTGCCCCTTGCACCTTAAACCTATGCCCCCTAGTAATTGACCCCTCTACCCTGGGAAGAAGTCTCTGACTATCCACCTCATAATTTTGTAGACCTATATCAGGTCGCCCCTCAACCTCCTTCATTCCAGTGAGAACAAACCAAGTTTATTCAACCTCTCAAGTTTATTTAACCTCATGGGGGACCTTCAAAAGCTCTTTGAAAATCTAAATACACCACATCTACTGGTTCTACCTTATCTATTCTGCTTGTTACACCCTCACAAAACTCCAAAAGGTTTGTTAAACATGATTTCCCTTTAATAAATCCATGTTGGCTCTGCCCAATGACATCATTATTTTCTCTGTGTCCTGTTCTCACATCGTTCATTATAGATTCTAGCATTTCCCAGATGACTGACATTCCCTATTTTATCTCTCCTTCCTTTATTAAACAAGTGGGCTAACATTTGCCATCTTCCAATCAGCACAAATTTTTCCAGAGTTTATAGACTTTTGAAAGATGACCACAAATGCATCTCTTCTTCTTCTTGGGCAGTCTCTCGGGGACTTGGTCCACACTAAGAATGAGTTCTCAGGTGACTGAGTCCAATGTGTGACCTACAGTTTCTGTCACAGGTGGGGCAGACAGTGGTTAGGGGAGCGTGCGTCTGATGCCCGGGTTGCCATGCGGTCCTTTCACTGTCAACACTTTACTTAAGCTTGTTCTCGACGATGAAACTCGAGGTGCTCAGCTCCTTCCCGGAGGCTTTAGCTCCATAGGGATAGTCTTGGGCCAGAGATTCCCAAGTGTCGGTGGGGGTGCTGCACTTTTTCAAGGAAGTTTTGAGGGTGTCATTGAAGTATTTCCTTTGACCTCTTGGGGGCTTGCTTGCCGTGCCGAAGCTCCGAGTGGAGTGCTTGTTTCGGGCATCTCATGTCAGGTATGTGGACGATGTGGCCCGCGCATCGGGGCTGATTGAGCATGGCCAATATTGTGGATGCTTAATTTGCGCAAGAACACTGACGTTGGTGCACCTGACCTTCCAATGGATTTGTGGGATCTTTCTGAGGCATTGTTGGTGGTACTGTTCCAGGGTTTTGAGGTTCCTGTACATAGTTTACGTCTCTGAGCCATATGGAAGGGTGGGTGTCACTACTGTTCTGTAGGGTCAGAGGTCCTGTTCTTCAAACAGACTCTTCCTCAGGTGACTGAAGGCTGCTCTGGCACACTGAAGGTGGTGTTGAAACTCATCGTCTATGTCTGCCCTTGTTGACAGTAGGCTTCAAAGCTATGAAAGATGGTCCACATTGTCTAAGCCCTCGTCGTGGAATTTGACAACCGGTGGGGTAGTGAGGGGTGACATGGGCAGTTTGGTGAAGGACCTTTCTCAAGATTCATGCTCTAATACACCTCGGTGAAGGTGTTGACGATAGATTGGAGCTCAGCCTCCGAGTGTGCACAGCACAAGCATTATCTGCAAACTAGTTCACTGACAGAGAATGGGACAACCTTGGATCTGGCCTGCAGAGGGTGGATATTGAACAGATTCCCATTTGGTCTGTAGTTTAACTACACTCCAGCATTGAACTTGCTGAGGGCAAGATGGAACATTAAGGGGCGGCATGGTGGCCTAGTGGTTAGCACTGTTGCCACACGGCACCGAGGACCGGAGTTCGATCCCGGCCCCGGGTCACTGTCCATGTGGAGTTTGCACATTCTCCCCATGTCTGCATTGTTCTAACTCCCACAACCCGAAGATGCGTAGGTTAGGTGGGTTGACCACGCTAAATTGCCCTTTAATTGGAAAAGAAAAGGGCCGGATAATTGCAGCAAGGAAGATCGAGAAAAACATTGGTGTGATGACCCTGAGCCAAAGGTGATTGGATCTGTGGTCAATCTGTTGGTTATGATCACGGCTTGGATTGGGTTGGATTTGTTTATTGTCACGTGTACCGAGGTGCAGTGAAAAGTATTTTTCTGTGTGCAGCTCAAGCAGATCATTTGGTACATGAAAAGAAAATACATAATAGGGCAACACACGTTCCACAATGTAAAGACATGGACACCGGCATCGGGTGAAGCATACAGGAGTGTAGTATTAATCAGATCAGTCCATAAGAGGGTCATCATGGAGCAGGTCAGTATTCACACAGGAAAAAGACAATGTTGTCGAGATTCAGGCTACTAGACTAGAAGGGCTTGAGGTTCATAAGGAGGAGGAGTTAGCAATTCTGGAAAGTGTGAAAATAGATAAGTCCCCTGGGCCGGATGGGATTTATCCTCGGATTCTTTGGAAAGCTAGGGAGGAGATTGCTGAGCCTTTGGCTTTGATCTTTAAGTCATCTTTGTCTATAGGAATAGTGCCAGAAGACTGGAGGATAGCAAATGTTGTCCCCTTGTTCAAGAAGGGGAGTAGAGACAACCCCAGTAACTATAGACCAGTGAGCCTTACTTCTGTTGTGGGCAAAATCTTGGAAAGGTTTATAAGAGTTAGGGTGCATAATCATCTGGAAAGGAATAATTTTATTAGAGATAGTCAACACGGATTTGTGAAGGGTAGGTCGTGCCTCACAAACCTTAGAGTTTTTGAGAAGGTGACCAAACAGGTGGATGAGGGTAAAGCAGTTGATGTGGTGTATATAGATTTCAGTAAATCGTTTGACAAGGTTCCCCACGGTAGGCTACTGCAGAAAATACGGAGGCATGGGATTCAGGGTGATTTAGCAGTTTGGGTCAGAAATTGGCTAGTTGGAAGAAGACAAAGGGTGGTGGTTGATGGGAAATGTTCAGACTGGAGTCCAGTTACTAGTGGTGTACCACAAGGATCTGTTTTGGGGCCACTGCGGTTTGTCATTTTTATAAATGACCTGGAGGAGGGCGTAGAAGGATGGGTAAGTAAATTTGCAGATGACACTAAAGTTGGTGGAGTTGTGGACAGTGCGGAAGGATTTACAAGTTACAGAGGGACATAGATAAGCTGCAGCGCTGGGCTGAGAGGTGGCAAATGGAGTTTAATGCAGAAAAGTGTGAGGTGATTCATTTTGGAAGGAATAACAGGAAGACAGAGTACTGGGCTAATGGTAAGATTCTTGGCAGTGTGGATGAGCAGAGAGATCTCGGTGTCCATGTACATAGATCCCTCACCCAGGTTGAAAGGGTTGTTAAGGCGGCGTACGGTGTGTTAGCTTTTATTGGTAGAGGGATTGAGTTTCGGAGCCATGATGTCATGTTGCAGCTGTACAAAACTCTGGTGCGGCCGCATTTGGAGTATTGCGTGCAATTCTGGTTGCCGCATTATAGGAAGGATGTGGAAGCATTGGAAAGGGTGCAGAGGAGATTTACCAGAATGTTGCCTGGTATGGAGGGAAGATCTTATGAGGAAAGGCTGAGGGACTTGAGGCTGTTTTCGTTAGAAGGTTAAGAGGTGACTTAATTGAGGCATACAAGCTGAACAGAGGATTAGATAGGGTGGACAGTGAGAGCCTTTTTCCTCGGTGGTGATGTCTCGCACGAGGGGATATAGCTTTAAATTGAGGGGTGATAGATATAAGACAGATGTCAGAGGTAGGTTCTTTACTCAGATAGTAAGGGCGTGGAATGCCCTGCCCGCAACAGTAGTGGACTCGCCAACACTAAGGGCATTTAAATGGTCACTGGATAGACATATGGACGATAAGGGAATAGTGTAGATGGGCTTTAGTGGTTTCACAGGTCGGCGCAACATCGAGGACCGAAGGGCCTGTACTGCGCTGTAATGTTCTATGCTCTAGGTAGAGGATGGCGATAAACCTTTGGAGGAGGACGCTCCATAAGCTCTCACATTGACAGTGTTGAAGGCCTATGTGAGGTCAAAGAAGGTCATGTACAAGGGTTTGTGCTGTTCCCTGCATTTCTTTTGTAGTTGTGCCAATACTGTTTCTCCTTCAGGTTTTAGGATTCAGCGGGAATTCCATCTGCTCCAGGTGCCTTGTTGTTTTTTTAGCTGTCAGGTGGCCTTTTCTACCTTGTGCCAGGTTAGGTTGTGTGAGGTGGTGGTGGGTTAGATATTTCTAGCTAGCTTTATTGTATACTGTAACGTCTCCCTCCTTATTCATCTTTCATTCTTTACTGTTCATTACGTTCTGTTTGAGCTTTCGACCTGCCACACATCTGTGCAGAATTATAACATTTTTCTTTCAATTTGATACCATCTTTAATAGAATAGTCAGCCACGAATGGGGTGTCTTTTCCCTCAAGTCTTCCTTTCTCACTGCAATGTACCTTTCCCGAGTATCAGAAAACCATAGCATCCCTACAGTGCAGGAGGCCATTTGGCCCATCGAGTCTGCACCGACCGTCTGAAAGAGCACCATAGCTAGGCCACTCTTCTACCCTAACCCCACCTAATGTACACACCTTTGGACTGAGACATTCTGAAATGTCTCCTTAAACATCTGCCACTGCATCTCTCATGATCCATCCTTTCACTTAATTGGCAAGCTCACTTTAGCTAGCTTTGTCTTCACGCTCCATAGTTTCCCTTATTTAAGTTTAAAACTTGACTCTTGGATCCACCCCTCCCTGCCTCAAACTGAATGTGAATTTCAGTCATATTATATGATCACTGCCAACTAGGAGCACCTTCATGTGATCAATAATTAATCCTATCTTGTTGCACAATGTAAACGTAGCCAATCTCAGAGGAACTGCTCTCCCCTCTGAGAGAGAGATGGCTGGTGATGATTTAACTTGAGGGTCACCGCATCAAAGGTGAGAGGCCAAGGTCGAGAAGGCGGAGCCTTCATAACTAACCACAAGCTGTATGGGAATTGAACCAGTGTTGTTGGCATCGCTCCACATCATCAACCAGCCGTCTAGCTAACTGAGCTAACCAACCGCAGCACAACACCAGGTCCAGTACAGCCTGCTCTCTGATAGGTGCCAAAACATAGAAAATAGGTGCAGGAGTAGGCCATTCGGCCCTTCAAGCCTGCACCACCATTCAATATGATCATGGCAAATTCAGTATCCCACTCCCGCTTTCTCTCCATACCCCTTGATCCCTTTAGCCGCAAGGGCCACGTCCAGCTCCCTCTTGAATATATCCAACAACCGGCCCCAGCAGCGTTCTGTGGTGGAGAATTCCACACGTTCACAACTCTCTGAGAGAAGTTCTTCCTCATCTCAGTCCTGACTGGCTTTCTCCTTATTCTTAGGCTGTGACCCCTAATTCTGGACGTTCCCGACATCAGGAACAATCTTCCCGCATCTAGCCTGTCCAGTGCCATTAGGATTTTATATGTTTCTATGAGATCCCCTCTCATTCTTCTAAACTCCAGTGAGTACAAGCCCAGTCGATCCGGTCTTTCTCCATATGTCAGTCCTGCCATCCCAGGAATTAGTCTGGCGAACCTTCACTGGACACCCTCAATCAAGGAGACCAAAACTGCACACAATACTCAAGGTGTGGCCTCACCAAGGCCCTGTATAACTGCAGTAAGACATCTCCACTCCTATACTCAAATCCTCTCGCTATGAAGGCCAGCATGCCATTCGCTTTCCTCACTGCCTGCTGTACCTGCATGCCAACCTTCAGCGACTTTCACCATGACACCCAGGCCTCGTTGCACTTCCCCCTTTTCCTAAACTGCCACCATTAGGATAATAATCTGCCGTCCTGTTTTTGCCACCAAAGTGGATAAGTATTTGCCCACTCAGTCAGCCTGTCCAAGTTACCCTGCAGCCTCTTTGCATCCTCCTCACAGCACACACTGCCACCCAGCTTAGTGTCATCTGCAAATTTGGGGATATTGCTTGCAATTCCTTCGTCTAAATCATTAATGCATATTGTGAATAGCTGGGGTCCCAGCATTGAACCTTACGGTACCCCACTAGTCACCGCCGGCCACTCTGAAAAGGACCCGTTTATTCTCACTCGCTGCTTCCTGACTGCCAACCAGTTCTCCATCCACGTCAATACATTACCCCCAATACCATGAGCTTTAATTTTGCTCACTAATTTTTTGTGAGGGACTGTTGAAAACCACATACACAACATCCACTAGTTCACCCTTGTCCACTCTATTGGTCACATCCTCAAAAAATTCCAGATTTGTCAAGCATGATTTCCCTTTAGTGAATCCATGTTGACTTGGACCGATCCTGTCCCCACTTTCCAAACGCTCAGTTATTTCATCTTTAATAATTGACTCCAGCATTTCCTCACCACCGATGTCAGGCTAACCGGTCTATAATTCTCTGTTTTCTCTCCCCCTCCTTTTTTACAAAGTGGGGTTAAATTAGCTACCCTCCAATCTTTTGGTACTCTTCCAGAGTATATAGAATTCTGGAAAAGGGGGAAGTGCAACGAGGCCTGGGTGTCATGGTGGAACAGTCGCTGAAGGTTGGCATGCAGGTACAGCAGGCAGTGAGGAAAGCGAATAGCATGCTGGCCTTCATAGCGAGAGGATTTGAGTACAGGAGTAGGGATATCTTGCTGCAGTTATACAGGGCCTTGGTGAGGCCACATCTTGAGTATTGTGCGCAGTTTTGGTCTCCTAGTTTGAGGAACGCCATTTCTTGGTCTCCTAGTTTGAGGAACGCCATTTCTTGCCATGGGCACTTATCGGGTTTTAATCCCATCAATTTCCTGACTAATAAGTATTTCCTTCAGTTCCTCCTTCATGTTAGATCCTCTGTCCCCGAGTATTATTTGTGTCTTCCTTAATGAAGACAGATCCAAAGTATTTGTTCATTGGAATTCACCTGATTCTAACAGTCAGTTTTTATACTTGTTGCAAGTTCGGATTCTATTTTCCCCTTCCGAATTAAACTCTTTGTCCTCCTCTGCTGAATTTAAAATTTCTCCCAGTCCTCAGGCTTGCTGCTTCTTCTGGCCAATTTATATGCCTCCTCTTTGGCTTTAACACTATCCCCAATGTCCCTTGTTAGCCATGGTTGAGCCACACTCCCCATCTTACTCTTGCGCCAGACAGGGATGTACAATTGTTGAAGTTCATCCAAGTGTTCTTTAAATGTCTGCTGTTGCCTTTCCACCGTCAACCCCTTCAGTATCTTTTGCCAGCTTATCCTAGCCAATGTACGTCTCATACCATCAAAGTTAGCATTAAGTTCAGGACCCTAGTCTCAGACTTAACTATGTCACTCTCCATCTTAATGAAGAATTCTACCATATTATGGTCACTCTTCCCTAAAGGATCTTGCACCACAAAGTTGCTAACTAATCGTCGCTCATTCCAATGCTCAGTCTAGGATGGTCTGCTCTCTAGTTGGTTCCTCGACATGTTGGGCTCGAGAAAACCACCCATTACACATCCCAGGAAATCCTCCTCCATTTCATTGCTACCAGTTTGATTAGCCCAATCATTATGCAGATTGAAGCTACCAATAATAACTACTGTACCCTTAAAGCTCTAATTTCCTGTTTGTTGCCCAATCTCACAACTACTGCTTGGTGGTCTCCAACTAAAGTTTTTTTGGCCTTGTGTTCCGCAGCTCCACCCATACAGATTCCACATCATCCAGGCTAATGTCCTGTCTTACTATCACGTTAATCTCCTCTTTAACCAGCAATGCTACCGCACTTCCCTTTCCTTTCCTGAATATTGAATACCCCTGCACGTTGAGTTCCTATTCTTGGGTCACCCTGGAGCCAGGTCTCCATGATCCTAATTACATCATATCCATTAATGATTGTCAGTGCAGTTAATTCATCAACCGTAGTTCAAATACTCCTCACTGCGCTAAAAAATCTAGCCCAGAAACACTCCCATCATCGAGGCTACCTTTGCCAATCTTCCTCTCATGAGGGAAGTTATAACTAGGTGGCACAACTAGGAGGATTTTAGAACATAGAACAGTACAGCACAGAACAGGCCCTTCGGCCCTCGATGTTGTACCGAGCCTTGTCTGAAACCAAGCTATACCACTCTCTGTCATTCTGGTGTGCTCCATGTGCCTATCCAATAACCGCTTGAAAGTTCCTGAAGTGTCCGACTCCACTATCACAGCAGGCAGTCCGTTCCACACCCTAACCACTCTTGAGTAAAGAACCTACCTCGGACATCCCTCCTATATCTCCCACCCTGAACATTATAATTATGCTTCCTTGTAACAGCTTCATCCACCCAAGGAAATAGTCTCTGAACGTCCACTCTCATCTATCCGCCTCATCATCTTATAAACCTCTATTAAGTTGCCTCTCATCCTTCTCAACTCCAAAGAGAAAAGCCCTAGCTCCCTCAACCTTTCCTCATGAGACCTACTTTTGTGAGGGCCACGAAGAATCCAGCACGAGTTTTAAGGATACAAAGTAATAACATTTATTTACATAACATATATATATATTTTTATATATATATATAATGTTATGTTAACAGCAGCAGCAACTTCCCTTGCTGCACACTCCTTCCTGCTGGTTCCTAAACTGGCCAGCTTTATTTATACTCGGAGTTTACTACTGGTTTCTCCGCCCCCCCTCATTGGGGAAGCTCATACTCCCACAGGATTGTGGGATTGTCTTAGTCCCCAGCCAATGGTAAGTAGGCAGGTTATAACATCCCTCCCCCCCAAAGTCCAAGGAATCCACCGAAGACCCTGGCGAAGGAGGGCGCCGGACTCGTTTTGCCGCAGGCCGGACACCATTTGCACGCGGCGCTGGATCAGGTGGCGTGTAACGAAACGGAGACTGGCGCTTCCGTGATGAACGGCGCAACGGTTGTACATCCACGGCCCGTGGACCCGAGGATTCCCCCTCTGATGCATCCTGTGTCTCCATCTTGGAGTCAGAGTCTGCTGCCTCCGTCATGTCAGCGTCGCTATCTCCATTCGGTTCTGTAACGACCTACGCAGGCTTCGAGTGAGGCACCAGTGGAAGATTGTGAGGACTACCTTCCCTTGTCTCTGGTCTCTGCGGCTGTAGAAATGAGTTCCGGGGGCGGGGAATCTTTTGAGGGGATAGTCTTCTGGACCGAACGTGGTCTATATGTTTGCGCTGGAGACGACCCTGGGCTTGCACCTGGTAAGATATAGGGCCCGTTTGGCGAAAGATTACACCAGGAACCCACTGGGCACCACCAGCAAAATTCCAAACGAACACTGGGTCACCGGGCGCAAACTGCCGAATCGACCGATGCCGAGAAAATCCCTGTCCCTGCCGTTCTTGTGTGCGGCGTACTTTTGCGCCAATGTCCAGGAAAACCATTCTATGGTGGGTGCGAAGTCTCCGGCCCATTAGGAGTTCTGCGGGAGCTACCCCAGTCACCACATGGGGGGTGGTCCTATACGTAAACAAAAAGCGAGCCAGTCTCGTGTCCATTGATCCGGAAGACTGCTTCTTTAGGCCTCTTTTGAATGTCTGCACTGCGCGCTCTGCCAACCCATTTGAAGCCGGGTGGTAAGGGGCAGTGCGGATATGGCGGATGCCGTTCATCTTCGTGAACCTCGCAAACTCCTCACTCGTGAATGGAGTGCCGTTATCCGTGACCAGCACCTCGGGGAGGCCATGCGTACTAAACGACAAACGCACCTTTTCAATTGTTGCACAGGACGTTGTCCCCTGCATCTTATGCACCTCTAGCCATTTAGACTGGGCGTCAATTAATAGAAGGAACATGGATCCTTGAAAAGGGCCTGCGAAATCTGCATGCGAGCGTGCCCAAGGCCACCCTGGCCATTCCCAGTGATGTAGGGGCGCGGCCGGCGGAAGCTTCTGATGCTCCTGGCAAATGGAGCAGTTTTGGGCCACCTTCTCAATGTCAGTGTTGAGGCCTGGCCACCAGACATAACTCCGGGCCAACATTTTCATCTTGGTCACGCCCGGATGCCCATTGTGCAAGTCTGTTAGTATCAGCTCCTGGCCTTTTTCCAGGACAATCACACGCGTCCCCCACAAGAGGATGCCGTCTTCCACGCTGAATTCTGACAGCTTGGAGGAAAATGCCCGCAACTCGCCTGGGAGCTGTCTATGCTGCCCACCATACAGGACTATGTGCCGAACATTTGACAGGACTGGCTCCGTCTGGGTCCACTCACGGATCTGTGATGCCGTGACAGGCAAGGTGTCCATAAAATTTAGGGTTGCAACCACCTCACCGGTCGTGGGGGTCGACATGGGGCCGGTCGATAAAGGCAATCGGCTCAGTGCGTCGGCATTTGCTATCTGCGTACCTGGTTTGTGCTCCAGAGAATACTCGTATGCAGCAAGCAACAAAGCCCAGCGCTGGATCCGTGCGGAAGCAATGGGCGGTATTGGCTTATCCTCTCTGAAAAGTCCCAGCAGAGGCTTATGATCAGTCACGATAGTGAAATGGCGGCCACACACGTACTGGTGGAAGCGTTTCACCGCAAAAACCACTGCCAGGCCCTCCTTCTCGATCTGCGCGTACTTTTTCTCCGCTGCAGTCAATGTGCGGGAGGCAAAAGCTATCGGTCGCTCGGCCCCGTTCTCCATCTTGTGGGACAGGACGGCCCCAATACCATACGGGGATGCATCACATGTGACGAGCAAAGGCTTTCCAGGATCATAGTGGGTTAGTAACCCAGACAACGACAATTGTTGCTTTACCCGCCAGAAAGCGGTTTCTTGCGGCTGACCGCAAACCCAGGTGTGATTTTTCTTTAGCAGAAGGTGCAAAGGGGCCAGCGTAGTTGCCAGATTGGGGAGGAACTTCCTGTAATAGTTTACGAGGCCGAGAAAAGAACGAAGATGCGAAGTGTCAGTCGGGGCGGGGGCATGTTGAATTGCACGCACCTTCTCTGCGACGGGGTGCAAACCGTCGCGGTCCACCCGATAACCTAGGTAGACTACTTCCTATGCCTGAAATACGCACTTTGTGCGACGTAAACGGACTCCAGCCTCCGAAAGGCGTCTAAGGACAGCCTCCAGATTTTCCAAATGTTCCTGCTCCGACGTCCCTGTAATCAAAACGTCGTCTAAGTAGACAGCAACACGTGGTAAACCTCTCAAAATGCCCTCCATAACACGTTGAAAAATTGCGCAGGCAGAGGATACTCCAAAGGGCAACCGTGTATATTCATACAGGCCCCGGTGTGTATTAATCGTTACATATGGTCGGGAGGCAGGGTCCAGCTCCAACTGCAGGTAGGCATGACTCATATCTAATTTTGTGAACGAGAGTCCACCTGCAAGCTTCGCGTAGAGATCCTCTATGCGAGGCATTGGATATCGGTCGAGTCGGGAAGCCGTATTCACTGTACGTTTATAGTCGCCACACAAGCGAACTGTGGTATCTGGCTTCATTACAGGTACAATTGGTGCTGCCCAGTCAGCAAAACGGACGGGCCTGATAATACCTAAACTCTCCAAACGAGTGAGCGCCCCTTCTACCTTCTCGAGCAAGGCATAAGGCACCGGGCGCACCCAGAAATAGCACGGCGTGGCTCCTGGTTCGACTTGGATACGGGTTACGGCCCCTTTTATTTTCCCCAAACCAGGCTGGAATACATCTGGGTATCATCCTAGCACCTCAGTCAACCCTTCAGAAACTGTTTGGAGGATGTGCTGCCATTGCAACCGCAACCAGTCCCGACCCAACAGGCTGGGCCCCTGGCCACGGACCACGATAAGTGGGAAACGCCCCACCACGATAAGTGGGAAACGCCCCTCCTGGCGTCCATAAATAACAGGGGTCATTGTAGTTCCTGCAATGTACAGTGGTTCCCCCGTGTAGGTGGCCAACCTGGCCTGTGAGTCGGTTAATGTAAGGGTCTGTATACCCTGCTTGATGCGGTCGAATGTCCTTTGGGCGATCACGGAGACCGCTGCGCTCGTGTCCAACTCCATCTCAAGCAGGTGGCCATTGACCCGTACTATCACCTTAATGGGGGCCACATGGGGAGCTGCCACACAATGCAACTGCAGGCAGTCGTCCTCCGTCTCCACGTCCTCAGGAGTAGTCGCCGCAGGTTTATCCACATGGAAGGTACGGCCCCTGGGCTGGTCCCAGTTTCGGTCGGAACGACGGCGCCCCCAGGACCGCCGTCCGCGGCGGGGTCGGCGCCTACAAGTCTGACACGGACATGGCTCCTCATCCATTGGTTCTTGAGAAGGCTCCCTTCGGGGAGGAATGTCCAACGGCCACTGGCGTCGGTCCGGACGTTGCCTCGCCCAAGGTACCGCAGGAGTGCGGGGGGACGTTTTCGGACGGAAGGGGTTGCGCCCCAAGGCATGCACTTCCATTCCCTGTAGCTCCTGCACGCCTCGTTCTGCGCTCTCTCGGGACAATACTATTTGAATGGCCTGTTGAAAAGTCAATGTAGGCTCAGCTAACAACTTTCTCTGGGTGGCCGCATTGTTAATACCACAAACCAAACGGTCGCGTAACATTTCTGACAAGGTCTCACCATAGTCACAGTACTCCGCAATCCTGCGTAGCCTGGATAGAAAATCGGCAAGGGGTCCTCTCAGTGGTATCAAACCGGTAATGCTGGACTAACGTGGACGGGGTTGGGTTAAAATGTTGCCCCACTATATTCACAAGTTCATCAAACATTTTGGTGTCCGGCGCAGCTGGGTACGTAAGGCTCCTAATCACCCCAAACGTATGCGGGCCGCAGGCAGTGAGCAATATGACCACCTGGCGCTCGTTTTCGGTGATATTGTTTGCCCGGAAATAGTAACGCATCCGTTGTGTGTACTGGTTCCAGCTTTCCAGCGCAGCATCAAAAACATCCAAGCGTCCGTACAGAGGCATGGTATGATAGAAAACAACTTCCAACCTGTATCCAACAAAAATCCAAGGAGGTGGCTTCAGCAGTGTAGACGGCTATTCACTTTAACCTTAGTCACCAGTTTTGTGAGGGCCACGAAGAATCCAGCACGAGTTTTAAGGATACAAAGAAATAACATTTATTTACAACAACATATATGTTTAACAGCAGCAGCAACTTCCCTTGCTGCACACTCCTTCCTGCTGGTTCCTAAACTGGCCAGCTTTATTTATACTAGGAGTTTACTAATGGTTTCTCCACCCCCCTCATTGGGGAAGCTCATACTCCCACAGGATTGTGGGATTGTCATTAGTCCCCAGCCAATGGTAAGTAGGCAGGTTATAACACCTACCCTCCAAACCAGGCAGCATCCTGGTAAATCTCCTTTGCACCCTTTCCAATGCTTCCACACCCTTCCTATAGTGGTGACCAGAACTGCACACAATACTCCAAATGTGGTCTCACCAGGGTCATGTACAGTTGCAGCATAGCCCCACGGCTCTTAAACCCAAGCCCCCTGTTAATAAACGCTAACACACTGTAGGCCATCTTCACGGCTCTATCCACTTGAGTGGCAACCTTCAGAGATCTGTGGACTTGAACCCCAAGATCTCTCTGTTCCTCCACATTCCTCAGAACCCTGCCGTTGACCCTGTAATCCACATTCAAATTTTTCCTACCAAAATGAATGGGTTAAACTCCATCTGCCATTTTTTGGCCCAGCTCTGCATCCTATCAATGTCTCTTTGCAGCCTTCAACAGCCCTCCACCTCATCCACTACTCCACCAATCTTGGTGTCATCAGCAAATTTACTGACCCACCCTTCAGCCCCCTCCTCCAAGTCATTGATAAAAATCACAAATAGCAGAGGACCCAGCACTGATCCCTGTGGTACACCGCTGGTAACTAGTCTCCAGTCTGAAAATTTTCCATCCACCACCACCCTCTGTCTTCTATGTGATAGCCAGTTACTTATCCAATTGGCCAAATTTCCCTCTATCCCACACCTCCTTACTTTCTTCATGAGCCGACCATGGGGAACCTTATCAAACGCCTTACTAAAATCCATGTATACAATATCAACTGCTCTACCTTCATCTACACACTTAGTTACCTCGTCAAAGAATTCAATCAAATTTGTAAGGCAAGACTTACCCTTCACAAATCCGTGTTGACTATCCTGGATTAAGCTGCATCTTTCCAAATGGTCATAAATCCTATCCTTCAGGACCTTTTCCATTAACTTACCGACCACCGAAGTAAGACTAACCGGCCTATAATTACCAGGGTCATTCCTATTCCCTTTCTTGAACAGAGGAACAACATTCGCCACTCTCCAGTCCTTTGGCACTATCCCCGTGGACAGTGAGGACCCAAAGATCAAAGCCAAAGGCTCTGCAATCTCATCCCATGCCTCCCAAAGAATCCTAGGATATATCCCATCTGGCCCAGGGGACTTGTCGACCCTAAGGTTTTTCAAAATTCCTCATACATCCTTCCTCAGAACATCTACCTCCTCCAGTCTACCCACCTGTATCACACTCTCATCCTCAAAAACATGGCCCATGTCCTTGGTGAACACTGAAAAGTATTCATTCAACGCCTCTCCTATTTTTCTGACTCCATGCACAAGTTCCCACTACTGTCTTTGACCGGCCCTAACCTCACCCTGGTCATTTTTTTATTTCTCACGTAAGAGGAAAAAGCCGTGGGCTTTTTCTTGATCCGACCCGCCAAGGACTTCTCATGCCCCCTCCTAGTTCTTCTAATTCAGCTCATTCCTTGCTAACCCTCAAGCGACCCAAATGAACCTTGTTTTCTCATCCTTACATACGCTTCCTTTTACCTCTTGACAAGACATTCAACCTCTTTTGTGAACCATGGTTCCCTCACACGGCAATTTCCTCCCTGCTTGACAGGGACATACCTATCAAGGACACGCAGTATTTGTTCCTTGAACAAGCTCCACTTTTCATTTGTGCCTTTCCCTGACAGTTTCTCTTCCCATCTTATGCTCCCTAATTCTTGCCTAATCGCATCATAATTACCCCTCCCCTAATTATAAACCTTGCTCTGCCGTATGGCCCAATCACTCTACATTGCAATAGTGAAAGACACCGAATTGTGGTCACTATCTCCAAAGTGCTCTCCCACAAACAAATCTAACACTTGGCCCGATTCATTACCCAGTACCAAATCCAATGTGGCCCAACCTCTTGTCGGCCTATCCACATATTGTGTCAGGAAACCCTCCTGCACACACTGTACAAAAATTGCCCTGACCGAACTGTTCGACATATAGAGGTTCCAATCAATATTTGGAAAGTTAAAGTCACCTATGACAACTACCCTGAGACCTCCACACCTATCCATAATCTGCTTTGTAATTTCTTCCTCCACATCTCTATTACTATTTGGGGGCCTATAGAAAACTCCTGACAACCTGACCACTCCTTTCCTATTTCTAACTTCAGCCCATATTACCTCAGTCGGCAGATCCCCCTCGAACTGCCTTTCTGCAGCCGTTAAACTATCCTTGATTAACAATGCTAGTCCGCCACCTCTTTTACCACCTTCCCTACTCTTACTGAAACATCTATACCCCGGAACGGGTTGCGGCGATGACTAGCTAAGTCGCATGTTTCAGCGGCTCCAGCTCCAACGGACCTTCGGGCTCTTTTAAGAGCCCCAACGGGAAATTTTCGCGCGACGAAACCCGGTGTGGGGTGAGTGAATAGGGAGTCTCCCCCCAACGAAAGAGGAAAATATCGGCGGCGGCGGCTGCAGCGCGAGGAATCCTCGACGATAAGGACAGAAAGGGAGAAAACACAAGATGGCGGCGGAGAAAGCCCAGGCGGCATGGGGGCCCGAGCAAGACGAATTCTTGAGACGGTATGTGGAGCTACTAAAGAGGGAGGTGCTGACCCCGATGCTACAGGCAATTGAGGGGCTGAAGGAGGCACAAAGGACCCAGGAGACAGAGCTCCGCGTGGTGGAGCAGAAGGTGACGGATAATGAGGACGAGATCCTGGGCCTGGCGGTCAAAACACAGACGCACGAGGCGCTCCACAAAAAGTGCATTGATAGGATTGAGGCCCTAGAAAACAGAGCGCGAAGGAAGAACCTTCGGATACTGGGTCTCCCTGAGGGAGTGGAAGGAGCGGATTGCGGGGCTTATGTAAGCACGATGCTAAGCTCGTTGATGGGAGCTGAGGCCCCTGTGGGCCCCTTAGAGGTGGAGGGGGCACATCGGATCCCGGCGAGAAGACCAAAAGCGGGAGAACCACCTAGGGCGACAATCGTGCGATTTCACCGCCTTAAAGATAGAGAAGAGGTCCTGAGATGGGCTAAAAAAGTACGGAGTAGCAGATGGGAGAATGCAGTGGTACGGGTGTACCAGGATTGGAGTGCGGAGGTGGCGAGAAGGAGGGCGCGTTTTAACCGAGCCAAGGAGGTGTTACACAAAAAGAAGGTGAAGTTCGGGATGCTGCAGCCGGCAAGACTATGGGTCACGTACCAGGAGAGACGTCACTATTTCGAAACGGCGGAAGAAGCATGGACCTTTATTAAAGAGGAGAAATTGGATCGGAACTGAGGGACTGATACTGTAGGGAATGTTATTGTCGATGTAAATAGAGAAGTAAATTGGGAAGGGGGGAGACACTAAGAAATGTGGGCGCCGGTGAGGGGGGAAAGAAGGGACATAGGCGGAGAATGAGGAATGGCAGTGGGAGGGGAAAGGGAGCTGCGCCACAAGAGGCGGGTCAGATAAAGGGTTGTTCCCGCGCCAGAAAGATAATGGCGGGAAGACAGGCGCAAGGCAGATGGGAGTTCCCCACACGGGGGGGTCAAGGAGGGAGGAGTAGCCGGGGTCAGTTGAAGTCAGCTGACTTGCGGAAGTAATATGGGGGGAGCAATCACGCTAGAAGGGGATCTAGCGGGGGGGGGGGGGCGGTAACTGGGTTGCTGCTGCGGAAATCAAAGAGGAAATGGCTAAAGAGTGGGTGGACGGGGATGGAATGCGACGCCTGGGGAGCGAGTGGGAGCGCGGAGGCGGGATACGGGACTGGCCTAGAGAAGGTGATGGCTAGTCGACACGGGAAGGGGGCAGGTAGCCCCCTAGTGAGGCTGATCACGTGGAACGTGAGAGGCCTGAATGGACCGATTAAAAGGGCCCGAGTGCTCGCGCACTTGAAAGGACTAAGGGCAGACGTGGCTATGCTCCAGGAGACGCACCTGAAGGTGGCGGACCAAGTTAGGTTAAGGAAAGGATGGGTGGGACAGGTGTTCCACTCAGGACTAGATGCAAAGAATAGAGGGGTGGCCATATTGGTGGGGAAACGCGTAGCATTTGAAGCAAGGAGCATTGTAGCAGATAGCGGAGGTAGATATGTAATGGTGAGTGCAGGCTGGAGGGAATGGAGGTCATGCTGGTTAATGTATATGCCCCGAATTGGGACGATGCGGGATTTATGAGACGGATGTTGGGTCGTATACCGGACCTGGAGGTAGGAAACTTGATATTGGGAGGGGACTTCAACACCGTGCTGGACCCAGGGTTAGATAGATCCAGATCGAAGACCGGAAGAAGGCCGGCAGCGGCCAAGGTGCTCAAGGGGTTTATGGACCAAATGGGGGGAGTGGATCCATGGCGATTTCTTAGACCGAGGGCCAGGGAGTTCTCCTTCTTCTCCCATGTCCATAAAGTGTACTCCCGGATAGATTTTTTTGTTCTGGGAAGGTCGTTGATCTCAAGGGTGGAAGAAGCTGAGTATTCAGCCATAGCGGTTTCGGATCATGCCCCACACTGGGTGGACCTGGAACTAGGAGAGGAAAGGGAGCAGCGAGCACTCTGGCGATTGGATGTGGGATTGATGGTGGATGAGGGGGTGTGTGGAAGAGTGCGGGGATGTATTGAGAGGTACCTGGAGGCCAATGACGACGGGGAGGTCCGAGTGGGAGTGGTATGGGAAGCACTAAAAGCGGTGGTCAGAGGAGAGCTGATCTCCATTAGGGCCCACAAAGGGAAAACAGAGGCCAAGGAAAGGGAAAGATTACTGGGGGAGATTTTAAGGGTGGACAGGGAATTTGCGGAGACCCCGGAGGAGGGACTGTACAGGGAGAGAAGACAACTCCAGGCGGAGTTCGACCTTTTGACCACCAGAAGGGCGGAGGTGCTGTGGAGGAAGGCACAGGGGAGGAGGTATGAATATGGGGAAAAGGCTAGTCGCCTGCTGGCCCATCAGCTGCGAAAGTGGACAGCGGCGAGGGAGATAGAGGGAATTAGAGACGAAAAAGGGAGCTACGGTGCGGAGAGCAGGGAAGATAAACGAGGTGTTCAAGACCTTTTATGAAGGACTGTATAGGTCCCAACCCCCGGAGGGAGAGGAGGGGATGCGGCAGTTCCTGGATCAATTGAGGTTCCCGAGGGTGGAGGAGCAGGAGGTGGAAGGCCTGGGGGCACCGATTGGGGTGGACGAGGTTATTGAGGGGCTGGGGAATATGCAGGCAGGGAAGGCTCCGGGACCAGACGGGTTCCCGGTGGAGTTTTATAGAATGTGGACTTGTTGGCCCCGCTGTTGGTGAGGACGTTTAATGAGGCCAGGGAAGGAGGGACTTTACCCCCGACAATGTCGGAGGCGACGATATCGCTAATTCTGAAGCGGGATAAAGATCAATTGCAGTGCGGGTCCTATAGACCTATTTCATTATTGAATGTGGACGCCAAATTGCTGGCAAAGGTGCTGGCATCGAGGATAGAGGGCTGTGTCCCGGGGGTGGTGCACGAAGACCAGACAGGGTTCGTAAAGGGGAGACAACTGAATGTCAACGTGCAACGACTATTAGGGGTGATAATGATGCCCCCAGTGGAGGGGGAGGCAGAGATAGTGGCGGCAATGGATGCAGAGAAGGCATTTGATAGGGTGGAGTGGGAGTATTTATGGGAGGTGCTAAGGAGGTTTGGGTTCGGGAATGGGTTTATTAGCTGGGTCAAACTCCTTTCTGGGGCCCCAACGGCAAGTGTGGTCACGGGTCGGCAAAGATCGGAGTATTTCCAACTATATAGGGGAACAAGACAGGGATGCCCGCTATCTCCATTGTTGTTCGCGTTGGCAATTGAACCTCTGGCCATGGCGTTGAGAGACTCCAGGAAATGGAGAGGGGTGATTAGAGGGGGAGAAGAACACCGAGTGTCGCTATACGCAGATGACCTACTGTTGTATGTGACAGACCCAATGGGGGGGATGACAGAGGTCATGCGGATATTGAGGGAGTTCGGAGATTTCTCGGGATATAGGCTTAACATGGGGAAGAGTGAACTATTCGTGATACACCCTGGGGACCAGAGTAGAGAGATAGAAGGCCTGCCTCTAAGGAAAGTGGAAAGAAACTTCCGATACCTGGGGATTCAGATCGCTAGGAGCTGGGGAACCTTACACAGACTTAATCTGACACGATTGGTAGAACAAATGGAGGAGGACTTCAAGAGGTGGGACATGCAGCCTCTGTCGTTGGCGGGCAGAGTGCAGGCAATTAAGATGATGGTCCTCCCGAGGTTCTTATTTGTATTTCAATGTCTCCCTATACTAATCACTAAGACCTTGTTAAAAAAAATAGACAGGAGCATCACGAGCTTTGTGTGGGCAGGGAAAGTCCCGAGGGTAAGGAGGGGGTTCCTACAACGTAGCAGAGACAGAGGAGGATTGGCGCTACCGAATTTGGGCGACTACTATTGGGCCGCCAATGTGGCGATGATTCGTAAATGGATGATGGAGGGAGAGGGAGCGGCGTGGAAAAGACTGGAGGGAAAGTCCTGTAAAGGGACGAGCCTAGAGGCGCTGGTGACGGCGCCGCTACCGCTCTCACCAAAAACGTTTACCACGAACTCAGTAGTGGCAGCAACATTGAATATTTGGGGACAATGGAGGCGACAGAGAGGTGCACGGGGAGCCCTGGTGGGGTCCCCAATCAGGAACAACCACAGGTTTGCCCCAGGAAGGATGGATGGAGGATTTCAGAGCTGGCACCAGTTGGGAATTAGGAGGGTGGGAGATTTATTTATAGATGGGACGTTTGCGAGCTTGGGAGCATTGGAGGAAAAGTATAAGTTGCCCCGGGGAAACTTCTTTAGGTATATGCAGGTGAGGGCGTTCACAAGACAACAGGTGAGGGAATTTCCGCTGCTCCCGACACAGGGGATCCAGGACAGAGTGCTTTCGGGGGTGTGGGTCGGGGAGGGCAAGGTGTCAGAGATATACCGAGATGAGGGAAGAGGGGGAGGAGCTGGTGGGCGAGTTAAAAAGAAAGTGGGAAGAAGAGCTAGGGGAGGAGATAGAGGAGGGTATGTGGGCTGATGCCCTAAGCAGGGTAAATTCCTCTTCCTCGTGCGCCAGGCTTAGCCTGATTCAATTCAAGGCGCTACATAGAGCACACATAACGGGAGAAAGATTGAGCAGGTTCTTTGGAGTGGAGGACAAGTGTGGGAGGTGCGGCGGAAGCCCGGCAACCCATGCACATATGTTTTTGGTCGTGCCCTGCACTGGAGGGGGTATTGGAAGGGAGTGACGGGAGTGATCTCGAAGGTGGTGAAGGTCCGGGTCAAACCAGGCTGGGGGCTAGCTCTATTTGGAGTTGCGGATGAGCCGGGAGTGCAGGAGGCGAAAGAGGCCGACGTTGTGGCCTTTGCGTCCCTAGTAGCCCGGCGTAGGATTTTACTCATGTGGAAGGAAGCGAAACCCCCCGGACTGGAATAAACGATATGGCAGGGTTCATAAAACTGGAGCAGATGAAGTTTGCGCTGAGAGGATCGGCTCAAGGGTTCACCAGGCGGTGGCAGCCATTCCTCGACTACCTAGGGGAACGTTAGAGGGAAGACAGATGACCAGAAGCAGCAGAACCCAGGGGGGGGGGGGGGGGGGGGGGGGGGGGGGGGGGGGGGGGGGGGAGGGGGGGGGATTTTTCAGTTTATGTTAAATGATTAGTTTACCATGTTGATTAGCCATTTGTTCACTGTTAAATTTTCTTTTTTGTTATGTTTTGATGTGTAAGGGGAAAAAATTGTGATCGAAAAATTTTCAATAAAAATATTTTTTTTTAAAAAAATCTATACCCCGGAACTTCCAACAACCATTTCTGTCCCTGTTCTAATCATGTCTCCCGTAATGGCCACAACATCGTAGTTCCAGGTACCAATCCACATTCCAAGTTCGCCTACCTTATTCTGGATGCTCCTTGCATTAAAGTAGACACATTTCAACCCACTTTTCTGTCTGCCGGTACACTCCTGCGACCTTGACACCCTCCTCAGTACCTCACTACTCTCAACACTGGCTTCTGGACTACAGCTCGTTTTCCCAGCCCCTGACAAATTAGTTTAAATCCCCCCCCGAAGAGCCGTATCAAATTTCCCTCCCAGGATATTGGTGCCCCTCTGGTTCAGGTGCAAACCATCCTGTCTGTACAGGTCCCACCTTCCCCAGAATGTGATCCAATTATCCACATAATTGAAACCCTCCATCCTACACCATCCCTGCAGCCACGTGTTTATCTGCACTCTCTCCCTGTTCCTCACCTCACTAGCACGTGGCACCGGCAACAAACCAGAGATGACAACCTGGTTTGTCCTGGCTCTCAGCTTCCACCCTAGCTCCCCTAAATTCCTGTTTTAAATCCCCGTCCCTTCGCTTACCTATGTCGTTGGTACCGATGTGTACCACAACTTGTGACTCTTCCCCCTCCCCTTTAAGGATTCTGAAAACACAGTCCGAGACGTCACGGACCCTGGCACCCAGGAGGCAACATACCATCCGTGAGTCTCTTTCGTTGCCACAGAACCGTCTATCAGTCCCTCTAACTATCGAGTCCCCAATAACTATTGCTCTCCCTCCTTCCCTTCAGAGCCACAGGGACGGACTCAGTGCTGGAGATCCGTTCACCATGGCTTACCCCTGGTAGGTCCGTCCCTCTCAATAGTATCCAAAGCGGTATACTTGTTACTGAGGGGAACGACCACAGACGGATCCCTGCACTGACTGTTTCCTCCAGCCCCTCTCACCGTCACCCATCTATCTTGATTCTTCGGAGTAACTACATCCCTGAAGCTACTATCTATGACCATCTCTGCCTCCCGAATGATCCGAAGTTCATCCAGCTTCCAGCTCCCTAACGCGGTTTCTGAGGAGCTGGAGATGGGTTGCACTTCCCACAGGTGAAATCAGCAGGGATACTGACGGCGCCCCTCACCACAAACATTCTGCAGGAGGAACATTGCATTGCCTTCCCTGCCATCCCCTCTTCAATTTAAGAAGATGAGGAATTTTCTTCTCTCGGAGAGTAGTTATGCAGAACTTTACAGGCTGCTGCATTGACACATTCAAGGCTGACAGATTTTTTTGGGGAGAATACATGTAGGAAACTGGAGTTAAGGCCACAATCAGCTCACCATCATCTTATTCGGAGGCACAGAAAACCTGATTAAGCAAATGGTTCTCTTCCAGATTCTATTTCTTAGTGAAATAGATTCCAGCTTGGGGTCACTGTCTGTGCGGAGTCCTGTACATTCTCCCCGTGTCTGCGTGGATTTCCTCCGGGTGATCCGATTTCCTCACACAAGTCCCGAAAGACATGCTTGTTAGATGAATTTTACACAGTAACGTCATTGCGGTGTTAATGTAAGCCAACTTGAGACACTAATAAAAACTATTATTACAATATTCCTGGTGTGGTTTTTACTCACCATTCCAGAGTCGCTTCTACTGAAGAAAGCTAGTTGTTGATATGGAAGTGGGAGCTGCTGCCTCTGGTACAGGACATGTTTCAGAAGCTCACACACAAGCCGGCAGCAACTCTCCGGGCTCACATGGCCAGGGAATAGCACTGGGAGCTCAGCCTCTCACACCAGCCTGAAGCCTGGACTCAGTCAGCAGCTCCCATTTTATGCCAGACCGTGGCTGCAGTTTGACCTCTCTCCTGTATCCACTTTCTCTGTCCGCCTCTGCTGACAGACCTTCATCGTGACCTTTGTCACTCTCCTTTTCCTCCTCTCCCTCCACCACCCTCTCCTCCTCCTCCTCCTCTCGCTCCACCACCCTGTCTTCCTCTCCCTCCGCCACCCTCTTGATCTCCTCGTCTCGCTCTGCCACCCTCTTGTCCACCTCGTCCCGCTCCGCCACCCTCTCGTCCCCCTCCTCCAGCTCTGCCACCCTCGCGTCCTCCTCCTCTCGTTCTGCCACCCTCGCGTCCTCCTCTTCACGCTCCGCCACCCTCATGCCCTCCTCCTCTCGTTCCGCCACCCTCATGCCCTCCTCCTCTCGTTCTGCCACCCTCGCGTCCTCCTCTTCACGCTCCGCCACCCTCATGCCCTCCTCCTCTCGTTCTGCCACCCTCGCATCCTCCTCCTCACGCTCCGCCACCCCACTTGCCCTCCTCCTCCTCCTCATGCTCCGCCACCCTCTTGCCCTCCTCCGCCGCCCTCTTCCTCCACCTCCACCGCCCTCTCCTCCACCTCCACCGCCCTCATCCTTCTCCTCCACACCACCCTCTCCTCCTCTCCCTTTGCTGCCCTCTCCTCCTCTCCCTTTGCTGCCCTCTCCTCCTCTCCCTTTGCTGCCCTCTCCTCCTCTCCCTTTGCTGCCCTCTCCTCCTCTCCCTTTGCTGCCCTCTCCTCCTCTCCCTTTGCTGCCCTCTCCTCCTCTCCCTCCGCCACCCTCATCCCTCTCTTCTCCTCTTCTCTCTCTTTCTCCTGCACTTTCCTCTCCTCAGCCCTCATCTCCTCTCTCCCCGAGTTCCCAGCGACGGCCGCCATCTTGTCTTTCCCGCGCCTGCGTGTTGAGGCCTGCCCCCGACAGTTATTTTCAAATTTTACCGGGCTGTCCGCCATATTTTATACTGGCACCGAGTTCAACTCAGGGAATTTAAATATTGAATGTCATTAAATCACGGATGATTATATAATCCCCCGCAATCTCCTCCAGTCCCCCCCCCCCCCCGCAATCTCCTCCGGCCCCCCCCCCCCCCGCAACCTCTTCCAGTTCCCCCCGCCCCGCAACCTCCTCCAGTCCCCCCCCCCCCCCCCCGCAATCTCCTCCAGTCCCCCCCCCCCCCCCCCAGCAATGTCTGAATATTTTAAAAGGGGTTCTACTCAGTGTCAGATTGTGAGCAGGGGGCAGGGCCATCATTAGTAAAGGCGAGAGAGGCGCGGGAAGGGCGCGCGGGTTGAGTGGCAGGCGCGGGCCGGGCGCGCAGTTTGAGTGGCGCGGGGACAGCGGGCGGTGTGAGTGGAACAGGGGCGGGCGCGCGGGGACAGCGGTTTGCGCGGGCTGGGACAGCGGGCGGTGTGAGTGGCGCAGGCGCGGGGACAGCGGTTTGAGTGGAGCAGGGGCGGGTGCGCGGGCTGGGACAGCGGGCGGTGTGAGTGGCGCAGGCGCAGCGGTTTGAGTGGAGAAGGGCGGGTGCGCGGGCTGGGACAGCGGGCGGGTGTGAGTGGCGCAGGCGCGGGGGCGGGCGCGCGGGGGACAGCGGGGCGGTGTGAGTGGCGCAGGCGCGGCGCGGGTTTTGGGTGGTGCGCTCGCGGGCGGATAGCCGGGCGGGCGGGATGAAAACTGGCCATTTATTTCTGTGGGAGTATCAGGGGCGGGAGGCAGGATGTCCACATTTACTCCCGGATTATCGACTACTTGAAGAAATTTGGAACAGTTTTTACAGAGCACATCGGCTGCCCGGATTTAACTGTGAAAGGTAATAGAAAATGTCGCTGCTTTTAATTTTTGACGGATTTAAAGTGATTCACAAACGAAGCAAATGTGATGTGAGAAAGAGAAGTTTTCACGGCGGGAGTTTGGTCTCTGGATGTGGCGGCGGCAGCATCTGTGGGAAAGGAAGGAACGGCGCCAACTGGTGACGCTCGGTTTTAGCGCCAGTGCAGACACGATGGGCCAAATGGCCTCGTTCGACTCCCCATCACGATGCCCCCCGCCCGGCACAACAATCCTCGTTTCCCCCAGCCCCCCCGCAATCTCCTCCCCCCCCCCCCCCCCCCCCCGCAACCTCCTCCAGTCCCCCCCCCCCCGCGATCTCCTCCAGTCCCCCCCCCGCAATCTCCTCCAGTCCCCCCCCCCCGCAATCTCCTCCAGTCCCCCCCCCCCCCGCAACCTCCTCCAGTCCCCCCCCCCCCCGCAACCTCCTCCAGTCCCCCCCCCCCGCAATCTCCTCCAGTCCCCCCCCCCCCGCAACCTCCTCCAGTCCCCCCCCCCCCGCAACCTCCTCCAGTCCCCCCACCCCCCGCAATCTCCTCCAGTCTCCCCCCCCCCCCCCGCAATCTCCTTCCAGTCCCCCTCCCGCAATCTCCTCCAGTCCCCCCCCCCGCAATCTCCTCCAGTCCCCCCCCCCCGCAACCTCCTCCAGTCCCCCCCCCGCAACCTCCTCCAGTCCCCCCCCCCCGCAATCTCCTCCAGTCCCCCCCCCCCGCAATCTCCTCCAGTCCCCCCCCCCCCGCAATCTCCTCCAGTCCCCCCCCCCCCCGCAATCTCCTCCAGTCCCCCCCCCCCCCCCGCAATCTCCTCCAGTCCCCCCCCCGCAACCTCCTCCAGTCCCCCCCCCCCCCGCAATCTCCTCCAGTCCCCCCCCCCGCAATCTCCTCCAGTCCCCCCCCCCGCAATCTCCTCCAGTCCCCCCCCCCCGCAACCTCCTCCAGTTCCCCCCGCCCCGCAACCTCCTCCAGTCCCCCCCCCCCGCAATCTCCTCCAGTCCCCCCCCCCCGCAATCTCCTCCAGTCCCCCCCCCCGCAATCTCCTCCAGTCCCCCCCCCCGCAATCTCCTCCAGTCCCCCCCCCCGCAATCTCCTCCAGTCCCCCCCCCCCCGCAATCTCCTCCAGTCCCCCCCCCCCCGCAATCTCCTCCAGTCCCCCCCCCCCCCGCGATCTCCTCCAGTCCCCCCCCCCGCGGATCTCCTCCAGTCCCCCCCCCCCCCGCGATCTCCTCCAGTCCCCCCCCCCCGCGATCTCCTCCAGTCCCCCCCCCCGCGATCTCCTCCAGTCCCCCCCCCCGCGATCTCCTCCAGTCCCCCCCCCCGCGATCTCCTCCAGTCCCCCCCCCCGCGATCTCCTCCAGTCCCCCCCCCGCGATCTCCTCCAGTCCCCCCCCCAGCGATCTCCTCCAGTCCCCCCCCCCGCGATCTCCTCCAGTCCCCCCCCCGCAATCTCCTCCAGTCCCCCCCCCCCGCAATCTCCTCCAGTCCCCCCCCCCGCAATCTCCTCCAGTCCCCCCCCCCGCAATCTCCTCCAGTCCCCCCCCCCGCAATCTCCTCCAGTTCTCCCCCCCCCCCCCCGCAATCTCCTCCAGTCCCCCCCCCCCCCCGCGATCTCCTCCAGTCCCCCCCCCGCGATCTCCTCCAGTCCCCCCCCCGCGATCTCCTCCAGTCCCCCCCCCGCGATCTCCTCCAGTCCCCCCCCCGCGATCTCCTCCAGTCCCCCCCCGCAATCTCCTCCAGTCCCCCCACCCCCCGCGATCTCCTCCAGTCCCCCCCCCCGCAATCGCCTCCAGTCTCCCCCCCCCCCCCCGCAATCGCCTCCAGTCTCCCCCCCCCCCCCGCAATCTCCTCCAGTCCCCCCCCCCCCGCAATCTCCTCCAGTCCCGTCCCCCCCCCGCAATCGCCTCCAGTCTCCCCCCCCCACACAATCTCCTCCAGTCCCCCCCCCGCAATCTCCTCCAGTCCCCCCCCCCCCCGCAATCTCCTCCAGTCCCCCCCCCCCCGCAATCTCCTCCAGTCCCCCCCCCCGCAATCTCCTCCAGTCCCCCCCACCCCCCGCAATCTCCTCCAGTCCCCCCCCCGCAATCTCCTCCAGTCCCCCCCCCCCCGCAATCTCCTCCAGTCCCCCCCCCCAGCAATCTCCTCCAGTCCCCCCCCCCCCGCAATCTCCTCCAGTCCCCCCCCCCCCGCAATCTCCTCCAGTCCCCCCCCCCGCAATCTCCTCCAGTCCCCCCCCCCCCGCAATCTCCTCCAGTCCCCCCCCCCCCGCAATCTCCTCCAGTCCCCCCCACCCCCCGCGATCTCCTCCAGTCCCCCCACCCCCCCGCGATCTCCTCCAGTCCCCCCCCCCGCGATCGCCTCCAGTCTCCCCCCCCCCCCGCAATCTCCTCCAGTCCCCCCCCCCCCGCAATCTCCTCCAGTCCCCCCCCCCCGCAATCGCCTCCAGTCTCCCCCCCCCCCCCGCAAATCTCCTCCAGTCCCCCCCCGCAATCTCCTCCAGTCCCCCCCCCGCAATCTCCTCCAGTCCCCCCCCCCGCAATCTCCTCCAGTCCCCCCCCCCCGCAATCTCCTCCAGTCCCCCCCCCCGCAATCTCCTCCAGTCCCCCCCCCCCCCCCGCAATCTCCTCCAGTCCCCCCACCCCCCGCGATCTCCTCCAGTCCCCCCACCCCCCGCGATCTCCTCCAGTCCCCCCCACCCCCCGCGATCTCCTCCAGTCCCCCCCCCCGCAATCTCCTCCAGTCCCAGTCCCCCCCCGCAATCTCCTCCAGTCCCCCCCCCCCCCCGCAATCTCCTCCAGTCCCCCCACCCCCCGCGATCTCCTCCAGTCCCCCCCCCCCCCCCCCGCAATCGCCTCCAGTCTCCCCCCCCCCCCCCCGCAATCTCCTCCAGTCCCCCCCCCCCGCAATCTCCTCCAGTCCCCCCCCCCGCAATCGCCTCCAGTCTCCCCCCCCCCCCACACAATCTCCTCCAGTCCCCCCCCCGCAATCTCCTCCAGTCCCCCCCCCCGCAATCTCCTCCAGTCCCCCCCCCCCGCAATCTCCTCCAGTCCCCCCCCCCCCCCGCAATCTCCTCCAGTCCCCCCCCCCCCCCGCAATCTCCTCCAGTCCCCCCCCCCCCGCAATCTCCTCCAGTCCACCCCCCCGCAATCTCTTCCAGTCGCCCCCCCCCGCAATCTCCACCAGTCGCCCCCCCCCCCGCAATCTCCTCCAGTCCCGTCCCCCCGCAATCTCCTCCAGTCCCCCCCCCCGCAATCTCCTCCAGTCCCCCCCCCCCCGCAATCTCCTCCAGTCCCCCCCCCCGCAATCTCCTCCAGTCCCCCCCCCCCGCAATCGCCTCCAGTCTCCCCCCCCCCAACACAATCTCCTCCAGTCCCCCCCCGCAATCTCCTCCAGTCCCCCCCCCGCAATCTCCTCCAGTCCCCCCCCCCCGCAATCTCCTCCAGTCCCCCCCCCCCCCGCAATCTCCTCCAGTCCCCCCCCCCCCCGCAATCTCCACCAGTCGCCCCCCCCCCCGCAATCTCCTCCAGTCCCGTCCCCCCGCAATCTCCTCCAGTCCCCCCCCCGCAATCTCCTCCAGTCCCCCCCCCCCCCCGCAATCTCCTCCAGTCCCCCCCCCCCCCCCGCAATCTCCTCCAGTCCCCCCCCCCCGCAATCTCCTCCAGCCCCCCCCCCCGCAATCTCCTCCAGTCCCCCCCCCCCCCCGCAATCTCCTCCAGTCCCCCCCCCCCCGCAATCTCCTCCAGTCGTACCCCCCCCCGCAATCTCCTCCAGTCCCCCCCGCAATCTCCTCCAGTCCCCCCCCGCAATCTCCTCCAGTCCCCCCCCGCAATCTCCTCCAGTCCCCCCCCCCCCCCCCGCAATCTCCTCCAGTCCCCCCCCCCCGCAATCTCCTCCAGTCCCCCCCCCGCAATCTCCTCCAGTCCCCCCCCGCAATCTCCTCCAGTCCCCCCCCGCAATCTCCTCCAGTCCCCCCCCCGCAATCTCCTCCAGTTCCCCCCCCCCCGCAATCTCCTCCAGTCCCCCCCCCGCAATCTCCTCCAGTCCCCCCCCCCCCCGCAATCTCCTCCAGTCCCCCCCCCGCAATCTCCTCCAGTCCCCCCCCCCGCAATCTCCTCCAGTCCCCCCCCCGCAATCTCCTCCAGTTCCCCCCCCCCCCCGCAATCTCCTCCAGTTCCCCCCCCCCCCCCGCAATCTCCTCCAGTCCCCCCCCCCCCGCAATCTCCTCCAGTCCCCCCCCCCCCGCAATCTCCTCCAGTCCCCCCCCCCGCAATCTCCTCCAGTCCCCCCCCCGCAATCTCCTCCAGTCCCCCCCCCCCGCAATCTCCTCCAGTCCCCCCCCCCCCCCCGCAATCTCCTCCAGTCCCCCCCCCCC